>NC_139220.1:166964541-167519541 GCF_055691185.1 Crinia signifera
TGTCTAGTTCCATATATGGAGAGATTGTGAAAAGAGATTGTGTACGTTGCACCCAGAAGCATCGGTGTGCACTGATACATCTGAGGGGAATCTTGTAAAATTACTTATATACATCCAAATGCCCCAAAGCAGTTAGTAAGAACTACTATACTTGCTAAAGTGCTGGGAAATGGTGCTGATGATTCATTGTAACTGTATCTGTCTCTTATTCCTTTTTTCCCTCAAAAAATGTAACAGTGTAATGTGGGCTAGGCGAAATGAGGGAGATTGCTAGACTAATGAGGGAGAGAGGGTGATTGCTGCTATTTCAGGGAGTCTTCTGCAAAATGCAAGAGGGTAGGCAGCTATGGTAGCAGGCAAACATCATTTTTTTTTTTTTTATCTTTATTTCATTTTTCATGATTTACAATTGTTTCTTGCGTATATCAAATATATCGCATATAAAACAGGTAAAAAGCATTCAGTCTTTATACATACATATTTCATATCCATACCCATCCCCTTAACCTTATCTATTCCCTCCCTCCCTCCCCTCCCGTCTCCCTATCTCTCTTGGGTTCTCTTGTTTATTTTTTTTTTTTTTTTTTTTTTTTATTTATCTATTTGGGCTTTTATTCTTACTTTATATTTTCTGTGTTATGTGTTGCCCCTTTATCAAAAGAGATCTGTTCCCAGGCGTATTACCTCTGAACTATACCATGCTGTTGCATGTATTGTTTGTTTTAAGAGTTTTTTTGTGTCCATTGACATTTCTTTTATGTATGGTAGCCAGATAGATAGGAATTTATTCACTCTCTTTTCTCTATCCATTGTCATCTCCATCCAATCCATTTGAAATAGATGCGTTATTCGGGGTTCTAATATTTTTATATTTAATGTATTAGCTAATGTCCATTGAGATAACATTGTTTTGCGGGATGCCGCAAATATTTTAGCCAACAGTATCCTTTGCCCGGGTGTTACCCTTTTTGTTATTGCGATTGGTATGATGTCCCATAAGGCCCATTCTGGTGTGAGCGGGCAACAGATTTTATACTTATTTAAAATATATGTGTTGACTTCTGTCCAGAAGGCTTTAACCTCTGGGCATTGCCACATACAATGGTATATGTCTGCCTCCGGTGCCTTGCATTTAGCAAACATCTTGATCGCCACCCTTTATGGTAGAAGTAGTTACTATTGGTCATAGACCATCAGTGATTTGAAATAATTAAGTGATGAGCGATGGTGATGCACCATCGCTCATCACCCATCAGTGCCACACATATCAATAGATGTGGTGGTGGACAACACTACAGACCGTGATTTACTTAGACAGAAAGCTCCAATCATTCTCGTCCTCTGGCATGGGATTAAGATGTCGCAGTGACATCACTGTGCATCTTTCTCTCCTGCAGTGTTAAAAGGAGCCACTCTGAGAGGGTCCGCACTGATGCTAGGGCCAATGATTCAGAACTGGTTACTATGCTCACACTGGTATGAAATACCCTCTTTATACGGCTAAACTCATCTAAAATCCTGTTCAAACCACAGACTAATTGCATATTGCTGCTCGTCACCTTGGAGCGCTACTAGCAGTATGTGTGCACCTGCAGCATACGTCCTGTTCCTAAGGACCCATTTGCTGAGCACAGAATAGATTCTGCACAAAGTACCAAAAATCTGTACCTTGCTATAATGGGAACACCTTCAACTACATCTGAATCAAGCCTGATATTAATAAATAAAAATGACAGTCAAATTAATTATCAGAGTCTGAGGGGCCGGGCCCCCTATAATTAAGTATCCAGATTGCTGTGAGTTACAATGGGGGATATTAAATCACCCAGCTCTGCGGCAGAGATATCTTATCCAAAGCTTAACTGTGCCTGCAATCCTGGTAACAGCTTTAGTAGATGTGAAACTCTGCACTGCCGACTTGGGGCCTTATTCTAGTTCACTCTTTCTGACAAAATCCTTCTTGGATGGACAAAACCATGTGCACTGCAGGGGGGGGGGGGGTGTGAGATGTAAAATGTGCAGAGAGAATTAGATTTGGGTGAGTTATTTTGTTTCTGTGCAGGGTAAATACTGACTGCTTTATTTTTACACTGCAATATAGAGCTCACTTTGAAGCAAAACCCCACCCAAATCTAACTCTCTCTGCACAAGTAACATCTGCCCCACCTGCAGTGCACATGGTTTTGTCCATCTAAGAAGGATTTTGTCAGAAAGAGTGAACTAGAATAAGGCCCTTGGTCTGACGCATGCATGTCTTCTGGAGCTGAAAGATTAAAAGAGGTGGAGAGATCTGACCAGGATTCCTTCCCGTTGTGGTCTGGCAATCAGTCATCTGAACATGGCGAAAGTTCTCATTATAAAACTCTAAAATGTTTGTATTTTTGGGGTTGATGAATTTAGGTCTCAATGCAAATGTTTGGGAACAGTGGGCTAGACCCGGACTGAAAAGGTACAGTATGCATGACATATCCCTGATATCTCCTGCATTACCTTTATAAACAATGGAAATTTCTACAAAGTAAATGGAAATGTTCTTCTACTTTTGTAGAAGTTAAGGGATAATGTATGGACCCCTGAGGGAGGGATAGACAACATGGTCTAAAATGGTATTTTGTGTTTTGAGAAAGCCAATCTTTTTCAAAACCTCACCAGATAAAAGATTACTTTTATTAGTATACCTGTAATTAAATTAAGAGTACCTGCACCATCTCTGATCCTCAACCCTTTGAGTGCCAAGGGAATTTGTCAAAATAGGTGTGAAAATTGCCAAGAAAACATTTTATTAAACCCTTTGAGTGCCAACGTTTCTGGGAGGGATCCTCAAAATATCCATTAAAAATTGTCACTCACATGGACTGTTCTTATTTTTCGGTTCAACATTTAACTAAACTTCAATTAATTGACTTGGCTGTGTACTGTATTTATTTATACTAAAAGAACAGCTGTGAGCGATGCTGGAATTTTTAGCAGATATTTTGAGAATCACTCACAGCAACGTTCGCACTCAAAGGGTTAAGAAATCAAGTAATAAGCTATAGAGACGGAAAAGCGCTCACTGTACACAGATTGATAGCCACATTGCATTCAGCAGTCTAGAATAGAGGTGTGAGATGAGATTAGAGCACAAGTTACTCCATCTTAAAATAAATAATGGCCTTTCTTTACAGGGTAGAGCAGACAGGCAATTATTTGTTCTACTTTCAAAAATCTTTTGATGCCTCGCACAGAATATATTGGATAAAGCTTTGTAATAATGTGCCTTTGGGGGGGGGGGGGGGGGTGATCAAGCCAAAACTTTCCAATGCTACACTAAACGGATAGCAAACAACAACATATCAAATACAAAAAATACACCCATGTAATCTACTGTAAAGGAAACATGTACAATTGTAACCTGGATTATTTCTCAGAGAACATTTGCACAAGTCAATGCACTGACTTAGGTACAGATATCTTTGTGCAGACACCATCGGAGCAAAGCAAAATAGTGATCATCAGTCAGCAGAACACAGAAAATTAGTCAAGTGTCACTTCTATAGCAAACTCTTTTCTTCTATCAACAACACATTTATCATGGTTGTATTAGGGCTGGTAGGAAATGAAACAGATTCTGCACTGTGTCATACTGGCACATTCCGTTTACTACAGAATAGGGAACATTTAGCAAAACTCATAAGAAGCAAAAGATTTCACAAATAGCTATTTTTCCTATAACATGTAAGATCAGGTTTAGGCAATGTTACAACTATAAAATGTCATCTTTTGGGTGTTTGTGCATTCTTTTGTTATTACAGGCTCCGTATAATATTAAAGCCAAAGCACTATGGGCCTTATTCAGATCTGAGCTCAGTACAAATTTGTTTGGAAAATGGGCAAAACCATGTGCACTGCAGGTGGGGCAGATGAAACCTGTGCAGAGAGAGTTAGATTTGGGTGGGGTGTGCTGAAACTGAAATCTAAATTGCAGTGTAAAAATAATGCAGCCAGTATTTACCCTGCACAGAAACAAAATAACACACAAATCTAACTCTCTAAACAGGTTACATTTGCCCCACCTGCAGTGCACATGGCAGGGCCGAAACTAGGGGCAAGGCAGTCATTTGGTGCCCCCCCCCCAGTGATGCTACTGCGCCTAATTTGGGGGCGTGGCCTATAATCGCTGCTCTCCCGCGAGGCCACGCCCCCATTTTGCCGCTATGGGGGCATGACCCAGAGGCTCTGTGAGCCTCTAGCCATGCCCCCAGCCCCCTGGCATGCGCACAGCGTTTATTCCCCGCTGCTTAGTTAGCAGCTGACAGGGGGGACCGACCAAATGACGCCTTGTCCCTGGCGCCGGAGACCCCCCCTCCCCGCACAGCCGGAGACCCCCCCCCCCTCCCCGCACAGTCCTCTCACCGTCCATCTCCTACTAGCGCGGCTGCAGGAAGCGCTGATGACTTCAAAAAGACTTGCCGGGCGCTGATTGGCTGAATTCAGCCAATCAGCGTCCGGCAAGTCTTTTCGAAGTCATCAGAGCTTCCTGCAGCCGCGCTAGTAGGAGATGGACGGACTCCGACGGAGTCAAAGTAACATGCCCGCCGCTACACTACAGCGTCCACATACACCGGACCTCACAGCGCCCCTCACCTCCAGCGCCCGGTGCGCGTGACCCCCCAGCCCCCCCCTAGTTACGGCCCTGCACATGGTTTTGCCCATTTTCCAAACAAATTTGTACTGAGCTCAGATCTGAATAAGGCCCTATGTCAGGGTTGCCGGAGAGGAGACTTTCAGCAGGAGCTCGGGGGGCGGGGCTTAAACGTGCCATCATTAAGCCCCGCCCCATGAAGGAAATTGACCTATCTCTGTGGAGGGGGCGGGGCTAAATGACACGATTATGATGCTTTAGCCCCACCCCTCCCCGGAGATCTGCAGTTATAAGGTAATTTAAACGCCGCGGTCAGGGGGGGGGGGGGGGACTGCAATCAGGGGGGGAGCGGGGGTCCCCCAGAATCCGGGAGGGTTGGCCACCTTTCCGGGGGGCCGGGAGGGTGACCCGATTTCCGGGACCCTCCCGGCCATTCCGGGAGGGTAGGCAACCCTGCCCTTTGTGTGTAGTTCTTCTTCCCTCCCTTGGATGTTGCTTTCTGCTGTGGTAGAAACACTAGACAAGGAAGTATGAACACTTGCCTCTTTGGAAACAGTGGGTAGTGTGGGAGGTTTGAGGAAACCTTATTGCATATCTTCCTCATTTCCAATGTAAGGAACCTGATAAACTACTAATAAAGTTAGAGGGGATTACTCAGAGGTGAATTTTCCACAACGTAACCTACAGTAGGTGCCTACCTAGGGCCAAGCTGGTCGCAAGGTGCCCCAAAAATATTTGAATTTGGTCCCAAGGAGCCCCAAAAATGAGTAATGAGCCACATTCCAAATCTATATCTCACAATAGGGACCACCAATACACAGAGAAGCCTTAATGACGGCTTGTGGGGTTATTCATATATTTGCAAATATATGTAAGCAACATTTCTGAATTCTATTATCATGTACAGTAGTATTGAAATCTGGTTGCTGATATCACTCAGTGTGCTGGGGAAAACCATGTATTTTTTTTCTTACTGTACTTTGTATTACCCCTTCCCTTTCAGGCACCTGAGTGATATCACTAAACTAATTTAGCATCTGCCATTATATATATGCCCCAAACATATATCCTGGCCATCCAAAACATTCCAAGAGTAGCACTGCATTACTACCAGGGGATGCCATGACATCACATGGATCTGCCCAACCTTCCAAAGTCCTTTCGATGATTTTCTTTGACAGGATAAAAAAATATTTGGACACACAAAATGGTTTAATCGACTGCATGTGGTCAGTTACTTTAAATGTGACCCGAGAATTAAGGCTTCTTCCAGAAGACCTAGAACACGATTCAGATTTGTACACAATGCCAATGTTCAAGCAAACCGGTATCTTGCCTATGGTCCCAAGAGGTTTAAATGCTGATACCATACTAGGGGAGCAAGCATCTCTTGCACTGTACCAGGAGAGGCTCGGAGTCTACTGGCACAGAAAGACTGGCATGACACATAGTCATGCACCCAAATCATCGCACACCAAGGTCAAATTAGGCCGATTTCCAGTTGTCCCAGGAGATAATTTCAGTAATTCCCTGTGGGCAAATATTTAATGATCCCAAGCACTGGGAGCTATCCCAGTCCATCAACCATTATCCCCACAGCACAAATTAGAGGGCTATTTGGCCGAATTTGGACTCTGCTCCTTTTAGCTTAAATTTGTCTGGAATGTTCTGGAACTTCATAGAAATTTCTAGAGCTAAAAGTAATAATCTCCCCAGGCATTCTGCAACTTGTAGTGTCTTATGCACCTCCAAGCAGTTGTATCGCTATACTTATCTATACAGTACATGTGAGATAGCCATCATTATCAGACGTAACAAATTTACAGAGGTCTATGTAAGTATAATACAAAATATAATACAAAATAGACCATAATGCTTCTCTAATGTTAATCTATACGCAGATGTCCCATTTATCATTCAGATGTGCCCATTAAGTCACAAGCATAGATGACATTTATATGACTTTGAATGGCCTGTACATGCAAATGCACGGCCACTGGACTTGCACACTGCAAAACTTTGCAAGATCTGTCCCAAAAATGTTATTGCCGGCAACTCGGGATTTGAGATATAAAGTCAGTTTTTCTAAAAAACAAACTAAGGGTTCCGAGTCTAATAGAGTACCAGTTCAGAATCACTTTGGGGTTCCAAATGGAACAGAGTCATTGCCTAATTCTGTTGAACGTTCAGAAGTCAGATTTTAAAACTAAACTCTAGCTTTGGATTGCAGAATTATGAATTACGCGATTTTAGTATATTTTTTTTTTGCGATTTCAAAGGAATCCAAAAGTCTGAATCTGAACCAAAACATTGGATGGAGGTTTCGCTAAAACCAAAACATGATGAAGAATTAGAACTAAAATGTGGGAGTCCAGGCACATCTGTTCTCTGAACTGGTCTCTATATGTTAATCTTTGATTAGGGATCAAAGGATGTCTGGTGCCTCCTCTTATATCTGCCTGATGCCAGCTTTCTTCAGAGTTGCTTCCCCTGCCAAGACTTAGCATATCCTCTTTGGCTTTAAGACAGTAATTGCCACACTTGATTGACAGCAGATACGGCCTGGTGACAAGTATGCAACTACTCTCCATCTGGAAGGCGGAAATGGAAGGTGGAGATTGCTTTGAGCTCTAGCTCCGAAAACTTCTATTTGACACCTGGGCACACCACTAATATGCAGTCTCCTGGCTAAATGATAAGGCGGTAGTGGCCGGTTCCACCCAGGCCCAGCGACAGGGGGGGTCAAGGGGGACAGTCGTCCCGGGCTCTGACAATGTTAGGGGCCCCAAAGCCAGCCGTCCGGCCGCTCAGCCCACGCCCCCCCAACTCCGCTGGCCGGGAACTCAGTGTCAGTCTGCCCGTGTAGCCCCACCCCCTTGTGGGTATTTGCCGCGATTCGCAGGTTGGTGGCGAAGGGGGTGGTGCAAATATGACATGTCATGGTATCATATTGGCCCCGCCCCTATTAAGACAACTTGCAACACTATTCCCACCCTCCCTCCATATACCAATACTTTAACCCTCCACCCCTGCTCCACACCACTACTCCCACACACCATATCTGCTCAGCACCACAATTCCATCCTCCTGTCCTGCTCCACACCACTACTCCCATCCTGCTAACCTGCTCCGCAACACAACTCCCTCCCTGCTCCACACCACTACAGTGCTGGGTGGGGATGGGGCCCCCCAGAGATATCTGTGTATGGGGCCCCAAGATTTCTGTTGCCAGCCCTGGTTCCACCTTCAGGGCAACCCCTGCTGTGTACCCTAGTAATGGCCCTGGGGTTAGGTGAAAGTGCACCCACAGAGCCTCTGTACACTCGGAGAGATATATTAAGCCTGGTGAAGTGATAAAGTGGAGATCAAGTGGAAGATAATAAAACACTTGCCAATCAGTGGTGTTTGAAAAATGACAGGAGATGTGTGTGTGGTGTGTTATCACCTTCCACTTTATCTCTTCACCAGGCTTAATGCATCTGCCCCTCAAGAGGGCAGCAGAGAGGTATGCTGGCCCCTGGTAAAATTTTGTAGGTGTGGCCTAATCAATGAGGCATGACCACCTCCCACTATTAGGCCACACCCACAAAATGTTTAAGGTGGGTTAAAAACACTCTAAAGTCATTCCTCACACCCCCCCCCCCAGAGAGCCAGAGGAGAAGTGGCCCATTGCAACCAATCAGTTGTTCTGTATAATTTTATATTATGCAAATTATAGATGTTACTTCAGTACTGATTGGTTGACAACTTCTCCTTATGTGCAACTTCTCCTCTGGCTTCATACATCTACCCCCAATTGAGTGCAGCACACCGCTCGCCCACATTTAGTAGGTACTGACACATTTAGTTAAGGCACTGACAGTACAAAGACAAAAAATATTACTGAAATGAAATAGATATGCACAAAATAAGGAAGTATCCCATTCAATATAGTGTATATTAAAAAACTGCTGTTTCCAATCTAGATAATGCTGCTTCCCGTTGAAAAAATAAGAAGCTTCAGTAAATGCATTAGAAGTTAGAACGTTACATTAATGAAATGTCGCATTAAAACACGTATATAGTTTAACACACTTTGCAGCAGCAAAACAAGATAATTTCTGGAACAGGCAACAGGACCAATAATTAGGTGTACTAATTCTACCTATGATTTTGTACACTGTTTAGTCTAACTCTGTAAATCGTTAAATGTACTTTTTAATGTGAACAAATACACCAAGTTTGAAGTCCAAATAAAATTTGATGCTAATGTAATACGGCTAACTGAGAAAATGAATTCCCGTTTTGAAAATAGGAGTGAGATGAGCCGCAAAAGGCTTCCTGATGATATTTCCTGTGTAAAGACTGCCATCTAGTGGATTTTACATTTCCAACTGGATAACAAATCTCTTGATGTGGTTATTAAAGTGATGGATTACACAGAAGAGGCTGTAATAGCGTAGAAAAAAACATTGGTAATTCCTCTAAACAAATTCATATAAACACAAATCAGGCATGACTGTGAATGTGCCTATCAGGACTCTATGTTATACTTGTTTACACACAATAATAAATATTCAGAATTTATGCCAGCACTAGCTTTATGTTTACTGATGATGTGGAAATAGGATAATACATTATTATTAAAATGACGGCTCAAGGAAATTATAAAAAGCCTGTACTAAAAAATTGTTAAAGAATGTGCTCTCTATACCAAAGATGTACAGCTCAAACTATTAAATCCCAATAATGTCTTTATTGATGAACAGTGTGACTTTCAATTCCCATTGTCTGTCACTAGCATCTAAAGGCCCTCAATAGACTATTTTGAGGTATCACGTTCAGCCTCACAAGCCACATTTGATACCTCAGCAACTGCCTGCTGGGGAACCGCTGGGCTCCCCTGATGCTGGATCTCATATAAAACATTGTATATGGTCCTATAGCATACAATGTATTGTACACGACTCCCAGCAAGTGCTGCCAAATCCTCACAGATCAGACTAACCCTATATGCAGCACATCCAATTTGGATATTTTCACCTGATTTCTCATCCCCATTCGTCGGAAATAGGTGAAAAGTGGCCAAACTGGACAAGCTTAATCATGCTATGCTCAGCACACAGGGGGCCTTATTCTGGTTGGAGCGTCCGGGCCGTACGCGTACGTCCCGGGGTTTTTTACGATCTGCGCATGTGCAGATACGCTAATGCGCCGGCGCGAACACTCCACAACGCTTACGGCCGGTGTCTCAACGTGCGAAAAAACCTGTACGCGAGCGTACGGGTAATGGGGCGGCATAGGGGCGTGTTGATGGGAGCGGCCGAAATAATGAGGGAAAATGGGCGTAAATATGGGCGTACACGGGGGTGTGCACCAAAAATGAGCGGTGCTACTACCGCACGATCGACTAAGGCACCGTTCGTTTCGGACACCAAACAGGCGGCCGCCAACCGCCAGCTAAAACCACCCCTACAGATACTGCATGCCAGCGTGCGCCTGAGTTGGCTAATTAACGCTGATTACTACTCAAACACATACACCTGAATGTAATAAGCAATGCTGCAGTCTATTAACTCCAAACCATGATTTCACTGCCTGCAAGCCACACATGCAGCACGCAAACACATTGGAAGCTTATGTTTCTATACTTCTCCACATTTAAAGGTTTGTTTAATTTAAGGTAAGAATCTTTTTATACGCTAAGGTAGGTATTTGCTAAACAGACACATTCACTACGTGCTTTCATAGACTTTACGCAGTAGCACACTCAATCTACACAAGTCGACATGTGTCAACGTGTTCACTCTAATACTAACATAGGTTTTGTATTTAGGATACAATAACATAAACCACATCTAACACCTACAAAGGATGTTTCAGCAATGTTTGAAGCCCATGACCACTATTTTCCACACAATCTTTGTATAGTACCCAAAATTATGACCTGTACCACTATCTCATCTGCTATGATTTGGATTTGACTACACTCTGGATGTAAGATGCCACCAATCACATTATTGCACTCTCATCTCTCTAACAAAGGATTCCTACATCTGCTTATGACACTGTCAAATCATATATATTTTAAAAGTTATGCATGTTTGTTCACAAGCTAATTTATCATGTTTGGCCCATTCACACATCTTTTTTTAGGGAGGACACATATGCATTCCTACACAAATGTACCTTTTCACCCTTGTTTGTCTGCCTCACCCACTCCATGAGGAAAGCATTGTTCTGGACCTGCTTTTACCTACTACTGTAGGAGCTACCTCACCTGCACACAAACTGCTTTCTCACCTATTAAGTTGCTCTGCACATGTGCTGACACAAACTAATTAGCAGGGAAAAGTTGGATAGGAACATGGGAATGGCCATGGAGAGGGTTACACATGGGAAACTTCCACCACACTTCAACAAATGTTCAAAAATACCCTGGTCAGTAAGTACACATAAATCTAGTATTTGTTTCACACAAGAAAATTCACATACCACAATTTTGTTTTAATTTGTAAAATAAATTTATTTGCTGTTCAGCATCACAGCTTGACACTTTAATGTGAGAAATCAAATAAACAAATAAAATAGACACACAAATAATAAAACAGCCAGAACAAGAGGTTGCATATCTCCAAACATGTGTTACCCTGCAAATGCAATGGTGAAAGAAATGGGGACACCAGAATACGTACTGCAACAACCAGGGTGAATACTAAGCAAGATACACACCACCAAAAAAAAATATCCTGCATTTGTAGAGGTCAAAATACGAACTTTCATGCCCATGGCACGCAAATGGATCGATGGGCAACTCAGGAAGCGGATGTCCAGTGCAATTTAAACCTTTGGCCTCCAACCACAGAGGAAGTGAACCAGGTCTCATTTGGGCCCTTTTTTGCCCCTTTTAGATGGGGCCTTGGGGACAGGGGCCTTTGGGTCAGCTGGCTTTCGGCGTCTTCCCCTAGTCGACACAGGAGGGTCAGCCGAGGTGGAAGGTTGGGGAGCAGCTTGGGGTGGGGCAGCAGATGGGGGATTGTCCCTTAGGGACCTGGCGGTGGACAGCTGCTCCGCAAGAAGTTCATTCTGGCGGCTGAGGTGTTGGCCAATGCTTAGCATGCCAGCCGCCAGAGTTTCATTAATGCGGTTCAACGCCTCAACCTGCAGCTGGTTTGTGGCCTTCCACTCCGCCAGAAAATCCGCCACCTGCTGCTGACGGATCGCAGCATCCACCCCTTGCTGCTCGATCCTGTCCAGCGTCACCAACAGGCTCTCACTCCATGTCTCCTGTGGCTGGGGCTGGGGGCGACGTCTTGGTGGAGGCTGGACCACCTGCTCCACCTGTGGCTCTGCAGAGGAAGATGCTGCCGGTACATCCTGACTTTCTGCTTCTGCTAGGATAAGAATTGAAAACAATGTCACCATCACATACGCAATAAAAAATATCTTTCTAAATACAATGCATTACTGTGACTTACCATCAAAAGCAGCAGCAAAGACCTCCGCCGGGAGCTCACTGTCCATATTGGAGATCCCCCTGATCTCCCCCACATCAATCACGTCACAGGAGTCCAGCTCCAGGGGGGTATACTCCAAATGGTCAGGCATAGGACCACTCCCGGTGGACATGCTGTGGTTGTACCGGTCAGTCATCTTCCTCTTCAGGGCACTTTTGAAGTCAGTCCACCTACAAGTTTAAAAATACAAATATCACCATGAGATATGTGCACCACTGTGCTACGTGTAGGGTTACCACCTAGTCCCTTTAATTCCGGACACATGTTACTTACACAGGTTCTGTGGCAGTTTAAAATTAGGTGAAGTGGAGTCTTGAAGTCAGCCAGCCACAGAACCTGTGTAATTAATATGTGTCCGGAATTAAAGGGACTATGTGGTACCCCTAGCTACGTGACATTTCCTAGTGTGGGTGATCTTATGTTTTTTTGCCATGTGTGGCCAAATATTTCTTTGATGGACAAAACCATGTGCACTGCAGGTGAGGCAGGTGTAAAACCCCACCCAAATCTGATTATCTCTGCACAAGTAACACCTGCCTCACCTGCAGTGCACATGGTTTTGTCCATCTAAGAAATATTTGGGCAGAAAGAGTGAACTAGAATAAGGGCCTCAGTTCCTGCTGGAGACTGCTGAAAAATTGCCCTGACAAACACACTAACCTTTTCTTCACCGCGTCCCAAGTTCTGACCACTGGTGACACCTGGTTCACTTCCTCTGTGATCTTGTCCCAAAGGTTTCTCCTTGCACTGGCACCCGGCTTCCTGGTTGCCAATTCAATCCATTTGCGTGCCCTGGGCACTAGAATTCGCATTTCGGCCTCTACAAATGCAGGGTTTCTCCTTCTGGTGGTGGTATCCTGCTCAGTCATCACCCTAGATGTTGCAGCACGTTTTCTGGTGGCCCCAGTTCTCTCACCATGCACCTGCTGGGTCACACCTGTTTGGAGAGATGCAACCTCTTGTTCTGGCTGGTTGCTTGGCCCTTGTGGAGCTGGTGGAGGTTCACCAGGGCCTGTTACTGAGGGGCCCGCTTGATCTTGCAGGCGACTCCTCTCTTGGGCCCTCCTTCTCCGCTCCTGTTCCCTCTTGTTGAGTGCATCAAGCATGGATTGTGCTGTAGCTCTCTGCAGAGCGTCCTCTGCTGCAGAATCGTCTTAGTCAGACATGTTTGCAGCAATTGTGGGCTGCATCTGACTGAATATTTATATGTTAATCTCCCGCCATGAACAAGGGGGCGTATATTTTTTCCCGCAATGTAGATGCAAATTTACGCCGATATTTCCCGCCGATAATTCCCGCTTAAATTACGCAGGTCTCAACGCACCTGATCAAACACCTGTATATGCACATACACAGGTTGTGGAGCATTGTGCTACATCGTGAAATGTGGGCACCTGTCATTCCAATGACGAGTGTTGTCAGCTGGTATCTGTTGGAGTTCGTGTATGCTTTGTGAGTCACATTTCAAAACATCACGATATAATGCTTTCCTTACATATGTAATGTGTATGAAATTGTCATACAGCAACATGTTGCATTGTGGCCCTTTAGGCAGCGTAGCTATAAGTAGAGGGTTGCGTGTATTATTTTCCGCCTACTGTATATACAGTACTCCTCTCCATGCATATCGGTGTATCGTGCCCCCTTTAAGCAGCGTAGTTATAAGTAGAGGGTTGCGTGTATTATTTTCCGCCTACTGTATATACAGTACTCCTCTCCATGCATATCGGTGTATCGTGCCCCCTTTAAGCAGCGTAGTTATACAGTACTCCTCTCCATGCATATCGGTGTATCGTGCCCCCCTTTAAGCAGCGTAGTTATAAGTAGAGGGTTGCGTGTATTATTTTCCGCACACTGTAAATACAGTACTTCTCTCTTCATTGAATGCATGCTGTTGGTTGTGGTGTGTGTATATCGGAACGGTCCGCGTAAGTTTCTATTCGCATCCAGTTTGTTAATGTAAGAAGGATTAATAAAGTTAATACCAAACAAACAATTTTTTCGACCAATCAGCAAGCACCAAAAGTGATATATGTACCTGCAATTAATAACTGCGCCATTGCCAATATGACTTGTCCAAGAGCTAGGCCCTTTTCCACCTCAGAGCTTTTGGCCCTGGTGGAAGTGATGGACCGTCACCTGGGGCCCAGGGGCCCATATGTCAGAAATGCCGACAAGCGGCGGGCGTATACTGCTGCCCGCCGCCTCATCTTCTCTACGACCGGCGTCCGCAGAAGCCTGGGGCAGGTTGAGCGGCGCTGGTCAGACCTGCGCCGGCGGCAGCCGGTTTTACTCAGCAGCCTTCGCCGCCATATTGCCCGATGTAAGTTTTGATTACTAGTATGTCAGCGTTTTTTAGCAATGTTTTGTGTACTTTTTATAAATATGTTCCTGAGTATGGGGGTGTATATGGGGGGTATATGGGTGTATATGGGGGTATATGGGGGTATATGGGGGTATATGGGGGTATATGGGTGTATGGGGGGTATATGGGTGTATATGGGGGTATATGGGGGTATATGGGTGTATATGGGTGTATATGGGGGTATATGGGGGTATATGGGTGTATGGGGGGTATATGGGTGTATATGGGTGTATATGGGGGGTATATGGGTGTATATGGGTGTATATGGGGGTATATGGGTGTATATGGGTGTATGGGGGGTATATGGGTGTATATGGGAGTATATGGGGGGTATATGGATGTATATGGGGGTATATGGGGGTATATGGGTGTATATGGGTGTATGGGGGGTATATGGGTGTATATGGGTGTATATGGGGGTATATGGGTGTATATGGGTATATGGGTGTATATGGGTGTATAGGGGGTGTATAGGGGGTGTATAGGGGGGGTTTAAGTAGTTGATCAGTTTTTGGGTGTAGGATATCAAATAGTTTGCATGATAAATGTCTGAAATTTCACAGCAATGATAATTTTGAAGGTTATGAGCATGACTAATGTGAATTTTTCTTTCCCCCTTTTTTATGAAACCCAATCTTCGATTTCTATGCCATCAACATGAACATTTCAGCACGGGCAAGGGCACGCATTGAAGCCCGGGAGCAGGCAGCCCGGGACCAGGCAGCCGAGGAGGAGGAGGAAGAGGAGGAGGAAGAAGAGGAAGAGGAAGAGGAGGAGGAGGAGGAAGAGGAGGAAGAGGAGGAGGAGGAGGAGGAGAAGAAAGAGGAGGAGGAAGAGGAGGAGGAGGAAGAGGAGGAGGAGGAGGAAGAAGAGGAGACCCAGGGTGCAGTTTGGACCCACACAATTTCCCCATCCCCTTCCCCCTCCACAACCCCCACCCCCTCCACCCCCCCCCCCCTCCCCAACCCCCACCCCCCCCCCCTCCCCACCCCATTTCCAACCCCCCTACACCTCTCCACCACCCACCCCCAAACCTCTCCACTCCCCACTCACACCCACTACCTCGGGCCAAACTACAGGACCATCCACCTTGCTCCTGACCCCCCCAACCACTGCACAGCCAACCAACGGCAACCAGGATGGCTCAAGTAGCCGTAAGTAAATAATGTGTCTAATGTTGACCTACACATTTCTACACATAAACAATCACAACAACCACATATGTGTATCCAACATCAACATTAGTTGCAACATATCACTGCAGGCCGACCATGAGGTGTGTCCTGTCCTTCTCCAGGAACAAGGCTCCCCTTGGTGGTTTTTTTGAGTGTGGCCATGCCTCACCCCTTGAATAATTGACATAACAGTACATCCAATGAGATATCCGACATTAGTGGTGTGGTAGTTATGTGGCTCCAGGTGTTGGGTAACTCCAGTTCCCAGCATGATGTGCAACACAGGGCCGGATTATAATGGAGGCGCAAGGGGTCAGTGCCCCTGGGCCCCCCTCTAGCTAGTGGCCCCCTGTGGTTGTCATGTATTTTTTAAAAATAAAATGTTTAAGTTATGTTTTGTTTTTTTTAGCTAAATGTTTTGTGCATGGGTGGGGTAGTGCTGCAGCTTCACCTATCTGCCAATGTGACAATGATTTATGGTGCTGAGCATCGGGAGCCAAGGCACACTGATTGCACAAGTGTGCAGTGCATTTCTGGGAGTTGACTAAGTCCCATGACACTTTGCACCAGAGGACAGAGGCTGAGAAGTTTGTGCTGAGCTCTGATTGGTGGAGCTCATTACATGCTTCTCAGGTCCATGGAGAACAGCAGCAGCAGCTTAGTCATAGGAGGGTTTTTAATCAGAGGCAGCACTAGGACTGTGAGGTCTCCTCCAGAGTAAGGGGCAGAGGGACAAACACAGGCTTTTCATGTGGTGTGTGTGTATATATATATATATATATATATATATATATATATATATATATATATATATGGGGTTTATTATTATTCCGAGTGCCGCCAACCCCCTGTCATATATATATATATATATATATATATATATATATATATATATATATATATCCCCTGCAGGTAACCATTGACCAAGTTTATTCTGCCTTTACTCTATGTTTTGACAGTATAATATTCGCCCATGCAGTGTGCGGCCAGTAATGACAAGTGCAAGGGGGCCCCCCGCTCTAAAGTACCCCGGGCCCCCCAAAGGCTTAATCTGCCACTGGTGCAACTTAAATGTAGAGATTGTTTTGGTAATAGTGTGTGAGGCCATGCGGATGCATGCTTTACAAACATAGCTGTAGGCCTATAATTTGTACAGCAATGTCCTAAATTTAAAATAGTAAGGAGTGCTTAAGCCACAACAATGTCATAACCCTTAAATAGCACAGGCTAATTGTGAGGTTAGAGGAGAGTCCCCCAAAACCAAAGTACCAATTGGGATACAGCATACATTCATTGATGAAGGAGTAATTGAATTAATGTTATTTACTATGTACAGTATGTGTGTGTTAACATATTATTTTTTAGTACTGTGTTTACAGCAGACCCATCTTCAATGTAGTTTCTAAATGTATGTGGCCTTCACACATAACTCTGAACTTTTTATTATGTACAAATACAACAAACATTTGTGTATGTTATATATTAATTTTTTGTTTTATCCCTTCATTACAGACACTGAACAGCAGCAGGAGGAGGTGGCAGCAATAATGTGTGAAATAATGCTGACCCTTGTCTACCTCCAGCTCCTTTTTGGGCTTCTGGAGGCCCGCCTTTAATTTTTTATTTATCCCCCCCCCTTTTTTTTTGTATAAATTAAAAGTTGGATTACAGTTCGAAATTGCCTGTGTTTTTAATAATAAATATGTTAGAGGGCGTGTAAGGGTAGGTACATACAGATGTGTACTGTAAGTTATACTTGTAATTTGAGGTGAGGGGTAATGATTGATGTGTGAATGTGTGTGTTTTTGAGTAAAATAACACATAGTGAAAATGCATGAATGTTTAATGTTGTTCGATTAAAACATCACACATAACATCAGGGTAGGTATACATGTTACACATTTTGGACAAAGTAATTACGTACATAATTTAGTACATATACAGAAACACCAACATAACTTGATTTAAAAGTAACAGCAATATGGGGACACATAGATAGTGCTTAAAATGCCACATTAGAACATAACAAATATACATGTAATGAGGGTTCAAATGTAGTTTTATTAGGTCTTTATTAAGGTAGACAATTGAGTTAATAGAAAACAATAAGTGAATAACAAATAGATTAATTAATCAATTGTCAGATTAGTAGTTGAGAGGTAAGATTTGCAGGTCCATATATGTGAAGGGTATGCCAGCGTGCACGGACGTACGCTCACTCTCACGAGCGGTGACATAAGCTGAGTTTTCCATTGAAAACAATAGGGACCCGTCCGTGCAAACTGGCGTACGCTCAGATCTCCGCAAGAAGTCGGTGGGGAGACGGAGGAAAGACGGCCGTACACGGCGCCGTACGCTCAGTTGTACGCCTGTTGTCGGTGTGCAAGGGCTGGGCCGTCCGCGTACGTTGCCGTACGCTCATTTGTACGCCACTCCCCTTCTACGGTATTTCTGCCCGTACGTAAGCGGCTGATTTGTGGGTGGACTTAACCCTGACGGTCGCGTACGGCTAGCGTGCGGTAATGGCGAATGTACGCACGTTTGGCCGCTCCGAGCAGAATAAGGCCCTATTTTATTCTCCCACCATGCCCTAGTGGATGGTAGGGCATGAAATACCGCCTGTCGGCACATGTCGGCTCAAAGAAAACGGTCGACCTAATGACCTGTCAACCTAACCCATGTCTACCTTGCTGCATGTCGACCTTCAGTCATGTCGACCTTAATGCATGTCAACCTAATGCTTGTAGACCTAGTGACCATATTCCTTTTGAAAAATAAAAAGCAACTCCGACACCTTCTCACTTTCTATTTACCTTTCCATCTTTCTTATCCTTTTTACTCTAAGTTACTCAAAAAGCTTCTCTACAACCATCTCTCTGATAAGGCTATCCTTAATACTTTCTAGTCTAGCTTCTGCCTGCTCTACTCCACTGAAACTGCCCTGGCCAAGTTCCTCAATAATATTCACTCCACCAAATGCAGTTGCCAATTCTTGCTCCTCCTCCTCCTGGAACTCTCTGTGGCTTTTGACACTGATCCCCATCTCGGTACTTGTGAATTATCCGGGCTGCCGATTTTGTCCTTAAGTTTAGTTAACTTAAGGACACCCGACCGACGCGATGCCCGCGATATACCCCCAAATCGGGGGCATCGCGTCGATCGTGGCCGTTATAAGGGGCCGCGACGCGATGCCCGCGATTTCCCATAGACAGTAATGTTAAAAGACACGATAGACCCGATTTCCCATAGACAGTAATGTTAAAAGACGCGATGGACCCGATTTCCCATAGACAGCAATGTTAAAATAAAATGACAATGTGAAATTGGCCAATATGGCCATTTCACATTGGATATGTTTTTAAAAAAAATGTTTCATGGCCCCCCACCACCGTTAACGCCACCCCGCTATTGACGCCAACCCGAAGCGTGGCGAGGGGTGGCGGTACGCGTCCTCCGAACTTTTCATACCCCTACTATCCACGTCGGCGTGGAGTTGAGAATAGAATAGTGTGGCGAGCGCAGCGAGCCACCGTGCCCGAAGCGTGGCGAGCGCAGCGAGCCCCGCGAGGGGACACGGATACCTTCACAGGTATCCGCGTCCCCTTGCGGGCTTCACAGGTGTCCGCGTCCGCTCGCCACGCTTCGGGCTCGGTGGCTCGCTGCGCTCGCCACACTATTCTATTCTCGACTCCACGCCGACGTGGATAGTAGGGGTATGAAAAGGTCGGAGGACGCGTACCGCTGCCGCTCGCCACGCTTCGGGTTGGCGTCAATAGCGGGGTGGCGTTAACGGTGGTGGGGGGCCATGAAACATTTTTTTTTTAAAACATATCCAATGTGAAATGGCCATATTGGCCAATTTCACATTGTCATTTTATTTTAACATTGCTGTCTATGGGAAATCGGGTCCATCGCGTCTTTTAACATTACTGTCTATGGGAAATCGCGGGCATCGCGGCGGTTGCGTCGCGGCCCCTTATAATGGCCGTGACCGACGCGATGCCCACGATTTTTCGGGCGCGATGAAAAAATCGGCAGCCTGGATAACTCACAAGTACCCCCATCTCCTACTGAGCACCCTTCAGACTATCATCCTTTCTGACATGGTCCTTTCCTGGTCCATCTGCTACTTCACCAACCAATCCTTCCCTACCTCTATCACTGGTTCTACCTCCCCATAGGCTCAACCACAGTTCTGTCCAAGGTCTTCAGATCTTCTTGTACATGTCTACTTTGGAAAACTCATCAGTTCCTTTGGCATCACCTCTATGACATTCAACTCTACTTACCCTCTCCTGATCTCTCTCATTCACTCCTCTTAGATGTCCAGTTGCCCTATCCTCTATCTCCTACTGGATGTCTGAGTGCTTTTTCAAACTCAACATTCCCAAAACTAAACTCATAGTATTGCCTTCATCAAGAGTTTCATCACATTGCGGGCATCCCGGATGGTGTAATAGTTAGCATTACTGCCTCACAACACTGAGGTCATGGGTTTGGTACCCACCATGGCCCTAACTGTGCGGAGTTTGTATATTTTCCCTGTTTGCGTGGGGGTACTCCGGTTTCCCCCCACAATCCAAAATTATATTGGTAGGTCAATTGTATTCCAACAAAAATTAACCCCACAATGTCTGTGTGTGTGCGTGTACATGTGTAGGGAATATATATATTGTAAGCTCCACTGGGGCAGGGACTGATGTGAATGTTCAACTATACTCTGTAAAGAGCTGCAGAATATGTCAGCGCCTTGAGTCCTGTTGGAGAAAGTGCGCTATATATATTAAACTTACTAACTACTATGCGCTATATAAGAAACTGTTAATAAATAAATAAATAAATAAATAAGAGTATCCTCCACTCCTGACCACTCTGTTACGGTCAACAATGCCATCTCCTCTGTTTCCCAGCTCTTATGCCAAGGAGTCCTTCTTAATTCTGAAAAACATTTGCTCTTTTTGTTCCATAAAAATATCAGAATCTATACACTAAACATCGGCACTCACCTTTCCTAGTTTTGGGGTGCCCTATGGCTTGTGACCACATTGTTTAAACAGAAATTGTAGGGGCTCTACACTCATTAAATTAACAGATATTAATAAATAGTGGAGATTTTGTTCATGAATTGATTATTTTTGATAAAGATATTAAATTATCGAAACGTCAGCACCAACTGCCGGTGTAGTCTGCAGTTTTTTTGTGACCACTTGCAAGTCCTGTGAGTGCCGCCTGAGTACCTTGGTACACTGCTTGCTGTATTACCATATGGAAGGCACCGAGGCCATTGGATTGTAAGGAGGAGTGCCGGATTCCCCAAAACCCTGTTTTATATATATATATATATATATATCCACAGAAAGTCCGCACCTAATGACAATTCAGTCGTCGCTGTGGTGCTCACTCCAATGGATGCAATCCAATAAATAACAGAAGTAAAGCAGAGGGCACTCACCGTTTAGATGAAAAACTTAGGAGTTTATTAGAAGTCAGGCATGTTTGTTAACGTTTCGATCCTGGCACGGATCTTTGTCAAAACATCAGCAGGAGATACAAAGTGATCCTTTCACTGGATTGTAAGGAGGAGTGCCGGATTCCCCAAAACCCTGTTTTATATATATATATATATATATATATATATATATATATATATATATATATATATATATATATATATATATATATATATATATATATATACCCGGACAGCTGATGTTTGTTGGAACTGGGAGTGCCGGATCAGTTTGTATTATATATATATATATATATATATATATATATATATATATATATATATATATATATATATATATATATATATATATATATATATGCCATCACTCCATTTTGCAATGCCATACCCTGCAGACAGCGCTTGATTGGAGCCAATTTCCTCCTCCAACAGCACACCTCCAAATTATGCAAGAACTATTTAGGAAAGAAGCAGGCACACACCACATCTCAACCCCATTGAGCTGTTGTGGGAGCAGCTTGACCGAATGGTACGCAAGAAGTGCCCATCAAGCCAATCCAAATTGTGGGAGGTGCTTCAGGAAGCGTGGGGTGAAATTTCATCAGATTACCTCAACAAATCAACATCTTGTATGCAAAAGGAGCATTCTTTAAGGAAACTTTGAAGGACAAAATTATCATTTCAAATAAAAATCATTATTTCAAACCTTGCCAATGTCTTGAATATATGTTCTATTAATTATGCAACGTATTTGATAAATAAATCCATATATACACACACACACCCACAGTATATAGACAAGGATCACATAGGCCAGGTAAATGATCAAATAGCACCTTTATTGTTAGGTCAGTAGTTAGGACATTCACATGGATTTCAGCAGTTACAGGTTACAGCGTTGCATTCCAGAGTCAGGGTTACCATCCTGGTTAATGGTCCAATGACCCCTACAGGTGACCTCCAACCAGAGCTGTATTAAGGAGGGGGGGGGCTCAGTACCCCACCCTACTCCCCCTCTATCTACGCCCCCCCTGTTCTTGGCATGTATTTTAAAAATATATATTGTTTAGCTAAAGGTTTTGTGCATGGGAGTGGGGTAGTGCTGCAGCTTCAACTATCTGCCAATGTGACAATGATTAATGGTGCTGAGCATCAGGAGCTAAGGCATACTGACTGCACATGACTGTCAGGCATACTGACTGACTGTGCAGTGCATTATTGGGAGTTGACTAAGTCCCATGAGACTTATAGGCTCAGAGACTTGTGCTGAGCTCTGATTGGTGGAGCTCATACATGCTTCTCAGGACTGTGGTGGACAGCAGCAGCCTTGTCATGGGAGGGGTTTTATTAGAGGCAGCGCTGAGCCTGTGAGGTCTCCTACAGAGTAAGATACAGAGGGATAAACGCAGGCTTTTCATGTGGTCTATATATTTTTTTTCTCCCCCCTGCAGTTACCCAATGACCATTGATCCTTTAACCTGAGCTAGTTATGGGCACTTCCCTATTAGAGCTTTCAGATTATCAGCCTGTTGTAAATTCTAGATCCCGCAAGGCATTAATATCAGAAGGTTTGTACTTAATCTCCCATGTCATTTTCCCTATTTGTTTTGACCACCCTACTGTTGAAGACCACATGTTTTATGGGGACAATGCTCTGTTAACCCCGATGCCCCGACTAGCATGCTTACCCATTGAGATTACATGTTCTCTCCCAGCAACTTTGGAGTTTACATGTATTCTTAGTGCAATGTTCCTACCATTGCTTTATAACATGTTCTTACATTTGAACTTGCCTCCTAGTTTATTTGAACTAGTCAGTGACACTATACATATGTATGGTCTACATGCAAGGCTTTGCTGCTAATTTATTTATTTACAGTTTATTATATAGTGCAGCAGATTCCGTTGCGCTTTACAATTGTAGACAGTGATAAAACAAACTCGGTAACAAGAGACAGACATGGGGGTTAGAGAGCCCTCTGCAAGCTTACAATCTATAGGGACATAGGAGGAAAACACAAGGACAGGCACCAGTAATAGCATAGCAGTCCCACCAAGTTGCAAGTCCAGAAGGGAAGCTATATAATACATAAGTGCCTCAGAGGGTTATGCGTGTGGTACTTAAATATGATACGCTTGCCTGAAGAGGTGAGTTTTTCGGGAATTCTTGAAAGTTTGGAGGCTAGTAGAGAGTATTATTGTGTGTGGAAGTCCTGTAATAGTGAATGGGAGCTAGCGGTCCATGCAATAGAGAGATGCAAATCTTGCGCAGAGCGGAGTGGCCAAGATGGGAGATATTTTGTGATAAGTAAAGAGGTATATGCTGGTGCAGTATGGTTAATAGCTTTATATATGAGTAGAAGTATTTTATATTGAATACAGTAAAATACAGGCAACCAATGGAGGGACTGGCAGAGCGGATAAGCAGACGATGAGTGTCATGAATCTGCTTGTTTAAGCTTACCAGACTTGTGATTCTGCTTTGTTTTTCAGTCTCAGTCTGACTCAGTTCTGTTTGAATTCATTCTCCCAGTCAGTCTGTGCATTGCTGGTTCATTGATTGTGCAGGCCCTTCGTGCATACCTCCCAACATTCTTAAGTTTAGAATAGGGACACTCGCGCGGCGAGAAAAGGGGGCGTGGTGTATGTAAATGAGGGTGCTGCTTACGCAAATTAGGCCACGCCCCCGAATAGCCGCTATGCGCACAGCGTCTATTCTGTGAGATTGGGGGGACTCCCAACTACCCCCCCCCCCCCCCCGCAGCGGGAGGGACGCGGGAATGTCCCCAAAAATCGGGACGTTCCCGCGTTTAGCGGGACAGTTGGGAGGTATGTTCGTGGCCTGTTCTATGTTCTCACTCCTGTTCGTTCACACTGTAGGTCCCTGAGTCCATGACATGGATTTCAGTGTTCCTTTTGTACTCCCTTCCAATCAGTGCAAGGCAAAGGGTTTAAAGGTTTAGCTCCAGGACCAGGAAGTAGCCTTCAGCAATGTTATCATCAGACATCAGTTTCAGATGATACCTGGCCTTTGTACATGGCTCCTGTCTGCTACAGTTGTACCAGTTTCCAGCCTTAGCAGCAGTGTGTTTTTTCACTTGATCCTTCCCTTATCTGCAGTCTGGCTGTCCACCTGAGATCCAGACTCCAGCCGTGGTTCGGCTTCCTCGCTGCAATACTGACCTCGGCCGCTACCTCGCCATCCGCTGACTCCGGCATCCCGGGCTGCTCATCCGTGAATTGCTAATCCTCGTCCGTGGATTGCGAATCAGGCTGCCAGTCTGTTATCCGCAGAGAACCGGAATTGTGCGATTATTCAGATCTGGTCACATGGACTACCAGATTCTAACTTGGGCCAAGGGTTGCTACCAGCTACCAAGTTGGTATTGCTTTCATGCCGTTAATAGACTAACCTGATGCTACTCTTACTGTGATCATTCTCCTGGAGGGCTCTCTGTGTTCAGCAATTCCTCCATGACCAGCAACAGCATCTATTTAGCATGGACAATCTGTCAAGTTATTATTTAA
The DNA here is from genome assembly GCF_055691185.1 of Crinia signifera. Lineage (NCBI taxonomy): Eukaryota > Metazoa > Chordata > Amphibia > Anura > Myobatrachidae > Crinia > Crinia signifera. The sequence goes on from NC_139220.1 coordinate 166,989,200, forward strand.
CCCTTAGTTTCTAGTGGTCCAGATTCCTTTTACCAAGTAGGCATTATTTCTGTTTTGCCAAGTAGGCATTATTTCAGTTACCGTTGAGTGGACACTTCAGCCATTTGCCAACGGAGCATTACAAAGTTTCTACCAAGTGGGCATCATTACGTTTTGCTGAGTAGACATACTTCATTTCCTGTCTAAGAACATTCCGCAAAAGGGAGCAGCTCAAGTAGCCTAGTCCTTCTTGGAATCCCTTTGCATCCTGTTTACATTACCACTTTCCCATACCTTGGATACCCGTGGGAACTTCCATCAGGGGGCCGCGACCTGCTGTCTGGACTCCCTTGTGGGGGTCACTGGTGAACACCGCCAGACAGACTCTGTGCCTCTGCTGAGAAGTCAAGTCAACGCCAAAGTTTACAGTTTATCTGCCACAGAACCACTACGATCACAACTGGGTTCTCAAACTAGGTCTTGTGACAATGAGCATCTTACTAGGAAGATCAGCCTAGCAGCAGCATTTATAATGGTTTGCAGTGGTGAGAGTCTGTTCTTGGGAAGACCAGTTAGGAGACTATTGCAATAATCAATGCAGAATCTTATAAGTGCATGGATAAGATATTTAGTAGTGTGAGATAGCGTCGTATATTGGATATGTTTTTTAGATGCATGTAACATGATTTGGACACCGATTGAATGTGGGGAACAAAGGACAGTTCAGAGTCGAGGATGACTAGGGGTAGGCAACGAGCTTGTGGTGTATGGTAGATTTTCAAGTTGTCAACAGTTTTGGAGATATCAGGATGGTAACTGTTCTTGGCTGGTGGGAATATAAGTAATTCCGGTTTGGAAATATTCAGTTTGAGGTGGCGAGAAGACATCCAGGATGAGATGGCAGAGAGGCATTCAGAGACTTGGCTTAAGACCACTGGTGACAACTCTGTGGTTGGTAGATAGATTTGAGTATTAGTTTGACAGTATCTAGGTTGACAGTCAAAAGGTCGACATGGGGATTTTCACTGTTTTTTGAGCCGACAGGCGGTATTTCATGGCCAACCATCCACTAGGGCATGGTGGGAGAATAAAATAGTGTGCCGAGCATGGCAAGGTGCCCGAAGCATTGCGAGTGATGCTGTGCACTTTAAACTGTGCCCATGTCAACTGTGTTGACATTCGGGTAAAAAAACAGTGAAAACCCCTTGTCAACCTTTTGACTGTTGACCTAATGACCTATCCAACTAATGACCTTTCAACCTAGAACCATGTCGACCTAGACCCATGTTGACCTATTGGTGTCGACCTAATGACTGTCGACCATCATGCTGTAGACCAGTGATAGCCAACCCTAACCCTCGAGAGCTACCAACAGTTCACATTTTCCAGACAACCTAGCTGCTGCACTCATTAATCACTAACACATTTTAAAAGATCCACAGATGGAGCTAATTAGCTCACTTGTGATTCTGTGAGGAGAGCTGCAAAACATGCACTGTTGGTAGCTCTCGAGGACTAGGGTTGGCTGCCCCAGCTGTAGACCAAATGATCCCAAGTGTAGTGTTGGGAACAATAGCCTGACTGAAGTGGGTCTAATAGGGTGTTAAGAAAGTGTGTGAGACAAGTGTGGACGAGTCTCTCAAGTAACTTGGAGGCATGGAAGCTGAGAGATAGGACGGTAGTTAGAAAGAGAGTTAGGGTCAGAATTGTGTTTTAATTGTGGCAATATTGCCAGTTGGTTTTATCTGCTATTTTAGTGACTATGGACTTTAAGTTTATATTGCCTTTACTCTTTGTTTTAAAATTGTAATATTCTCCTATGCAGTTTGCTGTCAGTAATGACAAGAGGGAGAATGCCCCCTGTCTAAAGTGACCCGGGTCCCCCGAAGACTTAATCCGGCCCTGCCTCCAGCCTATCACCTGGCTGGCTAGTCAAGCATCAGGACTCCATTCTTAAAAGACAGATATCGGGTGCAACTAATCAACTTGGCTTCAGTTGATTCCTGAGCTCAAACCAAAACCTGGACTAACTGCTGTTTTGTGTCAAAACCCAACAAGTCACACAAGCATTTACTTCCTTGATCATGTGCATCCACTTTAAGGGTACATGGTCTGTAATAAGCCAAAATTCTTGCCCCAGCAAATATTTTTAAGAGTATTCTCATTCTCTGGGCAGCAATTTCAAGCTAAGTTATAGGATAGCTTTCTCCTCCCCTGCGGCGCGGGAAGCGCTAGTTATTTTCTATTCACTACAGGGACCCCGCCGGCCACAGCCAGCTTTACACACATGACAGCGCCGCAGGTACCCCTACGGCACGGACACCCCTGACCGCCCCAGCACTGCAGGGACACAAGTTTTTTCCACAGGTACCACCCCCCCTCCCCCCGGCACCCCGACTCGCCTGGGGCGCTCCGGTGCATTGCACCGGCCCTGAGTGTGAGCACTGCTTATACTTTGTTAGGTTGAGGCTTAGCTTGCCCTCTGTCTTCAATATAATCCAAATACTTCCCTTCACCATTCCAATGGCACACTTCTCTGGTTCGGCTGTAGAACCCTGTGTCCATAGAGACTGTAATACTGTCTACACCTTCAGAAGGTGCGACTCCAGTCAGAACTAAAAATGACAATGTCATCTGAATATGCTGTAGCATATTCTCTATGAGGCCGGAGCAACTTGTTCATGGCCCTTTGGAAAGTATCAGGTTCCCCATGCAAACCAAAGGACAATACTTGATACTGGAAAAGACCCTCTGGGGTGGAAAAGTCTATCTTGGCAGCCTAAGTCAAAGGAATTTGCTACTACCCTATTGTTAAGTCAGGAGTAGTGAGATACTGACTTTTCAAAATTTTTAACTAGTTCGACAACATGGGGCATAACAGTCAAACTGAGAAAGTTTATTCAACCTTCAGAAGTCATTACAGAACCTTACGGCTCAAGAAGCCTTGGGCACAGTGGTGCTTTAAGAAAGGAGGAGGCCCATGCGTAGTCTCGTCTAGTCAGGTTCCCTACTCTCTACCAGGAGTAGGCGGGTTTGAGCACTAAAGAACTCAGCACTACAACACATGCACAGATTCCCGTAAAATGGCGCAGCGACCATTTTTCTAGCAATTTCCGCAGAAGCGTGGAGTCTGAGCAGAGCTGCTGCCTCAGTCATTATTATAAGTATGCCACTGCTTGGGTGCTAGGACAATAGGATTATTCCATTCACTTCTGTTTCCTCTATGACCTGTAGACACAGCATCTCTGCAAGCTCCTATTTTACTGCTGCCCTTTTCACCTTAGGTATATGGTATGGTCTATGTTTTATCACTACTGTAAACTAGTAATACTATCCACCCCAACAGACTACACAGATCCTTCATTAGTTTCACTCATTTTATTTTTAAAGGGGTACCCTGGTCTGTCAGAACCTCTTTTGGTATTCTCAACCAGGTTTATAAGACTAATAATTATTTGGCAATATTAATGGACTTTATTTTACACAGTAGTATGGCCTCCGGGTATCTAATGGCATAGTCAACCACTATTAATAATATGTACTGATGCCTGAGCAGATCTCCACTGTTCACAACAAATCCATCCCATTTCGCTCAAAGCACAGAGATGACCAGCAAGGGAATCAAGGGCTCCCTGATTTCTGGCCAATGTGTAGTCTACGGACACACTGGGCATTCTTGACTACATTTCTTTACTACTGCATAAATGCCAGGCCATAAGAACCTTAACTATATACACTGGAGTGTGAGCCACCCTCAGTACGATCTGTTTGTGTTTCCTGAGAACCAACAACTGGTCTACTCTTTTACTGTGAAAAATGATTTACTGTACCATGTTGTTTTTGTGCACAGTAAAATATGGTACCCCTTCTGACAGCAAAGCATTACTTTTTCAAAGGCATTTACCAAATTTCCATCGCCCTGTTGGTCCCACCAACAGTCCCCTTGCAGCTCCCGGGCAAAACTTTTTCCATTTTGACCTTTTGGATGTCGACCTTTAGACCCTGTCGACCATCAATGGTCGACCATATGACTATCTATGATGAGTCAGTCTATGATTTATGCCAGTGGTAGCCAACTCCAGTCCTTGAGAGCTACTAACAGTTCACATTTTCCAGACAACCTAGCTGCAGCACAAGTGCACTCATTACTCACTAAAACATTTTAAAAGATCCACAGGTGGAGCTAATTACTTCACTTGTGATTCTGTGAGATCTGGAAAACATTAACTCTAGGTAGCTCTCGAGGACTGAGTTGGCTACCCCAGATTTATACCATAACCTTTTAGTTCCTGGGACCGTTCCTCTTCTATCTGCCAACAATGCAATGCCAGCCTATCCGCTCCTGAAGTATTGGAACAGTGAGGCCTAAAATAAGCCTATAAAAGGAGGTCTGGAGGTTATTGTGGCTACCACTTTCACTGGTTGCCTTTATCACTATGGGAATGTGCACTCGTAAGCAATCTTATATCCCCATGTATGCATAGCACCTTTACAGGGGGTAATACATGGTCATTACCAGGAGAAACCATGTTGGTAGAGAGGATTGTCCATGCACTGCTAGTAAATACGCCCCAGAAGTCCCAGTCTTCAATATGTACCATCAGATGAAACGGGGTGCCTTCCACTGGGGAAATGCGGTCAGTGGCCAAGCCAACTACCAGCTGAGTAGCCTTCTATGCGCTTGAATCCATTGGCTCAACATGCTTTGGACAGTTTCTCAAAATTCATCGCAAGAGGTGGTTTATTGGATTTGACCACAGGAACATGGATTTTGGGCTTGGATACTGGTGGAAGTCCTTGTTTGGTTTTAGTCAGTTTCCTAAGGGTCAGGTACCTCTCAATTACTACCACCACCACCACCATCCTTTCGGGCCCATTGCTCAACTATTCAGTCTAATACCCCAGTAGCATTATTGAAAGCAACCACTTCCACCACACGACATACAGCATTTGTAATCTGGCTGTTAACAGGCTTTACTCAGTCAGGCTAGTTTTGCCAATTGAACCCTAGGAGGCTTAGACGCCAATCATGGAACTCCTGAACTCTTCTGGGGCCCGTCTTCCCAACCCTGCTGAATCTAGCCTTTTTCAATAGACGATAAGAGCTGGACTCGGCCACTGTCAAATCAACATCTGCTCTCTGAGACTCCCTTGTGAGACAGAGCTAATCTGGCAGCCCACACCATCTTTGACCATTTTAAACGAACAGCAGTAATTTCAAACGTGCACAAAAATGTCCCAATATCATCAGCAGGTAGAAGCTTTGGTAACCTCTCGGTTTTGCCCACCTTTTCTCATCTACTTTAATTCATCATGCAGTAGCTGGATCGGTGCTAGCTTTCCTGCAACCAGATCCTGCTGTGTTTTAATCTGAGCTTGCTGCCCATGATCCAGCAGAATTTACATTTGCTAGCTGTTTTAGCAGCCAGATTCCGCTGTCCTGCTGCCAATACAGCAAACCTTGGCTTCCTCGACTCACACAGAAGTAACTAATTTTGTTAAGCGGTGACATCGTTACCATTTAACCCGTTGAGTGCCAAGTGAATTTCTGTAAATAGGCATGAAAAATGCTAAGCAACCATTTTTATCCATCATAATGACCTGTAATGTTTATCTTATATAGGAATTTTTTTTTTTCACAAAATTTTTTATTTAAATTTATATAACAAATGTGAGAGACTGGCATTTTTAGCGGCTATTTTGGACATCTTTCAAAGATGTTGGCAATCAAAGGGTTAAGGCTGGCTGCCACTTACACAATAATCAGATTGCTTTTCTGCATGTATCCTATGTAACTTATCTGAAATACAGTATAACCTATGAACAGACTAAAACTATTCATCAAAGGTTTTTTCTGTGACTAAAATGTGACAATAACAAAACTAGGATTTTTTTTAATAACGAAAATGACTAAATATTCAGCCATGTTGTCATTTTCGTCAGGACACCACATTTTTCGAGTGATTGATTTTTAGATCCTTTAATTAATAATACTGTACTTTATTCAGATTTATCCAACCTCTGACCCTAGCGCAACTACTCTATCATGAGAATTACTCAGTCAGTTTATGTAGCTAGCTAATTACTTAACTTTAGCTAAATAGCTATATATTATAATATGCATCATTACAGCTTCATTTTATTTTTTGTAGACTAGTACTGTACTACTTACAGTTGTGCTCATAAGTTTACATACCCTAGCAGAATGTGATTTTCTGGCTATTTGTCAGAGAATATGAATGATTACTCACAAACTTTTCTCTCACTCATGATTAGTGGTTGGGTGAAGCCATTTATCATCAAACAGCTGTGTTTATTCTTTTTAAATCATAATGACAACAGAAACTACCCAAATGACCTTGATCAAAAGGTTTACATACCCTGGATATTTTGGCCTGATAACCCGCACACAAGTTGACCCAAACGGGTTTGAATGGCTACTAAAGGTAACCATCCTCACCTGTGATCTGTTTGCTTAATGTACCTGGTTACACGTTGTCTTGAGAAAAATGCTGTTGCATTGAAACGTCGACCTGGACGTGTCGACCATATGACAAAATAAATTCTGTTTGATTTAAGCCCTTTGGAGTGACGCTGCTTCTTCGCCTACCTATATATATATATATATATATATATATATATATATATATATATATATATATATATATATATATATATATATATATATATATATATATATATATATATATATAAAAAAAAAGTCAGTGAGTTTATGGTCTCCTGAAAGACCCTTGCATCTTTCATCCAGTGCTGCACTGACGTGTCTGACCATTCTTTTTCTTTGCCCATGACTCGAAATCCAAAGGATATGCGGGAAAAGGTAAATGTGCTGTATAAAACAGGACAGGGATATGAAAAGAGATCCAATCAATTGAGAATGCCAATCAGCAGTGTTCAAACTCTAATTAAGAAGTGGAAAATTAGGAATTCTGTGGAAACCAAATTACGGTGAGGTAGACCAACAAAAATTTCAGCCACAACTGCCAGGAAAATTGATTGGCATGCAAGGAAAAATCCACAAATAACTTCAGCTGAAATACTCTGAAAAAAAATGGTGTGGTTGTGTCAAGATGCACAATAAGGAGGCATTTGAATAAAAATGGGCTGCATGGTCGAGTCGCCAACGAAAGCCATTACTATGCAAATGCCACAAAGAATCCCGTTGAAATACTCGAAACAGCACAGAAACAAGCCTCAAAACTTCTGGAACAAAGTCATTCGGAGTGATGAGACAAATTGAACTTTTTGGCCACAACCATAAACGTTACATTTGGAGAGGAGTCAACTAGGCCTATGATGAAAGGTACACCATTCCTACTGTGAAACACATAGGTGGATCACTGATGTTTTGGGGATGTATGAGCTAAAAGGCACTGGAAACGTGGTCAAAATTGATGGCAAGATGAATGCAGCATGTTATCAGAAAATACTGGAGGAAAATTTGCAATCAGCCCGGAAGCTGCGCATGGGACGTACTTAAACATTCCAACATTACAATGATCCAAAACACAAGGTTCATTCGACCTATCATTGGCTAAAGCAGAATAAAGTGAAAGTTCTGGAGTGGCCATCTCAGTCTCCTGACCTATTGAGCCAATCTGGGGAGAGATCTCAAACATGCAGTTCATCCAAAACAGCCCAAGAACTTACAGGAACTGGAGGCTTTTTGCCAAGAATGGGCAGCTTTACCATCTGAGAAAATAAAAAGCCTCATCCACAACTACCACAAAAGACTTCAAGCTGTCATTGATGTTAAAGGGGGCAATACACGGTATTAAGAACTGGGGTATGTAAACTTTTGATCAGCGTCATTTGGGTAGTTTCTGTTATTTAAATTTATAAAGAGTAAACACAGTTGTTTGACAACAAATGGCTTCACCCAACCACTAACCATGAGTGAAAGAAAAGTTTGTGAGTTAACATTCATATTCTCTGACAAATGGCCAGAAAATCTTATTCTGCTAGGGTATGTAAACTTATTAGCACAACTGTACGTCTATCAGGCAGGTTGCATTTTTCTATAATTATTTGAATAAAAAATAATAAAAAAATAAATAAAAAAAAGATTCTTGAATTGATATTTACAGAAAATAAAATGACCTGCTGTGAAGGAAATGGCATTTTTATTGCACTTGTTTGATACCTAGATTATTAAAAGCACATCAGTATTTATTAAATTGATGCCAGATCCATTCTGAAATAATTTTGCAGGAATGGATGCGGCATCCATTATTCAATGCAGCAGCCAAATCAAATGTCTGATTTGGCCGCTGATTGATGCTAACCTGGCCGGTGCGGGGACCAGGAGAGCATGGCAGGAGGAGATGGGACGGGTGAGCTACTCACCCGAAAAGAAATTTGCGCACAGAGGCCGTCTCTCTACCACAGGTGGAAAAATAAGGGGAGAGATAGCGCCTCTGTAAACGCAAAAAACAGGCGCTGGAGGATGGGCTATCCCGTGTAGCTGCTCACACCAGTGGGGGTGGTCATTCCCCCAAAGGAAGATATGGAAGAAAGACTGGGTAGGTGGAGCGCTGAATCAATGAAAGAATTACAATCCTATACATAAATCACACAAAAAAAAAAAAACATATGTAGCTAAAACATCTATTGATGGTATATTGCACTTAGTATGAAACAACCCCTATAATTGGGGAATGGATTCTTGGGAAGAAATACAGTCACACTTGTTCCTATGTGTACTCCCTTTATAGACAGTTTTTGCCAAAAACGATAGATATTAACTGGTTTTAGTGGGTTTCCATTAGCCTGTTGGATAGCCAGATGTAGTATGTCACTTTGTGAGCATAGGTGTTATTTACTCACGGCAAGACCGGCTACAGAATGAACAGGTGGTGGTGTCCCTTGAGTGTCCAGTGGGCAAAAAGATTGGTGTGAAGGGAGTTGGTCCAAGTGGTTGATGGAAAGTTTTGTAATCCAATTGGTATCCACAGGAGTAGCCAGGGGTGAACCTGACGCGTTTCGTCATCCACGGATGACTTTTTCAAAGGTGTGACTTGGTGGATGGAGTCTCAGATATTTATACCATCAAACAGGAAGTACAACTTTGACCTCCAAACAAAGTGCTACCCTATTGGTCGGTATTAAAAAGCATATAATAACATGTAATAAACAGTCTAAAACATAATACAGGATACAGAAGGCAGTCTGTGTATTAAAATCAAATAGATCATTTATTCAGATGAGAAAAAGCAGAATGAATGCATATAAAAACAGTAAACAGCATCTTGCGGAGTATTTCCGGATGTTGGAACGCAAAAACGCGTCATATTTCCGGATGGAATGCAAGATACGTGATACATGTTCAAAGGATGATTCTAAACAGGAGAATGGGTCACATTATGTGTTAACCTTTATTAAGGTTGGGGGAAGCAGTCTAACATCTTTTGGTTCCCCATGGCAGTGTACAGACGCAGCGGCTGTGGTATCTGTGTGCCGCGCGTCTGTCACTACTTCCGGTATCGGTGACACGCATTACCAGAGACCGGAAGTTCCGGTTTCAAGCGGAGTTTCATTTAATATGGGGGAAGTGGTCTGCGCCATTTTGGAAGGGTCCGCTGGATTTGCAATGATAATGTATAATACATAATACATATAGGACGGAACTCGATACTATATAGAACAACAGAAGCATTGTATTTGTGGTTATTTATTCTCATCTAGATTTACAAGAGAAAGAGAAATATAAATGAAATTAATCCATTCCGAATACATATATACTTTGCATAAAGCAGTATGGTTAACCCCTTCATGACAGAGCCAGTTTGTGCCTTCATGACAGAGCCCTTTTTTTCAAATCTGACATGTCTCACTTAAGTGGGGATAACTTTTTTTTGCTTTTACTTATCCCAGTGATTTTGAGATTGTTTTCTCGTGACACATTGTACTTCAAGTTAGTGGTAAATTTTGGTCGATACAGTCTGTGTTTTTTTGTGAAAAATACCAAAATATTGTGAAAAAATGGAAAATTTAGCAATATGCAAAATGTCACATTTTCTGCTTGTGAGACAAATAATCATACCACTCAAAATAGTTAATAACTAACAAAGACCATATGTCTACTTTATGTTGCAATCATTATTTCAACTTCCTTTTAATTTTTTTGGACACTAGGAGGCTTCAGATATGACTAGCAAATTCTCAAATTTTCAAGAAAATTTCAAACACTGATTTTTTTAGGGACCAGTTCAGTTCTGATGTGACTTTGAGGGACTTGTATGTGAGACACCCCCATAAATGATGCCATTTCAAAAACTGCACCCCTCACAGTATTCAAAACAGCATTTTGGAAGTTTGTTAACCCTTTAGGTGTTTCACAGGAATTAAAACAAAGTGTAGGTGAAATTTCAAAATTTCTTTTTTTTTGCAGAGTTTCAATTTTAATACATTTTTCTAACGAATACAGTAGATTTTACTAGAGAAATGTGACTAAAAATTGATTCCCCCAATTCTTTTGTTTTCAAAAATATCCTATATGTGGCCCTAGTGTGCACGTTGACCAAACCACAGGCTTCATAATAGAAGGAGCACCTACTTGATTTTGGAGCCTCCTTTTTATGAGATTTTTTTTTAGGCACCATGTAGGTTTCTAGGCACCATAAGTGCTAAAAGTTAGGAACCTCCCCCACAAGTCACCCCATTTTGCAATCTACACCCCTCAGGGAATTCATCTAGGGGTATAGTGTACATTTCAAACCCCCAGGGGTTTCACCAATTTTGGTACAACTGGGATGTGAAAATGGAAAATTACATTTTTTTACACAAACATGCAGTTCTGGCTCAAAATTTTTCATTTTCACAAGGAATGAAGGAGACAAAGCACCCCAAAATCTGTGCCCCAATTTCTCCCGAGTACGGCAATGCCTCACATGTGACCAAAAAATACCAGTTGGGCGCATGGCAGGACTCAGAAGGGAAGGAGTGATTTTTGGATTTTGCAGCACAGATTTTGGTGGAATAAATGGTGGGTGCTATGTTGCACCAATACAGTGGAACCCCCCCACAAGTCACCCCATTTTGCAAAGTACACCCCTCAGGGAATTCATCTAGGGGTATAGTGTACATTTCAAACCCCCAGGGGTTTCACCAATTTTGGTACAACTGGGCAGTGAAAATGAAAAATTACATTTTTTTTACACAAAAATGCAGTTCTGGCTCAAAATTTTTCATTTTCACAAGGAATGAAGGAGACAAAGCACCCCAAAATCTGTGCCCCAATTTCTCCCGAGTACGGCAATGCCTCACATGTGACCAAAAAATACCAGTTGGGTGCATGGCAGGACTCAGAAGGGAAGGAGTGATTTTTGGATTTGGCAGCACAGATTTTGGTGGAATGAATGGTGGGTGCCATGTTGCATTAGAAAGACTCCCAAAGCACCAATACAGTGGAACCCCCCCACAAGTCACCCCATTTTGCAAAGTACACCCCTCACGGAATTCATCTAGGGGTATAGTGTACATTTCAAACCCCCAGGGGTTTCACCAATTTTGATACAACTGGGCAGTGAAAATGAAAAATTACATTTTTTTACACAAAAATGCAGTTCTGGCTCAAAATTTTTCATTTTCACAAGGAATGAAGGAGACAAAGCACCCCAAAATCTGTGCCCCAATTTCTCCCGAGTACGGCAAGGCCTCACATGTGACCAAAAAATACCAGTTGGGCGCATGGCAGGACTCAGAAGGGAAGGAGTGATTTTTGGATTTGGCAGCACAGATTTTGGTGGAATGAATGGTGGGTGCCATGTTGCATTAGCAAGACTCCCAAAGCACCAATACAGTGGAACCCCCCCACAAGTCACCCCATTTTGCAAAGTACACCCCTCAGGGAATTCATCTAGGGGTATAGTGTACATTTCAAACCCCCAGGGGTTTCACCAATTTTGATACAACTGGGCAGTGAAAATGAAAAATTACATTTTTTTTACACAAAAATGCAGTTCTGGCTCAAAATTTTTCATTTTCACAAGGAATGAAGGAGACAAAGCACCCCAAAATCTGTGCCCCAATTTCTCCCGAGTACGGCAATGCCTCACATGTGACCAAAAAATACCAGTTGGGCGCATGGCAGGACTCAGAAGGGAAGGAGTGATTTTTGGATTTGGCAGCACAGATTTTGGTGGAATGAATGGTGGGTGCCATGTTGCATTAGCAAGACTCCCAAAGCACCAATACAGTGGAACCCCCCCACAAGTCACCCCATTTTGCAAAGTACACCCCTCAGGGAATTCATCTAGGGGTATAGTGTACATTTCAAACCCCCAGGGGTTTCACCAATTTTGATACAACTGGGCAGTGAAAATGAAAAATTACATTTTTTTACACAAAAATGCAGTTCTGGCTCAAAATTTTTCATTTTCACAAGGAATGAAGGAGACAAAGCACCCCAAAATCTGTGCCCCAATTTCTCCCGAGTACGGCAATGCCTCACATGTGACCAAAAAATACCAGTTGGGCGCATGGCAGGACTCAGAAGGGAAGGAGTGATTTTTGGATTTGGCAGCACAGATTTTGGTGGAATGAATGGTGGGTGCCATGTTGCATTAGCAAGACTCCCAAAGCACCAATACAGTGGAACCCCCCCACAAGTCACCCCATTTTGCAAAGTACACCCCTCAGGGAATTCATCTAGGGGTATAGTGTACATTTCAAACCCCCAGGGGTTTCACCAATTTTGATACAACTGGGCAGTGAAAATGAAAAATTACATTTTTTTACACAAAAATGCAGTTCTGGCTCAAAATTTTTCATTTTCACAAGGAATGAAGGAGACAAAGCACCCCAAAATCTGTGCCCCAATTTCTCCTGAGTACGGCAATGCCTCACATGTGACCAAAAAATACCAGTTGGGCGCATGGCAGGACTCAGAAGGGAAGGAGTGATTTTTGGATTTGGCAGCACAGATTTTGGTGGAATAAATGGTGGGTGCCATGTTGCATTAGCAAGACTCCCAAAGCACCAATACAGTGGAACCCCCCCACAAGTCACCCCATTTTGCAAAGTACACCCCTCAGGGAATTCATCTAGGGGTATAGTGTACATTTCAAACCCCCAGGGGTTTCACCAATTTTGATACAACTGGGCAGTGAAAATGAAAAATTACATTTTTTTACACAAAAATGCAGTTCTGGCTCAAAATTTTTCATTTTCACAAGGAATGAAGGAGACAAAGCACCCCAAAATCTGTGCCCCAATTTCTCCCGAGTACGGCAATGCCTCACATGTGACCAAAAAATACCAGTTGGGCGCATGGCAGGACTCAGAAGGGAAGGAGTGATTTTTGGATTTGGCAGCACAGATTTTGGTGGAATAAATGGTGGGTGCCATGTTGCATTAGCAAGACTCCCAAAGCACCAATACAGTGGAACCCCCCCACAAGTCACCCCATTTTGCAAAGTACACCCCTCAGGGAATTCATCTAGGGGTATAGTGTACATTTCAAACCCCCAGGGGTTTCACCAATTTTGATACAACTGGGCAGTGAAAATGAAAAATTACATTTTTTTACACAAAAATGCAGTTCTGGCTCAAAATTTTTCATTTTCACAAGGAATGAAGGAGACAAAGCACCCCAAAATCTATGCCCCAATTTCTCCTGAGTACGGCAATGCCTCACATGTGACCAAAAAATACCAGTTGGGCGCATGGCAGGACTCAGAAGGGAAGGAGTGATTTTTGGATTTGGCAGCACAGATTTTGGTGGAATAAATGGTGGGTGCCATGTTGCATTAGCAAGACTCCCAAAGCACCAATACAGTGGAACCCCCCCACAAGTCACCCCATTTTGCAAAGTACACCCCTCAGGGAATTCATCTAGGGGTATAGTGTACATTTCAAACCCCCAGGGGTTTCACCAATTTTGATACAACTGGGCAGTGAAAATGAAAAATTACATTTTTTTACACAAAAATGCAGTTCTGGCTCAAAATTTTTCATTTTCACAAGGAATGAAGGAGACAAAGCACCCCAAAATCTGTGCCCCAATTTCTCCTGAGTACGGCAATGCCTCACATGTGACCAAAAAATACCAGTTGGGCGCATGGCAGGACTCAGAAGGGAAGGAGTGATTTTTGGATTTGGCAGCACAGATTTTGGTGGAATAAATGGTGGGTGCCATGTTGCATTAGCAAGACTCCCAAAGCACCAATACAGTGGAACCCCCCACAAGTCACCCCATTTTGCAAAGTACACCCCTCAGGGAATTCATCTAGGGGTATAGTGTACATTTCAAACCCCCAGGGGTTTCACCAATTTTGATACAACTGGGCAGTGAAAATGAAAAATTACATTTTTTTACACAAAAATGCAGTTCTGGCTCAAAATTTTTCATTTTCACAAGGAATGAAGGAGACAAAGCACCCCAAAATCTGTGCCCCAATTTCTCCCGAGTACGGCAATGCCTCACATGTGACCAAAAAATACCAGTTGGGCGCATGGCAGGACTCAGAAGGGAAGGAGTGATTTTTGGATTTTGCAGCACAGATTTTGGTGGAATAAATGGTGGGTGCTATGTTGCACCAATACAGTGGAACCCCCCCACAAGTCACCCCATTTTGCAAAGTACACCCCTCAGGGAATTCATCTAGGGGTATAGTGTACATTTCAAACCCCCAGGGGTTTCACCAATTTTGGTACAACTGGGCTGTGAAAATGAAAAATTACATTTTTTTACACAAAAATGTACTTCTGGCTCAAAATTTTTCATTTTCACAAGGAATGAAGGAGACAAAGCACCCCAAAATCTGTACCCCCATTTCTCCAGAGTACGGCAATGCCTCACATGTGACCAAAAAATACCAGTTGGGTGCATGGCAGGACTCAGAAGGGAAGGAGTGATTTTTGGATTTTGGAGCACAGATTTTGGTGGAATGAATGGTGGGTGCTATGTTGCATTACCAATACAGTGGAACCCCCCCACAAGTGACCCCATTTTGCAAACTACACTCCTCAGGGAATTCATCTAGGGGTATAGTGTACATTTCAAACCCCCAGGGGTTTCGCCAATTTTGGTACAACTGGGCTGTGAAAATGAAAAAATACATTTTTTTACACAAAAATGTACTTCTGGCTCAAAATTTTTCATTTTCACAAGGAATGAAGGAGACAAAGCACCCCAAAATCTGTGCCCCAATTTCTCCAGAGTACGGCAATGCCTCACATGTGACCAAAAAATACCAGTTGGGTGCATGATAGGACTCAGAAGGGAAGGAGTGATTTTTGGATTTTGCAGCTCAGATTCTGGTGGAATGAATGGTGGGTGCTATGTGGCATTAGCAAGACCCCCGAAGCACGGTAAAATGATGAACCTAATAATCCATAGATGTGTGGTATATTTTGAAACACTCCTTTATACATAGGCCGGGTTTGTCGGGGCAAGTTTCACAGTGGAAAATAGTTTCCTTTCTTATTCCCTTTTTATAGCAAACTTTGCACCTTTTTTGTGTCCTGCCCTTTCTTGCAGTGGAGGGGATTTCGTTGGGAAAATGCTGCCCTGGTACAATACGGGGGCCAGTACTAGAAGTACTGGGGCCCTCTGCCTGCTGGTTCCCAAATATTAGGCCCTTTATGACTTCCTCTTGAAAGTGCATAAATGTCCCCCTCTGGCCGGTAGAACGGAATAGCACGTAAGCGTTATACAGTGCCATCTGGATGATATACACGGCCAGCTTCTTGTACCAGATATTTGTTTTCCACAGGGCACTGTACGGCTTCAGTACCTGATCTGAAAGATCCACTCCGCCCATGTACTTATTGTAATCTAGGATACAATTTGGTTTTGAGGTGTGGGTACTGGTACCTCGTACAGGGATGGAGGTGGTACTGTCTCCATGAATTGTTGTCAGTATAAGGACATCCCTCTTGTCCTTATATTTGACCAACAACATATTTTCGGTGCATATTCCCCTGCTTTCACCCCTTCTCATTACTTGGGCAATGTGCGTTTTTGGGAGGCCTCTTTGGTTCTTACGCACAGTACCGCAAGCTGCTGTACCTCTTGAACCAAGGGCCTTAAACAGGGGGATGCTGGTGTAAAAGTTATCCACATAGAGGTGATAACCCTTATCCAGGAAGGGGTGCATTAAATCCCAGACAATTTTTCCACTAACACCTACGAAGGAGGGGGGGCATTCTGGCGGTTCAATTCTTGAATCCTTCCCTTCATATACCCTAAACTTGTGGGTGTACCCTGTGGTGCTTTCACACAGCTTATACATTTTTATGCCATACCTTGCCCTCTTACTGGGAAGGTACTGGCGGAATTTAACCCTTCCTTTAAAATGTATAAGGGACTCGTCGATGCTAATACATTTATCAGGGATGTATAGCTCTGCAAATTTGGCACTGAAATGATCAATGACCGGCCTGACTTTGAATAGCCTGTCAAAGGTGGGATCATCTCTGGGTGGGCACTGTGCATTATCGGTGTAATGTATAAATTTATGGATTGCCTCAAAACGAGTCCGAGTCATGGCCATACGGTAAAATGGGGTGCTGTACAGAACATCTGTACTCCGATATTGCCTAATTTGTGGCTTTTTTACTATGCCCATATGAAACACCAGACCCCAAAACGTCATCATCTCTACTGCATCTACAGGGGTCCACCTAGCAAATGATGACGTGGGGTTTTGAGCAATAAACTGCTGGGCATATAAATTAGTTTGGTCCACCATTAAATTTATAAAATCATCAGAGAAAAATAATTTGAAAAAGTCAATTTCTCTGAGACCTGTGGAATCAAATTGGATTCCTGGCATGGCCAAAAACTCAGGAACCTGGGGCTCAAAATTGTCTGGTGGTGGGGTCCATACGAGATCAATTATTGGGGGGGGGGGGGTCTCAGCTGCTCTACGGGGGCGTCTTTGAGGGGGTCCCTCATCACCAGAGGAGGAAGAGGAGCTTAAGACGAATCCTTCAAATTCCCCGCTTGCCTCACTGGCTGTGTCAGAATCAGAAGCAAGCATGGCATATGCCTCCTCCACTGAATACATTCTTCTGGATGACTGGGATGACATTTGGGATGACATTTGGGATGACATTTTTATTTTTGTGTTACTGGTAGTGAAATGTTTCAACACGTGTATAGTGTAGGGGGGGGGGTACAAACTTTATTTCAACCCGGGGGGTATGTAGTGTGTTGTGTGTATGTAGTGCAGAACAAAAAAAATACTTTATACAAAAAAAAAAAATTGAAGGGGTTAAAAAAAATAAAAAATTGAAGGGGTTAAAAAAAAAAAATTGAAGGGGTTAAAAAAACAAAAAAAAGGTCCTGCGCCAAAAATTGAGCACAGATGTTGGTCAGTAACGTCTGTCACTGAACAGCGCTCAAAGGCAACAGGAATTTGATCAAAAAAAAAAAAAATAGATCAACCCTGTGCCGAAAAAGCTGATCAGTGATCAGTGGCCACAGGACACCCACAAAATCACAGTGTGTGTAAAAAAAAAATTAAAAAAAGACCACACAGCACCCACAAAAAAAAAGGTGATCAGTGATGCGACACTGATTACCAGTGAGGGGCAGCAGGTGCACAACCTTTGGTGCAACTGGCAGCAACTGACAGGTATATATAAAAAAAAAACCTCTGCGCCCCCAAAAAGTTGCTGATCACCTCAGATATAGTGATCAGCACAAAAGGCGGGGGTAGCAGACACAAAATATACACTCTCTATCACTCTCTGTCTCTATCTCTCTCTCTCTCTATCTCTCTCTATCTATCACTATCTATCACTATCTATCACTATCTATCACTATCTATCACACTGCAGCAGCAGCACTGACAGTTATATGTATAAAAAAAAACCAGCACCCCCAAAAAGGGGGGGTAGCAGACACAAAATATACACTCTCTATCACTCTCTGTCACTATCTCTCTATCTCTCACTATCTATCACTATCTATCACTATGACACTGCAGCAGCAGCACTGACAGTTATATATATAAAAAAAAAACCTGCACCCCCAAAAAGGGGGGGTAGCAGACACAAATCTCTCTATCTCTCACTATCTATCACTATCTCTCACTATCTATCACTATGACACTGCAGCAGCAGCGACAGTTATTTATATATAAAAAAACCCTGCACCCCCAAAAAGGGGGGGTAGCAGACACAAAATATAGCTCTCTCTGTCACTATCTCTCTATCTCTCTCTATCTCTCTCTCTCTCTATCTCTCTATCACACTGCAGCAGCAGCAGGAAGTCTCAGGAAGTCAGATCCAGGAAGCGTCCAGCACGCTACAAGCAGTGATCAAGTGATCAGGTAAGGTATTTGCAAGGATCAGGTAAGTATTTGCAAGGATCAGGTCAGTATCACGACAGATAGGCACGGTGACCGCTCTGCACGCTACTCCAGACCGGAATGGCGTCTGCAGCGCAGTCACCGTTAGTTTAAATGTCGCGCCTTGGCTGTGATTGGTCCGTGGGTCCCACGGACCAATCACAGCCTTGGGGGCAGGTGGGGTGAGGGTGGGGTGAGGTGTCATCGTCACCGATGACCCCCTCATGCCCCCTGACGCCCGGCGGTGATTGACACCTGTGTTACCAAGCGTCTGATTCGCTGGTAACACAGGAAACCGCTATGAATGGCTGAACACTGAACAGCCAATCACAGCGATCGCCGACGGGGGGGCGACATCGCAGCCCCCCCTGGGCATGCAGGGACATGTCTGCTGTCAGGGACAGCAGACATCGTCCCTCTGTCACTGCGTCTCGAGACGCAGTGACAGTTTAAAGTCATGACGTATATATACGTCATGTGTCGGGAAGTACTTCCCGGCCATGACGTATATATACGTCAAATGTCGTGAAGGGGTTAAGAACCTATTTGGTAGCAGGTTTTTTTGAAAACGAAAAAACAAAAACAAACAAAAACAAAAACAAACACTAAAAAAGGGGGGGGGGAGGGGGAGTTAGGGGGAGGAGGGAGGAGAAAAAAGAAGAAAAACACTGAGGGAATATCGAGAAAAAACATTGCATGGTGTCAATACATATGGTTTTTTGGAGGGGGCATCCTTTAAACCTGGGACATATAGGTTAAGAGAGGAAAAGACATAATTTTGTTGAGAATGTTACTTATATAAGGTAATAATACATTATATGACACTGTAATGATATATGTTCAGGAATCAACATAAAGGTTGTGAGTGATACAGTTTTTTACGGCGATATACTGTATTTTTATTTTTTGGTTATTATAAACAGACGTTTAGTTCCACTTGGTCATTTAGACCTTCTGGGTGGATAGAATTCATGGTGTGCATCCAATACACTTATAATTGGGGAATGGATACTTGGGAAGAAATACAGTCACACTTGTTCCTATGTGTACTCCCTTTATAGACAGTTTTTGCCAAAAACTATAGATATTAACTGGTTTTAGTGGGTTTCCATTAGCCTGTTTGATAGCCAGATGTAGTATGTCACTTCGTGAGCATAGGTGTTATTTACTCACAGCAAGACCGGCTCCAGAATGAACAGGTGGTGGTGTCCCTTGAGTGTCCAGTGGGCAAAAAGATTGGTGTGAAGGGAGTTGGTCCAAGTGGTTGATGGAAAGTTTTGTAATCCAATTGGTATCCACAAGAGTATCCAGGGGTGAACCTGACGCGTTTCGTCATCCACGGATGACTTTTTCAAAGGTGTGACTTGGTGGATGGAGTCTCAGATATTTATACCATCAAACAGGAAGTACAACTTTGACCTCCAAACAAAGTGCTACCCTATTGGTCGGTATTAAAAAGCATATAATAACATGTAATAAACAGTCTAAAACATAATACAGGATACAGAAGGCAGTCTGTGTATTAAAATCAAATAGATCATTTATTCAGATGAGAAAAAGCAGAATGAATGCATATAAAAACAGTGAACAGCATCTTGCGGAGTATTTCCGGATGTTGGAACGCAAAAACGCGTCATATTTCCGGTGAATGGAACGCAAGATACGTGATACATGTTCAAAGGATGATTCTAAACAGGAGAATGGGTCACATTATGTGTTAACCTTTATTAAGGTTGGGGGAAGCAGTCTAACATCTTTTGGTTCCCCATGGCAGTGTACAGATGCAGCGGCTGTGGTATCTGTGTGCCGCGCGTCTGTCACTACTTCCGGTATCGGTGACACGCATTACCAGAGACCGGAAGTTGCGGTTTCAAGCGGAGTTTCATTTAATATGGGGGAAGTGGTCTGCGCCATTTTGGAAGGGTCCGCTGGATTTGCAATGATAATGTATAATACATAATACATATAGGACGGAACTCGATACTATATAGAACAACAGAAGCATTGTATTTGTTGTTATTTATTCTCATCTAGATTTACAAGAGAAAGAGAAATATAAATGAAATTAATCCATTCCGAATACATATATACTTTGCATAAAGCAGTATGGTTAAGAACCTATTTGGTAGCAGGTTTTTTTGAAAACGAAAAAACAAAAACAAACACTAAAAAAGGGGGGGGAGGAGGGAGGAGAAAAAAGAAGAAAAAGAAGAAAAACACTGAGGGAATATCGAGAAAAAACATTGCATGGTGTCAATACATATGGTTTTTTGGAGGGGGCATCCTTTAAACCTGGGACATATAGGTTAAGAGAGGAAAAGACATCATTTTGTTGAGAATGTTACCTATATAAGGTAATAATACATTATATGACACTGTAATGATATATGTTCAGGAATCAACATAAAGGTTGTGAGTGATACAGTTTTTTACGGCGATATACTGTCTTTTTATTTTTTTGGTTATTATAAACAGACGTTTAGTTCCACTTGGTCATTTAGACCTTCTGGGTGGATAGAATTCATGGTGTGCATCCAATACACTTCCTGGCGTGCTAAGCTGGTGAAGCGGTCGCCCCCTCTTTTTGTGTTTTTTATGTGTTCTAATCCTATGATTTTTAGACACTGTGGATTACTATCATGGTGTGTTAAATAGTGTCTGGAGACACTGTGGTCACTTTTTTTGTTTATAATATTCCTTCTATGCTCGAGGAAGCGGGTTTTAAGAGCTCTTGTGGTGCGACCTATATATTTCAGGTCGCACGAACATGTCAGCATATAGATTACAAACGTGTCACAGTTGATAAAATACTTGATTTTATACAGTTTTTTCTCTGATATTAATATTTGTTGTTGTTTGTTCTGTATATGCTGACATGTAATGCATCTTGTTTTGTTGCACTTATAGCAACCCAAAATCGAATCAGACATGACATTCAACCAGTTTGTATTTGCTGGGATGTCTTCCTTATAGAAACTGGGTGATAAAAAGTTTTTTATTGTCTTATTTTTCTTGAAAATGAAATTCGGTTTAACGGGCAGATGTTCTCTGAGGATGGGATCACATTTGATTAAATTATAATTTTTATTGATTATTTTCCTAATTTCTGTAGATTCGCTATTGTATGTGGAGATGAAGGAAAATTCCTTATTGTCCTTTCCTCCGTCTTTCAAATTCTTACTGTTTTTATCTTTGGGAATAAGTAGTTCAGCCCTATCTAGTTTTCCAGCCTCATCACATGCCTTTACAATTAAATGCTCGGGGTATCCTTGTTCTAAAAAGGCCATTGACATACCTGAGCTTTGTTCGTGAAAGGAGTTTAAATCGGAACAATTCCTGCGTAATCGCAGGAATTGGTCGCGGGGTATGTTTTCTTTCCAGGGGGGGTAGTGAGCACTTTTATAATGTAAATATGAATTGGTATTGACTTCCTTGTTGTAATTAGATGTTTGAATCTGATTATTGATAATTTTTAGTGTCAAATCTAAATAGTTAATTTGGGTGGTGTGATAAGAATGGGTGAACTGTAAATTAAAAGTATTATTATTCATAAATGTGACAAAAGAAAGTGCAGATTGTGCATCCCCATCCCAAATAAAGAACAAATCATCTATATAACGGCCATAGAGGACCAGGTTCGACCCATGCCCGCCCCCCCACACGAGTTGGTCTTCGACCATACCCATGTAAAGGTTGGCGTAGCTCGGGGCAAACCTGGTCCCCATGGTCGTCCCCATCACCTGTAGATAATATGAATTATTAAACAGAAAATAATTATGCTGTAGAATAAATAATATTGAATCCAACAAAAAAGTGATGTGTGAATCACTGAGGTCCCCATCTCTGTTTAATTGATTTTTAATAGCTGTAAGACCTTGATGCAGTCATATCTCTCTAAATGGGACAAACCCAATGAGAGGATTTTACATGTTGAAAATGATTTAAAAGATGATTTTAACACTCTGGAGGATCTGATGAAGCTGGAGACCAGACACTGGTTAGATGGTACCAATTTACAAAAATACATTGACCAAAAAATTATACCCAGAGGTCTGAGACTCAGCAAACCATCAGTCTTCCAGAGTGATGAGGAGTTCCAAAACAAATGGAACGCATTGCTTGATAAATGTTCCCTGTCAATGATGGAACTTGTGGTAGAATATAGACATAAAAAAGCGAAAATGATAGAGGGAGAAATTGACACCCTAAAGAAAAAACTAGATAAATCTGCCAATACTAAAGAATACAAGGAGAGAGATGATTCACTCACAGATAAACTATTGAAATTTGAGAATATACTGATGGAAGCAAAATGTAAAAAGTTTCAGAGGGATATCGAGGACTATAGGGGTGGGGACATAAGGGAGTATAGGAGAAAAAATACTCATTTTGAAAGAATAAGAGACCAACCCGTATTTCCCCACCAAAAGGAGAGATATCTAAATAGATCTTAATATGACAGGAACAACAAATTCAGACCCCCCTTGAGACAGGAAGATGGGGATGATTATAGATCACCGGGAAATAGATTCAACCGTTCACCTAATGATTTAACACCCAGACAGGGTTCTAACTCAGGAGCGAGACCAAAACTTAGAACAAAAGAAATACAAAATTCAAACCCAACAGGGCCTTTTTTATACCAAACTCTCCACAGATACAACCAACGGGAGACGAGATGGGACAGGGACTCAAGTGCCAGAAATCCAAACAAAAAAAGAAGAAACTCGGATATAGAGGAGGAAGAGGAGGGAGAAAGCTTCAGCTTAAGAAAATAAAAAGGAATAACAAATCCCATAACAATAAAAACAGAAAAATATTCAACCTTTCATCCAGGACCCTCACTGAGGGGGAAATAAAAATCCTGGAAAAGGGTCTGAAGTTTTCTCCTTCCACTCACCCCAATTTATTCATGCTATTTGTGGAACTTAATAGATATATTAGGACTTTGTGCCGCAAAAAGTACTTTGCTAACAAATCTATTTATAATTCAAAGGAACAAACTATACCCATTGTTCTAGACCAAGAGGATAATATTGCTCTACAAGAACTAGAAGACCTCCTAAATGAAAATGACCATCAAAAAGCCAGCCTTATCTTTGACCTAGATAGAGACCGCAAAATCTTCCGCAAAAGATCCGAATTTTACCCTATAAAATCTAAGGGAACAGCAATAGATACCTTTTATAAGGTAACAATGGAAGATTTTAAAACCCTATGCCATAATAATAACAAGAAACTTTATAAGAAGGATAACCTTCGGAAAGACGAACGGGTAGCCCTAAAAAATCTGCAGAAAGATTCTAAAATTATCATAAAGGAAGCAGACAAAGGGGGGGGGGGGGTAGTTATTCAGGACACTATAGACTACCTCACGGAGGAAAATAGACAACTTTCTAATACCACACACTATACAAAATTAACCAGAGACCCCACTCTAATGTTTAACGAATCTTTAAAAACCCTTTTAAAAAAAGCACTAGAAAATAATATTATTACAAAAGAAGAATTCAAATTTATATTTACAGATCACCCCATCACCCCCACTTATTATCATTTGCCCAAGATTCACAAATCCCTCACATCACCCCCTGGACGACCTATAATTTCTGGTATTCACTCCCTCACAGCCAACTTGTCTTCTTATGTAGATTCTTTTTTACAGTCACGGGTACAATCACTGAGGTCCCACATCAAAGACACTCAACATTTCCTCAAATTGATACATGACGTCAAGTGGAGGGAGGGCTATGCCTTTCTCACACTTGACGTCTCAAGTCTTTACACGAATATTCCACACAATCAAGGTCTTACAGCTATTAAAAATCAATTAAACAGAGATGGGGACCTCAGTGATTCACACATCACTTTTTTGTTGGATTCAATATTATTTATTCTACAGCATAATTATTTTCTGTTTAATAATTCATATTATCTACAGGTGATGGGGACGGCCATGGGGACCAGGTTTGCCCCGAGCTACGCCAACCTCTACATGGGTATGCTCGAAGACCAACTCGTGTGGGGGGGCGGGCACGGGTCGAACCTGGTCCACTATGGCCGTTATATAGATGATTTGTTCTTTATTTGGGATGGGGATGCACAATCTGCACTTTCTTTTGTCACATTTATGAATAATAATACTTTTAATTTACAGTTCACCCATTCTTATCACACCACCCAAATTAACTATTTAGATTTGACACTAAAAATTATCAATAATCAGATTCAAACATCTAATTACAACAAGGAAGTCAATACCAATTCATATTTACATTATAAAAGTGCTCACTACCCCCCCTGGAAAGAAAACATACCCCGTGGCCAATTCCTGCGATTACGCAGGAATTGTTCCGATTTAAACTCCTTTCACGAACAAAGCTCAGGTATGTCAATGGCCTTTTTAGAACAAGGATACCCCGAGCATTTAATTGTAAAGGCATGTGATGAGGCTGGAAAACTAGATAGGGCTGAACTACTTATTCCCAAAGATAAAAACAGTAAGAATTTGAAAGACGGAGGAAAGGACAATAAGGAATTTTCCTTCATCTCCACATACAATAGCGAATCTACAGAAATTAGGAAAATAATCAATAAAAATTATAATTTAATCAAATGTGATCCCATCCTCAGAGAACATCTGCCCGTTAAACCGAATTTCATTTTCAAGAAAAATAAGACAATAAAAAACTTTTTATCACCCAGTTTCTATAAGGAAGACATCCCAGCAAATACAAACTGGTTGAATGTCATGTCTGATTCGATTTTGGGTTGCTATAAGTGCAACAAAACAAGATGCATTACATGTCAGCATATACAGAACAAACAACAACAAATATTAATATCAGAGAAAAAAACTGTATAAAATCAAGTATTTTATCAACTGTGACACGTTTGTAATCTATATGCTGACATGTTCGTGCGACCTGAAATATATAGGTCGCACCACAAGAGCTCTTAAAACCCGCTTCCTCGAGCATAGAAGGAATATTATAAACAAAAAAAGTGACCACAGTGTCTCCAGACACTATTTAACACACCATGATAGTAATCCACAGTGTCTAAAAATCATAGGATTAGAACACATAAAAAACACAAAAAGAGGGGGCGACCGCTTCACCAGCTTAGCACGCCAGGAAGTGTATTGGATGCACACCATGAATTCTATCCACCCAGAAGGTCTAAATGACCAAGTGGAACTAAACGTCTGTTTATAATAACCAAAAAAATAAAAATACAGTATATCGCCGTAAAAAACTGTATCACTCACAACCTTTATGTTGATTCCTGAACATATATCATTACAGTGTCATATAATGTATTATTACCTTATATAGGTAACATTCTCAACAAAATGATGTCTTTTCCTCTCTTAACCTATATGTCCCAGGTTTAAAGGATGCCCCCTCCAAAAAACCATATGTATTGACACCATGCAATGTTTTTTCTCGATATTCCCTCAGTGTTTTTCTTCTTTTTCTTCTTTTTTCTCCTCCCTCCTCCCCCCCCCTTTTTTAGTGTTTGTTTTTGTTTTTTCGTTTTCAAAAAAACCTGCTACCAAATAGGTTCTTAACCATACTGCTTTATGCAAAGTATATATGTATTCGGAATGGATTAATTTCATTTATATTTCTCTTTCTCTTGTAAATCTAGATGAGAATAAATAACAACAAATACAATGCTTCTGTTGTTCTATATAGTATCGAGTTCCGTCCTATATGTATTATGTATTATACATTATCATTGCAAATCCAGCGGACCCTTCCAAAATGGCGCAGACCACTTCCCCCATATTAAATGAAACTCCGCTTGAAACCGCAACTTCCGGTCTCTGGTAATGCGTGTCACCGATACCGGAAGTAGTGACAGACGCGCGGCACACAGATACCACAGCCGCTGCATCTGTACACTGCCATGGGGAACCAAAAGATGTTAGACTGCTTCCCCCAACCTTAATAAAGGTTAACACATAATGTGACCCATTCTCCTGTTTAGAATCATCCTTTGAACATGTATCACGTATCTTGCGTTCCATTCACCGGAAATATGACGCGTTTTTGCGTTCCAACATCCGGAAATACTCCGCAAGATGCTGTTCACTGTTTTTATATGCATTCATTCTGCTTTTTCTCATCTGAATAAATGATCTATTTGATTTTAATACACAGACTGCCTTCTGTATCCTGTATTATGTTTTAGACTGTTTATTACATGTTATTATATGCTTTTTAATACCGACCAATAGGGTAGCACTTTGTTTGGAGGTCAAAGTTGTACTTCCTGTTTGATGGTATAAATATCTGAGACTCCATCCACCAAGTCACACCTTTGAAAAAGTCATCCGTGGATGACGAAACGCGTCAGGTTCACCCCTGGATACTCTTGTGGATACCAATTGGATTACAAAACTTTCCATCAACCACTTGGACCAACTCCCTTCACACCAATCTTTTTGCCCACTGGACACTCAAGGGACACCACCACCTGTTCATTCTGGAGCCGGTCTTGCTGTGAGTAAATAACACCTATGCTCACGAAGTGACATACTACATCTGGCTATCAAACAGGCTAATGGAAACCCACTAAAACCAGTTAATATCTATAGTTTTTGGCAAAAACTGTCTATAAAGGGAGTACACATAGGAACAAGTGTGACTGTATTTCTTCCCAAGTATCCATTCCCCAATTATAGGGGTTGTTTCATACTAAGTGCAATTTAGCTACATGTTTTTTTTTTTTTGTGTGATTTATGTATATATTTTTATTTATGTAATAAATTGTTTTATATATTTACATCTTAATTGATCAGGATTGTAATTCTTTCATTGATTCAGCGCTCCACCTACCCAGTCTTTCTTCCAGAGCTACTCACCCGGCCTGGCGGCGGTGGGTATGGGAGGCTGCGGTGGACAGTGCCATGTAAGCTGCTGCTGCTCATCCGGCGCAGTCTTCCCTGCCTCAATATGGCATATTTTTATGCTGGATTGAGATTGACGGAAACACAGCCAAAACCCTTTGGTTTTGGCTGTGCTTCCGTCAAAAGCAGGTTGACCTTTCCCCACTTTCTTAAATTTAAGATTATTTAAGACTGAAGTGATCATCCTCCCTCCCCTCATAACCTCACCTTAAACAATTTATTGACTATCTGCTCTAGCTAAACGGGCGCTGTCCTTCAAACCATTCAGTACTATTTACAGTCTCATATATTACACTTTTAGGATCAGACTCTCACCTTGGATGCTACCAAGACCTTAATTTGCTTGCTGATCATCTCCAGATTGGACTACTGTAATCTCCACCTATCTGGCCTCCTCAACTACCATCTTTCTCAAGTATAATCTGTTCAATGCTATTGCCAGACTCCTCTTTGCTGTTGCAATTGTTAAATTGCATCTCTTGGGATCTAGACTATAAATTTTGAATGACAAAGACAATAAATATTATGTCATCTTTCTCTAAACATACGACATATGCCTCTGCTTTTAGAGGCTCAACACTGGCTCCCCTTCAAAATACAATTCGAGCTTCTTACACTTGCTTATAAAGCACTCAACCATTCGACTCCCATTTACATCTCTTCACAGTATCACCCACCCTCTTCATGATTGCTTCCTCCCATTCCAATTTCCCAAATTTTGGCTTGCCGCACCTTATCAGACTTTCCACCATTCTGCAAAACAGGCTATCCAGACATTGCCATATTTCATCCCAGATATATTCCATGCTCACGGTCTAACCCCTTATGTGACACCCATGTCTGCCTCCCTCCTTTAGCTTGTAAGCTCTCATGAGAAGGGTTATCTCCCCCTCATGTGCTCTTCCTTGTGTTCTTTGATTGGATCCATAGTCTCTACAAATGTCCCCGAACTCTCTTTCTGCCTCTGATTCTTATTTTAGCGTCATGTCCACTGATGCAGCAATTATATTCCATGTACATTTGTCTTACTGCAAGTTGCTGTTTTCTTGTTTTGCTCATTTATGTAGTTTGTTCTGTAGTGTGGAATCCACAGTGGCACCATAAATAAAAAGGATTATAAGAATAGATAACCCATGTCCACAATAAGGAAAACATATCCATCAACATTCATTGAAATTACTTTATTTTTTTAACAAGACTTTCTTTTTTGTTAAACAATAGATTCTTCTAAAAAAATTTACAGTTAGTTACATACAAGTTTCTTGTTATGAGATAATTATTCACAAATTCAAAAATAGACTCTCAGACCTCAGACATAGAAATTGTAGCAACATTCTAATGCAGCCTCAGTACAAGAGATAATAACGGACCCATATTTACATAGTTTAGTAAAAACTAACATTTCTATACACAGCAGACAAATGTCAAAAATATAAATACAATTCTTACATTTTCAATAAATGGACATCTGTGCTGCCACTTTCCTTCTCTTAGTAATGTAGAAATTGAGGTTGCCAATGTGTTCTTTCGCTATACTCTTTCTTATGCTAAGAATAATGTAGAGCAGGACTATGGATCTTTATATTTCTTTCACTTCACTTAAATCGCAGAGTAACAAAATAAAATGTACGGTACTTGTGTAGTATCACGGCGCCCGTCAAGTCGCATACCACTAATTAAGGTATGCGGTGGCATGCGATGGACCCGATTTGAGGCTTTTCCCGGGATGAGTGTACAATTTTAATATCGCGTCTCATAGCATGCCATTATAATGGTATGTGATGCGATTTCAATGTTAGATGCCCACCCAGACCAGATTTTTAATTGTATCCCCACCCTGATGGGTAATGACAATGTTAAATGCCCCCCATTGTTAACGCCACCCCACTATCAACGCCAACCCGAAGCGTGGCGAGCGTAGCGAGCCCGCGAGGGAAAGGCGGTACGCGTCCTCCGACCTTTTCATACCCCCACTATCCACGTCGGCGTGGAGTTGATTTCATATAGTATGGCGAGTGCATCGAGCCACGCGAGGGAACGCGCATTACTTCACAAGTATTACGCGTCCGCTCGCCACACTATATAAAATCAACTCCACGCCGACGTGGATAGTGGGGGTATGAAAAGGTCGGAGGACGCGTACCGCCGCCGCTCGCCACGCTTCGGGTTAGTGTTGATAGTGGGGTGGCGTTAACAATGGGGGGGCATTTTACATTGTCATTACCCATCAGGGTGGGTGTACAATGTAAAAATCGGGTCTGGGTGCCTGTACAATTAAAAATCGGGTATAATCGCATCGCATGCGATCATATGGCATGGCATGTGATGAGACGCGATTTTGTGGTTGTACAATGCCCTGCGATGGAAATCGGGGGCGCGTGATAATACACAAGTACCAAATGTACATATGTAATAACCCAGATATTTCTCAAAATGACATTCTTACACCTTACAGGGCCAAGTTGTCTCTACCATTTGCTGAATCCTCAGCTTAAAGCAAAAATTTCTGGAGGACTTTGCATAACTTAGCTGAATGATGGCCAGTACTCGGGGGTCAGATACACACCATACCACTACTGAGACATAAAAGGCAGCATAGCTAGCCTATCTTCCCACTGGGGTTTTACAAAAAGAAAAAGACACTCCTTTATATGCAGAGGGAAATACTGCAGTTTATCATTGTACAATGTTCTGTTACCCAAGTGCACTTCATAAATGATAAAGCTAGGAGATCACATAGCACTTTATGTTGCTCCTTTATTCTGGTGCGTGTGCATTAAGTACTACAATAAATCAGCATCACATTCAGCTCAGACATTTCTACAGTTACAGTATACTGTGGACCTACCCAGTTAACACAGATTGGAGTTCAAGTGCATGTGTCATGTGACCATTGGATTTCCTTTCTATCCACAGATGTATTGTAATAGCTCTGTGTAAACATGAAGATATAAGCGCTCTGTAACAGACAGTATGCCCAACACACTCTGTTTTTGGGGAAAACTGTCACTTTGGTAAACTCAATGATAAACAATGGGGCTTACTAAGTAACTGTATAAAAGGAGTAATGTTTTAATGTAACCTTTATACTATGAACTTCAGCAGTAAAAAAAAAAAAAAATAGGTTGCTTCTTCACTGCACCAGGTTACTAAATATAGGCTCCACAGTCTGGACTGGTCATTGCCATTATGAAGTGCAGTATGGTAAACAAACAAATATGAATGTAACTACTGAGGTTGACGGAGATTATTAAGATGAAGTCGTTCTTCATTATGTTGGCAAAGTAGTACTACTTTTTTTGCCATTTCCAAACCTGAAGCCCCTACAGCTGTAACAGGAAAGAGTAACAAGTGACAATAAAATGGCTGATTTCATTTCCCTTTACAAATGTAAAGGAACTCCAACAGGCCAATGTGATTGCAAAGACAAAAAAAACTGCATTTAAGAAAAAATACATTGCAAAAACCTCCCATATAAAAAACACCCCCAAAACCGCAAAGCAATATAAACAATACAAAAGGGAAAAAAAAGACAATTCACAGTTAATTCATCACTGCAAACCACCACACTAGTCATTTCTCCATATTGCGTTCTCTTAACATCAAACTGATGTAATTCCAGTGTCTTGGAACATTTGGTCAAAATAAAGTTTCAAAACACAGTGTACAAACATGTTCCTTTAAAGTATGAAGTAGTTTCTTTAGTTTCTTTTATACAAATAAATCCAGACACAGATAAAAAAGGTCTCCAGTCCCCAATATTAAGTGAGTTTTCACCATACATGGTACCAAATTACAGGACTGAAATTCTCCCCCCCCCCCCATTGCATTTTATTAGATCATGACGGCAATGAACAGTAACACTGTAAAGAAACCAAGTGTAAACAAAGCGGTTCCAAAAGGACATAATATGACTTGTACATTGATACGCATCCTTGAATTATAGGTAATCAGATCTCCCAATACATGTAGTATCATGCTCAACACAGTGAAGGCAGCAATATTTGGAAGAATGATTGTCCCGTCAATGCATCCCAACTATGTAATGTCCAAGTGACAGCGGTAATTTGGGAAGACCTCTCATCATTTTGGTGGTGTGATCATTTTTAAAGAACAGTGTGTTCTAGTTAACAATATTTATACCGTATACATTTACATTTTTTGTTTCCTTAAAAAAAAAAAATTCAGAAAAGTGACATAAGAAAATAGTGAAGAAAAAAAAGTTTTACAAAACAAGTTGATTGACAAAGTATATAAAAGAGCTTCAATACCTGGGGCACTGAGAATGTTACCATGTTTTACTACAACATCTGAAAAAATGTAATTAAAGAAAACCGCTCAACGCATAATACTCAAACAACGGTGACCCAAGACACCGTATACCTTAAATAAAGTGAAAAAGTAGCTTTAGTGAGGAGACCTTATGCAGTGTTTTGAGTGATCCCACTGTCCTTTGCACTTCTCACATGTAATAAATGCATTCACAATAGGCAAAATAGGATAATTGTGCGAATCCCACCATTGCGTTCTTAACATTTTAACACAGAGGTTTACATTGGACTACAGTACACTGTATCTCAAGTTTTAAACAGTGCTACAAGTATTGGAAAAGCCAAAAGACTCATCTAAAGAAGCTCTTTTATTCATTTTATTCAGACTATGAACATGATTGAATTGTTTCACAATGTTCACAGGTTTTCCAGTCTAGTTACATAGCCCCGCAGAAAACGTAACCATATCTTCCACAATTCAGGAATGCAAGCACAGTAAAGCCAGTCTAAATGCCCCCAAACACTAGTCCGATTTGGCCTGTTTTCACTTAATTCCAATGGATTGGGGTGAGAAATTGGGTGAAAAGTGTACAAATCGCAGGTGTTTGACATCTGATTGGATACAATGCCAGTTCTCATACTCAGTCAAAGGTCAGACCTAACGCACATTGGATCAATTGGAGTCTGACCAATCAGCGGCACATTGCAGGTGCTTTTTAGCACCTGCAATGTGTTGCATGCAATTCCCATGAAATCTCCCGGCAGCTCCCCGGGAGTCCTTTAACATGCGATAAATCAAGTGTCAAATCAGATGTGAGGACTCATGGGGAGTTGCCGATGCAGTTCAAGAAAAATACGGTCCGACTTCCCCTATAGACAAGTCGGACTAGTGTGTGGGGGCCTTAATTCAGATAATGCATGTGTCAGGCAATTCCAGTAAATTAATTCTGACAGCTTATCTCATTTGAAGCAGTAGCACTTCCAATCCTGTTATGAAATGATCCCAACTCCATATAGGCTCTAGTAAAAAATGTAGAAGTTATCTCCGGTTCTGCGCTCCCTTTGGCTGCCACAGAGGTTATAAATAAAGGATATTCCCAAATCCTTACCGGTCTACAGCTGTCCCAGACCTGTTACCCGGCACCGGACTGGTGACCATAGATACAAACATATGCGTGAACTGATTAAAAAACAGTTCTGATACACATGCTGGTAATTGTTCCCTTGCATCTGCTGTCTGGAGCTTTTTCAAGTTTGGATATTTTGTGTTTAAATGTATATTGTTTTATTTGTATTAAAACTGGCTTCACTATAATAAGCCTTCCTTCTTTTTCATATACTGGAGTATCCTACCCATCAGAAGAGTTCTAACTATTGATGTGAAAATAGGATGGAGGTCCACACAATATAATGGGAGTATAATATTCTGTTGTGTTGTTTCCTACCACCCCTTCACAATATTGTTAATTACAATCACTTTCTGGGCGCTGTATGAAGTTATAGGTTTTGTTTTGTCCATATTGGCTCTGTCTTGTGACATGCATCACAAGCAGCTCAGGTACTGTACCTTACAAAGCAAGCCAATTCAGATGAATTTATAGTCTACAATTCTAGTCAGGAATACACTATTGCTACCAAAATGAATACATATGCAATTGTTAAGCCCCATCCATCATTAATGCTATTGGCGGAGCTCCGAAGAAAACAATATGGTCACAGATATCGGTCTCTGACATCGCCCTGCCCTCACTCCGTACATGCAGACGTTATCGATATAGTAAATTCAGCTGCATGTACAGACTGAGGACATTATTAATGGGACACAGGAGCACACATAAATAACAATATTGAGAATACACACTAACAGATATTACTGACTATCATTCAGAAGGGTCTATAGTTTGTAACATCAATTTGTGTGTATAGGGCTTTTACAACTGCTTTTTGCAAACATAGCCATTAGTAATTAATCTAAAATAGAAAAAAAAAATCATTTTGTCACTACTGCTATATGAATGAACACAAAAAAATCTGAATGCCGTGATGAACCTTTTTTCAGATCAGCCAACAATACCAGGGAAAACGGTTTAAGGGCTTGAACAGCTTTTGGGCAACCAAAATATATGTTCTGCCTCACAGCACACTAAAGTCATGTGGGTTTATCATGGGCAACACTAGTATCTAGCCTTTTAAGCACAGAGGCACTATAGTCATTATTTCCACAAGTCAACTTATCAATCACCTTTAGAACAACTCTCCATTTTCCGATCATGAGCAGAACAATTATAGAAGATGCTCTACAGTAAAAGGTTTTGAAATGATGGCACCATACAACAGCAGAAGACTATGGCTTGTACTGGAATATAAATGTACCCTTTAAGAGGATTCATACAACTCGCTTAGCAGCTGTAACAACCGCTAGAAGAAAACAATTGCTGCATTGACCTGATCAGTGTACGGTAAAGCGTCTTCATACAGCAAGGCAATGCTTGTAACAACGTTCCTGCAAGGCTGGCTACAGATCTGCTGCTATGGAAAATTATTTGCATGTAACGTTGTACATATTGCAAAAGTTTCACTTTAGAACTCTGCAGTCAAGAACTAAATAAAACATTATGCTTATGTCAGGCTTAACAAAGCATCATTAATCACATTAAAAAGGCAGACAAGGTTGCATAAAATTACTAGTAAATGCGGAACCTTTAGCCATAGACTTTAATAATATGTAGATATAGACGGTATTGGCTTCAGTCTGACCATAAATAGTATAAAATAAATCACTCATCAACGTGTGAGAATTTCTTACTCTATACTTTATATATGATACACGATTTGGGCAAACGTATCAAAGTGTAGATCAGGTTTCTTCTCCATTTCAAGTGCAGATAGAAGCTTTCATACATAGGGCCAAATTTAATAGGGTGTGAGAACCAGAAAGCGAGCGATTGAGAGAGTTTTCCTTTTTTTTTTTTTTTTTAAGCGGCAATCCTTCATACTGAAAAACCAGGTGGATTTTGCCATGTAAATTGAGGCTTTAAGAAAAAAAAAACTCTCCCAAAATCTCCATTACATTTGGCCCATAGTCTGCACTGCAATCATAATAGAAATGCTTTAGAAAACGGTGCAATCATTTATTGTGGAAAAGGTTTAACATGTGTAATTTGGTGTTCAGCTCACTTCACTTTGCATTTTCAGCAGTGCAACCACTGAACTGAATTTTGTAAATGGTGCGGATCCAAGAGGAATTCTTCCATTGGTGCACTAGGCTGAGGAAGGAATGGATAGTGTAATCTCCCCCCAAATCTAAATACATATTAAACCCCTTTAATGTCTATTTTGCGGTGTACTTTGTTCATTGGTAAATGTGACCCAGAGTATTTTAGTGGCTCACACCAGAGACCTGGCAGTAAAGATGCTGAATATATACTATCTGGCTGAAGTATAATAACAGGGCAGTGCCAGCACATTTAAACCGTTCATGTCAATGAGGCTCCAAAAAATTTGCACGTACTGGCTCTTTGTTGTGAAACAGAAAGGTTCCATCAGCGCTGGTCACTTCAGACGGCAAAGCAGGCTGTATAAAACTATACACAGTATGCTTTTCATTTTATTTTTGTACTCTGTCTGGCAAAACCAAGTGCTAGTAATACTGGCCTTTAAAAATCTTCAGTTACCTGCGTAACAGATATTATTAATCAATATCTAAAGTCAGGCTTTGTAAATACAAACTGTATAACAGCATGCTTACAGCAGCTTTAAGTATTGGATCAAAAGGTTACTAATTAAGTTAGGATACAGTTTTTTTAAGTGGAGGGGGGGCAAGTGTAGCAATTGGGCAGATTCATAGCAAAATTTTGACTGAGCCACCAAGAATACCAGACATACACTGAAGGGTCCGTTTCCTCTGCGTACCTATATCTTTAAAGCCCTAGACTACCAGCTATCACGCGTACCATGCTGGAGCCTCAAATGCTTGTAGAGTCAGTGGCCGCCCAGCTCATTAACCTCCTGCTAACTCCAGACACCGCACTATTCTCCTCTGAGCACAGTGCCCAAAGGAGATGGCAGTGTGGTACAGGGCCCGGAGCTGCAGGTGTGGCACATACACCTTGTTCAGCGACAGAGGGGCCCGGATAATCACCCTCATCTGCATTTTTCCCACAAGCCTTTTAGCTTTATTTCTAAGCAGAATAGCTTCAAGATCCTTTACACTTCATGACTCCATAGCAAAACATTAAATTACATAACAAAAAAAAAAAAAAGTGCAATTAATTTGGCAGTTCACTTTAGGGGATAATTAGGTTAATGAACAATTTTCTCACTTAATACACCCCACTAAAAAAAGTAACGCGTCCTACTGTCCTATGTATTACATTTCAGAAACATCCAAACTGTCCGATTTTATCATGTATCTGGAATGAAAACCGATAGAGCTCTTGATTTTCAACATACATTTAAAAAATATATATATAAAAATAATAAATATATGCTGAGGGCAGCGCTGGATGGATTCACAAAGATGAATCACTGTTTTGTGTAATTTCAGTTTAAAAAAAATGGGAGGACTGATGCTTTAAAAGAACAGATATAAAACAAACCAATCGCTTTCAGTAACAGAAAAATAGAACCCTCTATTCAGTAAAATTATTGCAAAATAGACTAAAGAAGTGGAAGGCAAAATGATGTTGTAAAGCTGGGAGGACAGATGAATAATTATCCTAGGTGTCATTGACCGATACTGCCGATGTCATTTTGTTATACTGGCTGAAGATGGTCTCAAATGCTTCATCTCTATGTACCATGGCACCAAAGATTAGTGGCTACAAAAGAAGGAAACATTTGTATGAGATTACCAAGCAAAAGACAAAATGAGGACATTTATTCATAAAAAGAAAAAAATAATAAGTTTTTAAGACTCATCCACACTGACACGTAAATGTATTGCAGTGTACACAGAATAGGGTCATATTAAGTGGAAACGGCAAGGAGAATTTAAATTGAGTTGCTACAGATGTGTCATCATGCACCTAGCCTCAAAACATCAGGTGTCGCGAGACATCTGGCTAGAATGAGCAACGCTGAGCAAAGTCGTGATGTAACAAACCATTTTTAAGTTCCAAAGGAATGTCAAAATCTCTGTAGCCAGTGTGCACATAAATGGTTAACACCACAAACATGAAAAACATACAGGTACATAGGAATGATGGGATGTACAGTATAAGATGGGACAAATAGTCTATCGGGATCCTCTGAATGAGGATGCTGGTGTCTTTTGACTGCCAATTTATCCCCCTAGGAACAGTTATATTATATATTACAAAAATTATGTGCAAGCAGTACTTTTTGTACTAGATCGCATTGCATCACTGTTGTAGCTAATGTAACTAATTACATTATGTAGTTTTGTCCTAATTGTATGCAGTTCAAATGGCATACAATTGAAATCTCATAGCATTGCACAGCATTGTATAACAAAATTGAACTGCATAGCTCTGAAGTTCAAATTGTACAGCACCATTGTACAATTCAAACCGCACAGTGTATGGGCACCTTTAGATCAATCCCTAATTGCATGAATAAACAGCATTTATTAGTATCGCATGCATAACTGTTGTGATGTGGGGGGGGGGGGGAACAGAGAGAAAACAATAAAAATCACTCTCATCCTACCTACAGGGTACAAGCTCCATAAGGTTTTTCTTTTTGAAGAATGATACATATGGGAATTGCAACAACCCCCTGAAAACACCAGTTTTCTGGGTTTTACCACAATTTAATGCTTAGTACACCCTGCCCAATGTAACCTTACTAAACATTTCCCCATTGGGACACGGGGCAGGAAACTGCAAATTAAGTCTCTTGTGGGTAGGAGTCACCCAAAGACACAGTACTCCGTTGTCATAGGCAATTCGTTGACAACTAGATACGTTTAGCCTCCAGTTGCCATGCGAGATACCTCTATTTTTAAGTAAAAGGCCCTATGCCCTCTTTATGGTAAAAACACTGGACCAAACCATTCTAACCACAGGTGGAACTTGTACACCAGCTCTTGTAACTCCTAATAAGTCTTCAATGGCAGAAAAATACACAATTCACTTGTGGTACCATACAGGATAAACACATAATAAACTGGTAGATAAAACTTTTTAACTCCATTATTTATGTCCATATGTACGACCTTAGTATATATAAATTGACAGAAAGAAATTACAGGTGCAACAAAAGGGGAAATGTAAAATGTTTTGTTTTTTTTTGTCAATTTATACAAATCTGGTGCATACCTTTTGTGTCGCAGGGGTTGAAACTGCAATGCCCATCCCAGATCCTGGGAGAACTGATAGAACCTTATACTGAAAAAAAAATAAATAAATAAATAAATAAATAAATAAATATATATATATATATATATATATATATATATATAAATAAATATATATATATATATATATATATATATATATATATATATAACATTTTTATATTATCAATCTGGTAATTGTAGTATTTTCTAGTATTATGCAGTAGAATTTCAAATTAAATGTGCTACTCTGACAATACTTATAAACATAGAAATATGCACAGCCTCTTGTATCTGTAGGAATCAGATCCTTTCTAAACCTAGAGCTGCTATGGAGTAAAACCAAATGGGGAATTCAATTGTGGCCAACCAGAAATTACCTGGGCGAATTGGCATGGAAGCAGGAAATAGAGGTGCAAATAGTGCAAGTTAAGCTGCCTTTGATGGCATTTAAAAACAGTGGCAACCGCAATTCTCACATTTCACTCTTAATTGAATTCCCCTTTAAATACCCAAAAAAGTACATGGTTGCATTACTTTAGAAAACATTCATCAAAACCATAATCAGGCACTTTATCCAAGACAAACAACACGCACAGAGACCGAGAACACGCAGGCGGGATTCAATGTCCCACCTGCCGGGTAACGAAAAGGGGGCGTGGCCGTGAGTTGCGGCCAGGAAGAGGCGAGCTGCAGCCGGCAGCTCGTCACTTCCCGGCTGTTCTCGGCAGAACGAGCCCGACAGCTAGTGATGTCGGGCTCGTTCTGCCGAGATACCCTGCTCAATGCTGTCGGGGAAGACAGCATTGAATAGGGCCCGGCGGGCATCTCCCCGGGGAGGTGCTCGCCGGAGATTGAATATCCCCCTAAATATCTCACAATGTATACAGAGATTAGACAATACATCATATTTTCAAACTGAATGAGAATAGGTGACTGTCAGGTGAGGTCATAGTATATCGGTTTTAAAACCGAAAAATTAAAAATAATTATACTTCAAGCAGTTGCATGCACATAAGTATATATGGCCATTCTCCAAAACAGTGAAATTATGATGTGCAGCATCTTCAGTAACTTAAAGAAGACATGCAGGAAGTGCCATCAGACCTTAGATAGAATGCACTACAAATCATTCCATCCATAACACTTCCATGCAAGTGAACTTTGGAACTTTATTGTACAAAAATCAGAAACTGCTTAAAAAATACCTTCTGAACATCCGTTATGTCTGTTATTTTTATGACTTTGTTCCGCTTTGATGATCCAGACTTCGAACTTTCAAAACATAAATAGCTGCAAAAGTAATGGTGATACAAAGAGCATTAGAAAAAAAACAAACCACTTTTAATAAATAACTGTACTTGTGTCAGTGAATCCAGGCTGATATTTAAACCTTAACATTTATCCTGCAGCTCTAGGCAACCTAGTCAGCCTTAAAGTATGGCTGACCGCTTTTTTTATTTATAAATTGCCCTAGAATGGCAGATCAATCAGGGGATGCACAAAATCAGGAAAAACAGCCAGACAGGTGAATCAGATAACACAACTGTTGCTATGTATTTTAAATGCTAGTCAGCATTGTTCAACTACCAATGAGAATAGACAGAAAAGAGGGAGCACGCCTTACTTTTCTGTAACATAAAGCACACCATTTCGGATGTAGTCCGTAGGCATTTTCCGATCTCTGTTAATTAAACAGCAACGCCAACCAGTGTCACAAGCTACAAAGGAACAATCAGAGAAAAACAACAAAGTTACTATTGTGTTTGCTTTGCATGGTGCAGCTCCCATGTGCCCAAATGATGCACTTTGAAATCTAAAAAGGTGCCCACACACCAGAAATATCTGTGATCTTAAGATTTCCTTTGAACTCCCAGTCAGTCGTGGACAAAAGATTTCGTGCAAAAAGTAAATATTGGCAAAGT
This sequence comes from Crinia signifera, assembly GCF_055691185.1. Classification (NCBI taxonomy): domain Eukaryota; kingdom Metazoa; phylum Chordata; class Amphibia; order Anura; family Myobatrachidae; genus Crinia; species Crinia signifera. Next base: position 167,028,910 of record NC_139220.1, read on the forward strand.
TTTAGCTTAAGGTGCCCACACACTAGAACTATTAGTTTTTTCCTCGATTGGCCGATTTCCGACCTATAAGCCAAAAAAAAAAAAAAATCGGTTGATATCGAACGGATGCGCGATCCCACAGATCTTTTGCTGAATCTTCTGATCTTTCATGCAGCATGTAAGATCAGAAGATTTAGCAAAAGATCCATAGGAACGCACATAAGATCTTACGATAAATCTTTGGTAAAGATGTGCGCTTACTTAATCTTTTGTCAGGATAAAAGATTTCAAAGCTAATTTATGCACACATTTTACGATCGCAGATCTTTCTAGTGTGTGGGCACCTTAATGAATCCCTTCGGTAGTATGCCCAGAAATTTTCCTAGTGTTGGCTCCCCTGGAAGATTACGGTCACTGACATGTAGGTATGTGCTGTTGTCACTCCCCCCTCCCCCCCCACACACGTCGCTCACACCCATAGACCGCATGCCACTTCTACATAATCACCTGGAAGCCCAAACAGTTGAGCACCTGTTGAACATCCCCAACTCCCAAATACCAGACCACCTGAAAACCTAAGGGGCCGAACACGCTTGAGAGCCCCAAATCCCGACTGCCTGATTACCTGAGCGCACACAGTGATCGGCCCAAAAAATTCTGTAGTGTGTGGGCACCTCAAGTTTTAATTGTCCTTTCCTTAACTTCAGATAAGGAATCAAGGTGTTCAGGGATACTTGCATTTGATTTGCACACATAATTCTGGTCTTAAAATAAATATCACACAGGTTTCACAATAGTCAGTGTCACAGCCCTGGGAGCATATAGTGTATGTCAGTTATGCCGTGGTATATTACATACAGTTCTCTGACTAACGCAAATGTTTTTTTGATTATAAATATGTTCACGGTTCACTGCTTTCAACTGCAGAAATAGTGATCACTGACAGTGTGCTTCCTTTAACACTTAACAGACCAAGAGTATAATAAATCATAGATTGTGGAATATTAATGTGAGCAAGTTTTTACAGCTGTCCAGTCTATATCACCCAGAGCAGGGGTGTTGCCATTCATCAGGGTAAATATTGCAAGTGTAACGAGGACTTGTATTGGTTTATATATCACATTCGTACTAAGCTATTGATTAAAGAATGGGGATACTTACATTGTACTTCATATGAATAACTAGAAAGCACCGTAAGTTAGTATAGCTACATGATATTCAGTATACTGTAGCTTCATAATTACAAAAAAAAAACATTTTACCATTTTTTGCTATGGCCTAGTGAAACCGAATCCTAATATTAGAGTGAATAAAAATGTATTTCTGCAAACCTTCCTACACTATCCAGGCATCAAAATAAATTATAGCGACATGTGATCTCAGCCACCACTTGCTAAATTGCAGTAGAGTGGAAAAAAGCTGACCCACCATCCCTACAATCTATCATATCCGGTATATGGCATGTTTACTGCATGGAATTTATGACTAGAATTATAAACAAATCCTCTAAATTCTTCCATAAAAAAACTTGGGACCCATGGTTGACCACTCAAGAAATCTCCTCTCCCTTCCATATGTAATGGCTAACAAATCGATTAAGGCCCCTTTTCCACTACACTATATTATATCTTATATAACAATTCCTCATTAATTTTTATTTTTGCACTACCATTGAGTGCACACGATGGGAGCTTCTACCGAGGACCCGCCTCCCCTCCACCCTCTTATTCTCTCCTCTCCCTTCTATTTTTCTCTTTCTCTTCTCCTTTCCCCTTTTCTAACTCTTTTCTTCCTTTTGCCTATCTATGCTTCTATTTTCTTATTAGTCCAACTATTGGACAAAGTTGCAGACTTTCTTAGTCCTGTAGTTTTGATAAACAACTACTTAATGTTTTACTTCTCATCCTAAAATCGGATACAATATTTTACAGAACTCTGCTGTTTTTGGATTCCTGTTCCATACTGTTAATGATTTGATTGTTCTATTTTAGCATTTTATATTGTAAACAAAAGAAAACTTAAAGCATTACAAAATATACTGTAACTAAAGTGCACAAGAGTAAACAGAGGGGAAAAAATGAATTCAGGAAAGTTCTAAGTGGGTTATTCACTGCAAATTAACAGCCCGGCCGTTAATCGAAAGACTGCGCATGCGTACAGATCAGTAGTATGCATGCGCTAGGCCATCCTGCCATAAAATCATGCTACCTTTTTTTTAAATCGCGGGCCATACGCAAGTTGATTGAAAGAAATACAGCGTTTGTGGGTTTTCTAGCGGTGTCAGGGAAAATGCAGGCGTGCCCAGGCATTTATGACGAATGTGTATGTGATGTCAGCTCCAGCCCTGGACAGCCTTTTCTATCCCACTAGCTGAGTAAATCCTGGGCTACGCACAGACTAAAAATCATTAGATGGTGAGTGATTGCAAATGGATTTGCAGATATTCTCAAGGCTGCTAAATTCTCACAAACTTATCGCAGCCTTGCCATGGAACCGGGTGGCACATACCCAAACCTAGGGCCCTGCAAAGTATCAACCCCCTAAACCCATTTACCTGGTAACGGCCGTTCTGTTTCTGATAAATTGAAGACCTCATGAAAACTGCTCTTTTTTGTATTATGATAGCGCCCTCCGTCTTCATCCCTGCTCACTCCCTGTGGAGCGCCACAGGACACGTTACTTCTGGACGATGCGGTTTGCACCTGGAAGGAAGCACAAGAGATGCACGGTTTTATTTGTAAGTGCAGTTATACTGGTGTTCGCATTAGCATTAAAAGCAAATAACATTAAAAACAAAGCGTATAGAATAGCAAGCCTGGTGTTAGCGTAACAAAACAAACACTTCCTGCTTAGATAAACTTCTCTTTGGTGAGAAGGGTGCTCGTAAACACATCACAGGTATCTCTTAAGGCATAGGCAGTGAATTAGGGCTCTAAAACAAAGATGAATGTCTTCCCATGAAGAGTAGAATACAAAGCGTTTTACATTTCCTTTTCCGTGAAATCCGTTAGTTGGAAGTCCTATTAAAAAGCTGTCTATTCTGCTTCTCATTAGTGGTTTAGAGGGTGTGCTGTATCACTACATACTGCGTTCTGCACTAGGCCCTTATTTATTATTAGCCACGCTCAGTCTTCTTTAGCTCACTGGAAGCCAAAAAAGATCCAGGTTATTTCTGCATGATAAACAGCGCCTAATTATCTTGTGGCACAGTTTATAGGCTTTATGTGCTCAAGCTAATGCTGAGAATACATTACACAATTATCTGGGTGATCCTCCTGATACCAGCAAATTAGCATTGTGCTAATCCAGATCTACAGATGGTTCCAATGCTGTGTCTGTATACAGAATGTACCTCTATATAGAAACCTATGCACTGCCACGGAAAACAAAACATCATGATGCTTTGTCCGATGGTCCATTGTTCAAAAGTACAGCAAATACATATTGCCAACTTCAACAGCACTGGGCAAAATCACTTTGTAAAATTACTGACTAAACACATTTCTAAGGATTGGGTTGACTTGTGCAGACTGGATACAATTACTGGTTATTACTTTATTAAATGTAGTGGCCTTTATGTAAGCCAAAGAGAACTATTTATCATTAAAAAACTGCATATTCCGTATGATCTGGGTACAAAATTAGAGCCAAGGATCTAATTGCTTTATACAATAATAGTCAGGATGCATCATGCTGCACCCCCAGTGTGCCTGCTGGGGAGTTACACATGGGTGGTACCTACAGACCGACATCCCCGATGTGTAGCCCACAAGCTAGAGCGGCATAACGGCCATCTTCAGATGGGAGGTAAGTGCAGGGGTCAATCAAAATGAATAGATCTAGAAGCTTTGCATTACCCATATAAGCTTATGGGGGCTGCATCTGCCAGCTGGAAAGGAGGGACCAAAGCAGGTATTGGGAAGATCTGCTTCCATCTCTCCTACATACATTCAAGTGGAGTTTTTAGAGAAATAACCACAATTACTGTTGGATAAACAGGGCCCTTGGAGACTATCTTTCATAGTATAATGTGACATAAGAAAACAATACAGCCTTGCAGCTGAAATATATGAACGTCGACTTAATTAGCAATGTGTAAAATCCAGGTCACTTTCTAAATGGATTATCTAACTGTGACAAGTCTACTCCAGAGTTCGATACGGTTGGAATTTTTGAAAGAAAAGTGAGTGATCAGGGTCACTATGACCTTTTCACCTGGGGTAAATTAAGGCTGGAAATTAAATCAACCCCTCCCCCCCATTTCTCCATCTGTAAGTATCATGCAACTAAATATGCTGAAAGAATCAAAGTCCTAAAAATAATCATGAGAGTCTTATCTTCAATCATGGACAGAAGCATTTTAATGTATAGCTCCTTAACGTATAGTCTTCAGTTTGAGGCTTCTATGCTATGTTTTAATATTTATCAACCCTTTAGATTAACACTATTTTCAAAATATCCCCCCCCCCCCCCCTGAACCTATGCTCTAACAAAATATGAAGTGACCTGTGTCACCTGTACAAATCTGCAATTATCTACTAGTGTGAACAGCTTCATGAGATTTTGAAGAAATATGGTGTAAAAAAAACAGGCGTTAGCAGTTAGTGCGGTAGAAGAATTAGCTAGAAAATCAATGCAAAGTTTAGAGGAAGGGTACAAGGCACAAACACCATACCAGTCTTAAAAAAGCAGACGGAGTTAAGTGGTTAATGTATACACAAGATGCAAAAACAAAAGCATTTGCACTCTAAGATCCATACCTTGTCATGCCCTGACAGCTAGCAGGAAAGGAAACAAACACATATGTGACAGTGACAAAAAGAAAAGGTGACGTCTCATAGCATTATCCTCACATTACGCACAGAAAGTGAGTGAAAAAAAAAATCTACAGACAACAGATATGCACAATTACAATGAACATGCTACAATTAAATACGTCTATCTATGTTGAAATACTTTAATAAGGATATAAGAACACCACATAGCTGTATAAAGTGCACCCACTAATGTATACCCACCAATACATTACCTCCTCCCTATTCCTACACCTCTACTGGAGAGTTTGCCATTTCACTGCACAGTAAATTCACTTTTGTAGCTGTAGCCGATGATAAATTATAAACTCCATATTACTACTGTTGTTTATATAGCTACACCATATTGCAAAGAACTGTACAGAGATTATGCTCACGCTGGAGTTTACAGCTTAAAATCATTAACACAAAAACAAGTGCACACACAGATACATTATACACAGCATCTAAGCAACCTACCAGTAGGTAATGTTGGAGAAATGCAGCATACCCTACCAATCACAGACAACTTTGAGAGCAATAGGACATCAAACCATGCTTTAGTCCATGACAGCATGTGAAAATGGATAAAAGGCCAGAAAAACTAACTCCTGGGAGTTTATTTGCTAAAGGCTAATTTTGATCAATTTCAGATAAATAGAAAATCCATCTTAATCCATGCTTCTAGTGCTAGAACACACTAACATTTAACAATGAATATAAAAATGTATCCGTTAGTAAATTTGTATTTTAGCCCTGGAAGGCCAACATTGATTACTAAAGGCTGATTGGTCGAGCCTCGTGCTTTGTCTAATGGGTGACTAAAATTTAGAAGTCTAAAATGTAATTAGGTTAAAGTGGACACCGGACACTACATTTTGGTAACACGCATGTGTAATATGGACAATACAAATCATATAATCAGTCACAAAGAAATGTACAAATATACCACATGTTCTAAAGGGTATTACTACTGTATGTCCAAACTGTGGCCCTCCAGCTGTTGTGAAACTACACATCCCAGTATGCCTTGCCATAGTTTTAATTAATAGCAAAACTGTGGCAAGGCATGATGGGACTTGTAGTTTCACAACAGCTGGAGGGCCATAATTTGGACATGCCTGCCAGAAGTTATTTAAAAAAGACATAAAGGGGGTGAAATTGAGGTCAAATGTCTCAGTAATAGTACACTCAAGTCACCAAGTGCAGCCTAATGCGGGGTACACACCAGGACGACTCGCTCACGATGACGCGGGGGGCACGACCCGCTCACGATGTGCACCGTGAGCGGGTCCGATTCAATGGCAACCCACACCCGGGAGTATGGTAGTTATTCAGATCCTACCTGCTGCAGTTAGGATCTGAATAATGAACGACCGACCCGCGGGACCACGCATCGGATCAGTATCGGTCCACACCAGGACAGAAAAGGGCCCAATCACCACACAATCAACATTCAATCGGTCGTAATTGGATCTAGATTGATGGGATCGGACCCTTGTCGTCCTGGTGGGTACCCAGCATAACAAACGATGCAATAATATGACATGATCCAACAGGTACTATTGCTGCTTTGCCTTTTTAGATATTGATCCATGACCATTTTTAATTCATTTTATTGTAATTGCAAATCTTTATTAAAATCCTTATTGTTTTATGGGGTTTTGCACTCCTTTCTCCCACATATATCAGTTGTCTATACTTCAAGTAGCAGCGTTCCTTACTACACACAACTTCACATTGCTCCCCTACCATCCGGTTTGCCATCAAAAGAGGAAACTGTAGCAGAGCAGCACCAGGCAGGGGGGACTCCCAGGAAAAAAATAAAACAAGGATAGTCCCCTGAAAATCAGGACAGTAGGGAGGTTTGGAGTAGAAGGTAGCAGCTTTTCCTTCATTTTCAGATTTTTTTTTTTCAAAAGGAAAGACTTTGTAAAACTTTTTAATGATACATTTATTTGTGAGAAGCGATCAAGTAGAATCTTAAAGAAAAACAATACTTTACTGACTGTGCAGGATACCCAACAGCTGATGCTAGTGTTCAGAATTCCACCCAAACTCCACACTGATACAATTGAACAGCAGCTTAGGTACTCTTTACCTAGCACGGCGCCCACGATTTTGATCGTGGGCATCGCAGGTAAAAAAATCGCGGGCATCGCGGCCATTGAATGCACTAAAAATCGGGTGCGACGCCCGCGATTTCCCATAGGGAACAATGTTAAATTTCTCCATTGACCCGATTTTACTGTTCAATGCCTCAATTGACACGATTTTTCCATAGGAAACCATGTTAAATGGCCCACAGAGGCCAAATAGGCACCCTGAAGTGTGAAATGGCCCCCACGATCAACGTAAACCCGAAGCGTGGCGAGCGTAGCTAGCCCGCGAGGGGCGGCGGTACGCGTCCTACGACCTTTTCATACCCCCACTATCCACGTCGGCGTGGAGTTGAGAATAGAATAGTGTGGCGAGCGCAGCGAGCCCGAAGCGTGGCGAGCGCAGCGCGCCCCGCGAGGGGACGCGGATACCTTCACAGGTAAACGCGTCCCTTCGCGGGCTTCACAGGTATCCTCGTCCCCTCGCGGGGCACGCTGCGCTCGCCACGCTTCGGGCTCGCTGCGCTCGCCACACTATTCTATTCTCAACTCCACGCTGACGTGGATAGTGGGGGTATGAAAAGGTCGTAGGACGCGTACCGCTGCGCTCGCCACGCTTCGGGTTCACGTTGATCGTGGGGTGGCGTTAACAATTGTGGGGGCCATTTCACACTTCAGGGTGGCTATTTGGCCTCTGTGGGCCATTTAACATTGATTCCTATGGAAAAATTGTGTCAATTGAGGCATTGAACAGAAAAATCGGGTCAATTGAGAAATTTAACATTGGACCCTATGGGAAATCGCGGGCATCGCGTCGCACCCGATTTTTTAGTGCATTCAATGCCCGCGATGACCGCGATGGGCGCCGTGCTAGGTAAAGAGTACCGCAGCTTACATAGCACGTACACGCTTGGGATAAATACAAGAGCATATACACAAATGGAATTTACACTACAAATTAGTGTAAAGGATTCATATGAGCAAATAGTTCTTTATTTCTCTTAACATTCGAGACCAGCATCCTTCCTGCAGATGCAGGAAGGATGCTGGTCTCGAATGTTAAGAGAAATAAAGAACTATTTGCTCATATGAATCCTTTACACTAATTTGTAGTGTAAATTTGTAAATTCCGTTTGTGTATATGCTCTTGTATTTATCCCAAGCATGTACGTGCTATGTAAGCTGCTGTTCAATTGTATTTTTTTTTTCTTCAAACTGCTATAATAAGGGCACAACCAGATTTCATGATAAAATCTTGAAATGTAAATTACACAAATTGTTCTATAATGACAGAACTTTACACAAGATCGCGCAAAATACATTCACACTAGGGGTGAAATGTTACAGGATGAGAGATTCAGAAAATGAGAGATTTGGTAAGAAAGCTCCAGTTTTTTTAAAGCGGCAATCATTTACACGGCAAAACCAGTTTGATTTTGCAGTGTAAATTATTCCAGCTTTAAAAAAACTGGAGATTTCTTACCATATCTCTCACTTTCTGAATCTTTCATCCTATTACATTTCACTCCAGGTCTTACACTGCAAAAGCAGAACTCTCACACTAAAAATGATTGAATGAATATTCAGATGCAAGAAAAAAAAAATCTCAAAAGTAAAAAGTGGCCAAATCGCATGTGTTTGACATCCAATGAGTGTCCCTGTGTGCATCGGATCTGGAGATTGGACCTGCTGTACATAACATAAAATCAGAAACGGCAGGAGTCAGTGCACATCACGACTGCTTTTAGCAGCTGTGAAATATCCCATCCGATTTCTCTTGATCGCCTCCACCAGCTTCCCGGGAGTACTTTTGTGCTATGTTTACATGCTGATAAATTGCATGTAAAAATAACATAAGTTCCAAAATTGAAGGAAGGACTATAAAATGGACATTCATGATCAGCTAATTCAGAAAAAGAAGGTATTAAACTAAGACATATTACTGTACGCATCTATCTGGAAATGTAAACCCAAAACAAGGACAATGCAAATAAAAAAAGGTAAATATGAACAGTTGCAAAACTATCGCACAAATAAAAACTATGTAACATCCTACAACGTGGATGAGTCTGAAATGGGAGCAAAGAAAAAAAAAAGTTGCCCATTTAAAATGTGCAGAGGTTTACCCAAATGCAAATCTAACTGCAGTATAATATAGGCTTTCCCACATGTGTGCCAGGTTCTAAAACACTCAGTAATTACCCCGCATGCAAAAACAAAAGATGTGTTTGCACACCTTGCATTGCACCACATTATGTTCTAGATACAAAAGTTACTTGCTTTGCTCTCAACTCAGAATCTGCTAAACATGAATGCCTTGTTTTTGATTAACTTCATGAGAAATGCTTACTATCGGATTTACTTTGGACTTTATTATAAACCTGTACAGAACAGTTAATGTAGAGGAAAAAAAACTAGATTACAATTATCAGGAAATATGTAACACGTAATTTTGCTTTGTTAATTGCAATAGCGTTCATGGCCTGTTTTAGGTTCAAAGGGCAATGGTACCTTCTGCACAGAGGCAGAACTACTATTGGTGCACCAGGGGCCCCTGAAGACTAAGGGGCTCACTGATGCCCCCGTTACCCTCTTCCAGTCAGCCACTGTTTTTCCATGTCCCACTGTGCCTCCCGGTTATCCACTGCAGTGTTTTATATTGTGAACTTGGGTTGGAGTGTAGGTGGGGGGCCCAAATATATTTTTTTTACACCTGGGCTCACCACTTACAAGTTCCGCCGCTGCTTCTTCTATTAGTAAAAGATGATGTACTGGAGGGACAGTTACCAAAAATGCTTACCCTTCTAGACACTGTAGCATTTGTCCTCTCTTTGAGTTGTGGGTCTGTAGGCAGGTTAGTCCAGATAATATACGGTGTGTCGTATTTGGCGCGTAGTCTTGGGCAGCGTTTGAAAACAAAGTCAATGAGGAAAAACTTAATGCCTGCATAAAGTCCTACGAGAAGAAAACCAATGTATTCAGTGTAAACAAAAGACATGGCACATTGGGGAAGAAAATAATTTGTCTCTAGATGAAGCACTGACTTTACCACTGGCAATAGGCCTTTGGCCAAAGGGTATGCGATCTTTAGGCTGACCACTATGGGCTGACATGCATTGGTCGGCATGCTCAAAAAAGGGATTTTTGTAAGAACTTACCGTTTGAATCCCTTTCTCTGATATGGTCCTGGTGACACAGCTCAACACTGGGATGTAGGTGGGTCCGGAGGAGCCAGGCACCTATCCTAAAGCTTTAGAGGGTAGGCTCCTCCCCTACTGCATCCCAGACTCTTCAGTTCAATCTTTCAAAGCCACTGGAATACATTAACTCAGTACAAACGCCTGCACATATTATATGCACATTTTTCAAAAATAACTTTTAACCATATAACATGAAACATCATGAACCTGGCATACTTACTGAGCGTAAGGGAGGGATCGCTGTGTCACCAGGACCATATCAGAGAAAGGGATTCGAACGGTAAGTTCTTACAAAAATCCCTTTTTCTCTTTCAATGGTCCTGGTGACACAGCTCAACACTGGGACGTTCCAGAGCCGGTCCTTTGGGTGGGTACGCTCAGGTCTGCAGCTCTCATTACTGCTCGCCCGAATGATGCGTCCTCCGATGCAAACTCATGGAACCTATAGAATTTGGCAAAGGTATGAACAGATGACCAAGTGGCAGCCCTGCAAACCTGCTCAGCTGTTGCCCCATGTCGAACCGCCCAAGAGGTGGCAACCGACCTGGTGGTATGCGCATTAATCCTGGCCGGTACAGGCCTACCAACTTTAGTATATGCAAACGCTATAACAGAACGCAACCATCTAGCAATGGTCTGCTTAGAAGCAGGCCAACCAATTTTGTGTATGTCATACAAAACTAGCAAAGTATCAGTCTTTCTGACACTCTTAACTCTGTCCACATAAATGCCCAAGGCGCGCACAACATCCAAATTTCTCAATGTGTCCCTTTTCCTAGAACCCTCTGGGGGTTGGAACACAGGCAGAACTATCTCCTGATTTAGATGGAAAGCAGAGACTACTTTCGGTAAAAATTGGGGTACCGTCCGAAGGACAGCCCTATCATCGTGAAATATAAGGAAGGGAGACTTGCATGATAATGCACCCAACTCCGATACTCTCTTTGCTGACGTCACTGCCAACAAAAATACCAGCTTCCACGTAAGGAATTTAAGGTAAGCCGACCTTAATGGTTCGAAAGGCGCCTTTTGAAGGCACTCCAACACCAGCGATAAATCCCATGGTGCTACTGGTTGTTTGTAGGGAGGTTTCAACCGAGACACCCCCTGTACTTCCGGTAATAATGCAATCCTTCTTTGGAAGTAAATAGACAAGGCCGAGATCTGTACTTTTAATGATTGAAGGCTTAACCCGGAGGAAAAGCCATCCTGCAAAAATTCCAACATTTTTGCCAATCTAAAGCGTGATGTGTGTGACTTCTGTCTTTCACACCATCGAATATAGGTCTTCCAGACCCTATAATAATTCGCTGAAGACACTGACTTTCTGGCTTTTATCATTGTGTTAACCACCGCCTCTGAAAATCCTTTATTCCTCAAAATGGCGGTTTCAACAGCCAGGCCGTCAAAAATAATCGAGCTGAATCCAGATGGTTGAACGGTCCTTGTTTTAGCAGGTCTAACCTCAGAGGTAGATGCCACGAGTCCACAGACAACCTCTGAAGCCTCGAGTACCAGGATCTCCTTGGCCAATCTGGGGCCACTAAGATCACTGGGCTTGCCTGGGCCTGTATCTTTTTCAACACACTTGCCAGCATTGGAAAGACATAAAGGAGATTCCCCTCCCAGGGGATAGTCATGGCATCCACTGCTTCTGCCAGTGGGTCCCTTGTTCTGGCATAAAACCTGGGTACCTGATGATTGAACCTGGATGCCATCAGGTCCACATCCGGGGTTCCCCACCTCTGTGTAATCTGGTGAAACACCTGTGAGTTCAGGCTCCATTCCCCTTCCATCAGCTCCTCCCTGCTCAGGAAGTCGGCCTCTATATTCTCCACTCCTGGTATGAATATAGCTGATAAAGCTGGAACATTCTGTTCCGCCCACAAGAGGATTCTGGACACCTCCCACATAGCCAGTTTGCTGCGTGTGCCTCCCTGGGGAGTCAGATATGCCACAGCTTTGCGTTGTTGGTCTGAATCCTTAAAAGGGAGCCTCTGTAACCTGTCTCCCGCCAGAGAAATTACTTTCCACACAGCTCTCAGTTCCAAGATGTTGATCGGTAAAGCAGACTCCTCTGGAGTCCACAAGCCCTGCAGACGCAAGTCCAAGACTACTGCCCCCCAGCCCCTGAGACTGGCGTCTGTAGTGACTACCAGCCAGCTCCAGGACTGCAGGGACCGACCCCACTGAAGGGAATCCATCTCTGTCCACCATTTCAGGGAGGATCGAGTTTCCGAAGACAACACTATCTGTTCTGACTTCATGGTCTGCGTGTTTCCTGACCAAGTCGTCAAAATGTTCCACTGGAACACCCGAGAGTGGAACATGGCAAACTGCAACGTCTCGAAAGACGCCACCATCTTCCCCAGCAACTTGAGGCACCTCCATACTGATGTGCTCCGAGAACCGAGAATCTCCTGGACCAAAGGCAGCCAGATCCCTGGCCTTTGCCTCTTGTAAAAATACCCGATGTAAGTGGGTATCCAGAACCACTCCCAGGAATTGGAGTCTCTGTGACGGCACCAACTGAGACTTTTGCAAGTTTAAAAGCCAGCCGTGAGCCTGCAAAAAACTGATGGCTTCTGCCAAATGACTCTGCAACCTGTCTGCTGACTCCACTTTGAACAGCAGGTCGTCCAAATATGGTATCACCGTGATTCCCCTCAGCCGAAGCACAGCCGCCATTACAGACATTATTTTGGTGAATACCCTTGGTGCTGTGGCCAGTCCAAAGGGCAACGCCTGGAATTGCAAGTGCAGGTCTCCTATCGCAAACCTCAACAGGGCCTGATGTTCTGGGTGTATAGGGACATGAAGGTACGCGTCCTGGACATCCATGGACGCCAAAAATTCTCCCTGGTCCAGGCTTAGTAGCACTGACCGTAGAGACTCCATTTTGAAATGGTCTACCCACAAATGGACATTCAGAGACTTTGAATTCAGAATTGGTCTGAAAGACCCGTCTGGTTTGGGCACCAGAAACAGAGTGGAATAAAAGCCTCTTTTCCACTCCGCTCTGGGAACCGGGATAACCACCCCCTTCTCTAACAGAGAGTGAGCCGCTCCCAAGAGGGCTGTACGGAGCCGAGCCTCCTTTGGTAGTGGTGTGGGAATAAACCTTCTCGGAGGAAGACCTTTGAAGGGAATTCTGTAACCCTGGGCTATAATGTCTAATACCCAGGAATCCTGGTCTAGCAAAGCCCATGCGTCCCTGAACTGTGACAGACGCCCCCCTACCCTGACCACAGCCGGGCAGATCCCCTGGCAGTCATGCGGAGGGTTTGTCCTCTCCTTTGGTGTTAGGTTTCTTATGAAAGGAACCAAATTTTGACTTTGAGGATTTTCCCCTGGAGGACTGAAACTTTACCCTAAATGACTGTCCTCGAAAGGACGCACCTCCTCTAGGGGAGGGCCAAAAGGACGGCCTAAAAACAGAAAATCTAGATGTCTGCTTGGCTGCGGGGGCAGGCAGGAAGGTACTCTTGCCACCTGTGGCCTGCTTAATAATCTCTTCCAGCTCAGAGCCAAACAACAGCTTTCGGTACTCTTTACTTAGAACGGCGCCCACGATTTTGATCGTGGGCATCGTTAGTAAAAAATCGTGGGCATCGAATGCACTAAAAAAAATCGGGTGCGATGCGACCGACGCGATGCCCGCGATTTCCCATAGGGAACAATGTTAAATGTCTCAATTGACCCGATTTTCCTGTTCAATGCCTCAATTGAACCGATTTTTCCATAGGAAACAATGTTAAATGGCCCACAGAGGCCAAATAGGCACCCTGAAGTGTGAAATGGCCCCCACAATTGTTAACGCCACCCCACGATCAACGTGACCCCGAAGCGTGGTGAGCGCAGCGAGCCCGCGAGGGGCGGCGGTACGCGTCCTACGACCTTTTCATACCCCCACTATCCACGTCGGCGTGGAGTTGAGAATAGAATAGTGTGGCGAGCGCAGCGAGCCACCGAGCCCGAAGCGTGGCGAGCGCAGCGAGCCCCGCGAGGGGACGCGGACAGCTGTGAAGCCCGCGAGGGGACGCGTATACCTGTGAATGTATCCGCGTGCGCTCGCCACGCTTCGGGCTCGGTGGCTCGCCACACTTTCTATTCTCAACTCCACGCCGACGTGGATAGTGGGGGTATGAAAAGGTCGTAGGAGGCGTACCGCCTCCCCTCGCGGGCTCGCTGCGCTCGCCACGCTTCGGGTTCACGTTGATCGTGGGGTGGCGTTAACAATTGGGGTGGCCATTTCACACTTCAGGGTGCCTATTTGGCCTCTGTGGCCCATTTAACATTGTTTCCTATGGAAAAATCGGGTCAATTGAGGCATTGAACAGGAAAATCGGGTCAATTGAGACATTTAACATGGTTCCCTATGGGAAATCGCGGGCATCGCGTCGGTCGCATCGCACCCGATTTTTTAGTGCATTCAATGCCCGAGATGGCCACGATGGGCGCCCTTCTAGGTAAAGAGTACCCAGCTTTCCATTAAAAGCTAATGCTTCTAAGGCCTTCTTAGACTCATTATCTGCCTCCCAAGCCTTAAGCCAGAGCACTCTCCTGGCATTGATAGACACTGTGGAAACTCTAGTAGCCATCTTGAGAGCTTCCTCCTCAGCTTCTAGCACATACTCTGCGGCTGCTTTAAGCTTCTCCGCCAGCAGCACACAAGGGTCAGCATGTAAAATCGTGCACAAATCATTTGCCCACTCAATCATGGCCTTAGAGACCCAGGCTGAAGCAATCAGGGGACGTAGGGTGTATCCTACCCCTTCAAATATAGCTTTGAGGTTACCCTCCAGCTTTTTGTCCACAGGATCCTTAAAAGCTGCCCCCCCTTGCACTGGTAATACAGTAGCTTTTGACAGACGTGCCACAGAAGCATCAACCACTGGAACTTTTTCCCAAAGCTCCGCATGAGACTCAGGCATGGGGTACAGACTTAAGAATCTCTTAGGCATCTGCAGCCTTTTATCGGGCGCTTTCCAAGCCCCTTCCAATAAGTCCTGTAAACCTTCATCTGAAGGGAAAGTAACAGCTTCCTTACGCTGCCGTTTAAATACACCTTTAGCAGGAGTCTTATCCTCCACAGACAATTTTAAAGCCTGTTTAACAGCAGTAATCAAATCCTCCACCCCTGCGGCTGAGGAATCTTCAGAATCATCACCCTGCTCCCAGGGAATGTCTGCATATGCTCCCTCCTCTTCATCCACCAATAAAGGCACTCAGTAAGACCTTTTAGGGGTCCCCGCAGCATCAACATCAATTCTGTCTAGCAAGTCACTAAACTTGTTGATCCCCTTTGCAGTATCCTGCATCACCTGTAGTAAAGCAGGATCTGCCTGGGTAAGAGGCAAGGAGCCAGAGGACTGCTGAGATGATGGCATAGGTCTCTGAGAATCTACCAAGACATCACTCTGTCTGTCCAGCAATTGCACTAAAGCGTTAACAGACCTGCCCAGGGCACTAGCCCACGCGGGTTCAATTTGCTCTACCCTCTGGGGTTTACTCCCCATGGGTCTCACAGCAGCGCAAGCAATACACAAACCCCCCTTGGCCATCTGCTCAGGTACAAATTTTTGTGTACATACATTACAAGCGCTCAATGCATTAAGGGGTACTTGTTTCCTATCTGGGCGCCCACAATCAAAATCGCGGTCATCGGGGGTAAAAATCGCGGTGATCGCGGTCATCGCGGGCATCGCGGGTAAAATTGGATGGTCGCGATGCCCGCGATCACCGCGATTTTCCCATAGGGAACAATGTTAAAAAGGCTGATTGACCGCGATTTCACTGTTAAATGGCTCAATTGACCCGATTTGGCCATATTAACCCTGAATTAGGCCCAATTAACCCTTAAATGTCCCCCCCAATTTTTGACGCCACCCCACGATCCACGCCATCCCGAAGCGTGGCGAGCGCAGCGAGCCCGCGAGGGGCGGCGGTACGCGTCCTCCGACCTTTTCATGCCCTACTATCCACTAGGGCGTGGTGTGAGAATATAATAGTGTGGCGAGCGCAGCGAGCCACCGAGCCCGAAGCGTGGCGAGCGCAGCGAGCCCCGTGAGGGGACGCGGATACCTTCACTGTGAAGGCCGTGAGGGGACGCGCATAATTGTGAAGGTATCCGCGTGCGCTCGCCACGCTTCGGGCTCGGTGGCTCGCTGTGCTCGCCACACTATTATATTCTCACACCACGCCCTAGTGGATAGTAGGGCATGAAAAGGTCGGAGGACGCGTACCGCCGCCCCTCGCGGGCTCGCTGCGCTCGCCACGCTTCGGGTTGGCATCGATCGTGGGGTGGCGTCAAAAATTGGGGGGGACATTTAAGGGTTAATGGGCTCTGTGGCCCATTTAACATTGATTCCTATGGCCAAATCGGGTGGATTGAGGCATTTAACAGTAAAATCGGGTCCATCGCGGCTTTTAACATTGATTCCTATGGGAAATCGTGAGCATCGCGTCGCGGGCATCGCGGGTACATTTATGGCCGGCCGCGACGCGACCGACACGATTTCCAAGTTTAACATTGGTTTCAATGGGAAATCGCGGGCATCGCGTCGGTCGCGTCGCGGCCATACATAAATGTACCCGCGATGCCCGCGACGGGCGCCCAGATAGGAAACAAGTACCCATTAAGGGCTCTCTCCCTCAAAACCACAGCTTGTTGCTCAGACATGATGTAAAGTAACCACACAGTGCATTCAATGTACAACAGCGTTTATACAGAGTCAATGCACCCAGCCACTTATCTGTCTGTCGGTTTCAAATGCGGGGAAACGATGCCTAGGAAATCCAAACACTCTGTCAGGATCTGTCAGCCAGCTCAGCTCCGCTGCAAGCGTTCCGAATGGCGCCAAAACAGAGTGAGGGAAGAGACCAAGTCCCTGCTGCTGCGGGGTCCGTAACTTTTGGCGCCAACCACCCCCAGACAGCCGCTCCCTTAGTAGGATCTCCTAGTTCCAGTATCTCCCCCTCAGCTGGGGACCACTTGGAACATGCCTGTAACACACTGCTGTCCTCTCATAATAGGAGCTCAGTGTGTAAGCTCCGCAGAAAATGGCCGCCGCCATCACAGAGCGCCTGTCCCCCAGGATCCCCACCTAGCGTGAAGCCGGTTTCAGAGCGCTCCGGAGCCCAGGCAGCTTCTTAAAAGAAGCTGTAAGCGCTGCACAGGGAGGCCAGACAGTGTCTCCCCTGTGCACAGCAAGCTGACAGGACGCGCTTCTGTCAGCTCCTGCTGCACTAGCAGTGTGAGGATTCACTAATGAGAATCCTCACACTGTGCCTACCTAGCTAGAGTGAAAAGTTAATAAAATAATAAAAAACCCTTACTACTCTAATTCTTCGGCTGCTCCCGCAGCCCTTTAGAATAGCACCCACTCCAGTGGGCACCTAACACGAACTGAAGAGTCCGGGATGCAGTAGGGGAGGAGCCTACCCTCTAAAGCTTTAGGATAGGTGCCTGGCTCCTTCGGACCCTCCTACATCCCAGTGTTGAGCTGTGTCACCAGGACCATTGAAAGAGAAAGATGATTTTTTTATTTTTTTAAACAGAAAATGGAAAAGGTGGATCAAATGGGCGCTAATATGCTCACAAACACCAACTTGAAGTTGTATGGCCGCCCCTTTAAAATGTACACTAAGTCCCAAACCGGACTGCAGCTCACTCCAGTAGATTCCCAGGACCAAGTAGACGTCTGTTAAAATAAAGTAAAAGAGGAGTGCTCCATAGTGTAAAACGGAGAGTTTAATAAGCACACAAATGCTCCGGTGCAGCCAATATACTCCTACCGGGAATAAAATAGCTGTGGGCTGGTTACCACAAGGTGCAAATAACAGCAAGCCATGCAATACTCCTACCACCATCCGGGGCACTGCGGGGCTTGGTGACGCCAGTTTGTTCTGTGCCGCGCTCCCCTTACCGCCTCTGTTTCTGTCAGGACTCCCGACACGCTGTGTCCTGCTTTTGTGTGTCCAGCGGGGGTTCGTGAGTGTCCGCAGTGCCCCGGATGGTGGTAGGAGTATTGTCTGGCTTGCTATTATCGCACCTACAAGTACATATTGGCTGCACCGGAGCATTTGTGTGCTTATTATACTCAGTTTTACACTAGAGAGCACTCCTCTTTTGCTTTATTTTAACAGACTTGTTCATACTTTAACATCTCAGTGGGCTTAGAGGGAGAATAAAATGATCTTTAAAAAAGTCAGTCCACACAAAACTTTTATTTATGAAGCCAATATATATGCAAAAAAAACTTTTGCCAAAGATATAAGTAAAAAACTTTTCCCAAAGATATGAATAAAAAATTGCAAAAAATACAAAATATAAAACACAGTATACAGTCTCGTTCCTTGCAGAAAAAAAGTTTTAAAATAGGCTCACCGGACCTCTCGGGGGCAGAATCTCCTACCACTTAGATGTTTCTCAGTGGGATTTCTTTAGCAGGATGAAATGCTGCTCCTTCACTGGTACTCTTCCCTTCAGGCACCACACTGCCACTGTGGTGACCCTTCGGGTTTTCCCTGTGTTTGGATAAAGTATTCCCTCGTGTGTAGGAGATAGGGACAGGTAATCCTTAGAGCAAAAAGAACACACAGCCTGCGTTCCTCTCACCAGCCAGCACCTGCCTGCGCTCGCAGTCTGGCAGGGTCACCGGGACGCTGATCTTTAAATGTATGCTGTGGGGCTCCGATGTTATCTGGATACCTCTCCCAGGCTTCACTTGAATGTATGTGAGCCTCTCGGGGTGCGATTGTATATACCCCGGTACTGCTCCCTTGTGTCTGGCGGCTTTTTACTTTTCTGTGAGCTCCAATCTCCAGCTGCTCATCTACTAGTTTCAACCTCTTGGGTCTTTCTCAAGATGCAGCTGGAGAGTGTAGCTCCTGATTATTTATCCTCCCTGAGAGTTCCGGTTTGCCTGTTCCTGGGCTTCAT
Organism: Crinia signifera; assembly: GCF_055691185.1. NCBI lineage: Eukaryota > Metazoa > Chordata > Amphibia > Anura > Myobatrachidae > Crinia > Crinia signifera. The sequence continues at coordinate 167,047,925 of NC_139220.1, forward strand.
GTTCTTTCTTGTACATGTTGCCCGGCTTTCTTAAAGTTGTATACACATATAAAAAAGCATGAAAAATTCTTACACATAAAATATATAAAACCAGATACATAAATCAGGTATATAAAACAAGATGGGGATATTTCTATTTGTAATGCAGTTAGAATACAAAGTCGGCATGGGTTTTATCTGGAGTGAGGTATTGAGGATACGTTATAGAAACCACTTTATTTCAAACTCCCCATTTAGCCCGTTTGGGTGCAATGTATCTAACTCGTAGATCCATCGCATTTCTGCGCGGGCCAAATCACTTTTTTTGTCCTCTCTTCTCCAATTTCCCTTCACTGAGTCTATTTTAAAACTCACAATTTTATTTAATGAACATTCATGCACTTGTTTAAAATGGGCCGACATACAGTGTGTCTCCACCCCTTTTCTGATATTATTTAGGTGTTCTCTTAATCTAATTTTGAACTGCCGACTTGTTCTCCCTACGTACTGTTTGTTACATGCACACTGGATTAAATAGATAACGTTGCTGCTGCTGCATGTAACAAAATGATCAATTTTATACTCCTTTCCTGTAGTGGTAGATGTGAAACTTTCTATTTTGTTTCCCTCTTTGTTCTTACATTGTTTACAGCCGGCACACATACCGCAGCGAAAAAATCCTTTTGTTTTAACCCTTGTGTGCATGGTTGCTTTTGGGGTTTGGGCACTCCTCACTACCCAATTTCTGATGTTAGGGGCTCTTTTATAGATCACCTCTACCTTATCTGAGACATACTCTTTCAGGATTGGGTCGGCTTTCAACAATCCCCAATGCTTGTTGAGGATTTTTTCAATTTTTTTGTAATCACTGTTATATGTAGTGATAAAAGCTGTGTTTTCAGTTTTCCTTATTTTTTTGGGCTGATTGATCAAGAGTGATTCTCTTTTAACTTGGTTCACTTCTGCTATCGTTCTGTCTAGATCTACTTCGACATACCCCTTCACTAAAAATTCATTTTTCATTTTCTCTGCTTGGCTTTTATATATGTCCTCCTGTGTACAATTTCGCTTGATTCTGCGGAATTGACTACCCGGTATTCCTTTTAACCACCGCGGATGGTGGTTACTCTCTTTGTTAATAAAGGAATTACTGTCTGTTGGTTTGTAATATATTTTTGTCAGGATCTTGTCTTCTTCAATGTACACAGTTAAATCTAAAAAATTTATACATTTTTCACTTGACATAAAAGTTAGAATAATCCCCATATTGTTATTATTTAAACATTCCTGGGCCTCTTGCAGTGCTTTTTCACCCCCTCTCCATATCATTATCACGTCATCAATATAACGTTGATGGAGGACGAGACTCGCCCCCAGACTTCGCCACACATCTGACTCCTCCCACGTCTCCATGAAAATATTAGCGAAGCTGGGGGCGAATCTCGTCCCCATCGCCGTCCCGGCGCACTGCAGAAAGAATGTACCATCAAAACAAAAATAATTGTTTTCTAAAATAAATTGTATGCTTTCTAAAATAAACATTTTAAGATTTTCTTCACAGTTTTCTCTTGTTAAGACCTTTTCTGCAGCTGCTATACCATCCTTATGCTGTATTATGGTGTAAAGAGAAGATACGTCCGCAGACACCAGGATATCTCCTTTTTTCCACTCAATTTGTTGTAACTTATTTATGATATCCATAGTGTCTTTGAGATACGCTCTCCCCTTACACACAATAGGTTGCAAATGTTTGTCTATCATCTCTGACAAATTTGAAGTCAGGGATCCCACCCCTGCTACAATAGGTCTTAGCGGTGGGTCTCTCATCCTTGTGGATCTTTGGCAATCCATATATAACCGGTAATACTGGATCCTCAATTTTTAAAAAGTCTCTCTCATTGTCTGTCAGAACTCCCAATTTATGATATTTTTTAATGAGTGTGTCTAATTTCTTTTTAATGTCTTCTGTGGGATTCTTTTTTAGTTTTTTATAAGTTGTTTTGTCAGTCAGCATGGTCTTAATTTTATTTTCATAATCTGTTGTGTCCATAACGACCACGCCCCCCCCCCCTTGTCGGAGGGCTTGATCGTTATGGACTCATTCTTCTTTAAATTTTCTAAGGCTTCCCTTTCTGCCTTTGATATGTTTAATCTTTTTCTATTTTTCTTATTTTTGTCACCACACATTTTCTTAAGATCTTCCATAACTAATTTGCCATACGTTTCTACAAAACATCCCCTGCTGAATGTCGGATTAAAGTTAGATTTCTTCTTAAAACTGCTTTGTTCTTTTATTTCTAAGAGTTGGTTGTCATTTTTTTGTTGTATGTTATCTTTATGAAAAAATCTTTTTAATGATAGTTTTCTTAAATGACGCTGTACGTCCACGAACAGGTCAAATGACTTGGCTGAATTGGTTGGGCAGAATTTTAGTCCTCTACTTAAAACATTGTGTTCATTTGTCGTTAATATATGTGTACTAATATTGTGAATTTTTATTTTATTACCATATAGTGCTTCTTTCTTTTTTTCTTTCAATTTTTTAAAGAATGTTTTATTTCTTTCTCTATTTTTTTCCCTCTTTTTTATTTGTCCACCTCTCTTTCCTCTCAGTGATTTTTTGTTAATATTTTTAGTTTTATTTTTATTTTTATTCTCTTTTTCATGTGACTGTGTTTTATTTATCTTCTCCAGTGATTCTCTCGATAATGTGTACCTTCCCCTAAAAAATCTTTAAACTGATCTCTTTTTTTGTAGTGATAATTATTTCTATCCTCATAATCCCGATTCCTCCTATATGAAAACTGTGAGTACTGTCCACCGTGTCTCCTGTAATTAGGGCGTGCTCTATTTTCTTTGTGTGAATAACTGCCATATTCTTCTTCCTTCAGTGCGTCAAATCTATTGTATGTGGGAACTTCATATAACCTTTCACTCATTGGTTTTTGTCTATTTGGGGTTACGTAGTCTCTATATCTTTCTTCATCTTCCTCTCTTTGTAATCTGTGTGGTGACATTTTTTTAGATTCTATTTTAGTTTTTTGTAATTTTTGTAATTTTCTTTGACACATGTACTTTCTTTCCTTTCCGTTTGCCTATAGTTTCTGAAATCTTTCCCTCTATATCTTCTAAATCGCTGACTGAAATTTCCTCCAGCAAATCCACTAAACTATCCTCATTGTCATTATCTGCCAGATCCTCCATCTGGCGGTGTGTACCCTTACTTGTCTCCTCTCTATCTCTTTTAAATTTCTTCTGCTTTTTTCTAATGAGATCTTGTTCATTTTTCTTTACTCTATTTACCACATGTTTTTCCATTTCTTTACATTCTTCTGTGTCTCTATAAGGGTATACTAAACTTTTAAGCATCTCTACTTCTTTTTCTACAATCTGCAGACTATCTCTCCTCTCTTCAACAATAATCTGCATTAAAGCAATAGAGCATGTGTCCAGTATTCTAAACCATTCTTCTTTAAATGACTCTGAGCTTGTATTAAAAGAAGGCAGTTTCTTTAAGCGTAAACCCCTTGGGATTAGCTTATTAGCAATATACATTTCCAGGGTGGCTACCTCCCACCACAAACTGCTTTCCTTCATTAGGAATTTCTGGAGTCTTTTCATCATCCCTTTTAAATCATCATCTATGTCCTCCTCTGTATTTTCCATGGTGTTAAACAGAGTCTTTATAACATCCTTGCGCTCCTCTCTAAAATTGAACATTTTATTAGAGCTTCTCGAGTATGGATTGTAGATTGAAAAAAAGTTCTCTTTAAAAAAAGTCAGTCCACACAGTCTCAAGCGCTCTCCCCCTGCAGCTGCTGAATCCCAGGTGAAAATATTCAATCAATGATTATTTCAATGGACAATCTCTATGCAGAAACAGGGATTATCTGCAGCGCTGGGTTAATGTGCAATTCTTTATATGGGGTTCGCAGGTTTTCAAAATTAACAGATTGTTCCAGAAGTTTTTTCTTCTTTTACTTAAAAAAACTTTTATTTATGAAGCCAATATATATGCAAAAAAAACTTTTGCCAAAGATATAAGTAAAAAACTTTTCCCAAAGATATGAATAAAAAATTGCAAAAAATACAAAATATAAAACACAGTATACAGTCTCGTTCCTTGCAGAAAAAAAGGAATGAGACTGTATACTGTGTTTTATATTTTGTATTTTTTGCAATTTTTTATTCATATCTTTGGGAAAAGTTTTTTACTTATATCTAAGTTTTTTTTGCATATATATTGGCTTCATAAATAAAAGTTTTTTTAAGTAAAAGAAGAAAAAACTTCTGGAACAATCTGTTAATTTTGAAAACCTGCGAACCCCATATAAAGAATTGCACATTAACCCAGCGCTGCAGATAATCCCTGTTTCTGCATAGAGATTGTCCATTGAAATAATCATTGATTGAATATTTTCACCTGGGATTCAGCAGCTGCAGGGGGAGAGCGCTTGAGACTGTGTGGACTGACTTTTTTAAAGAGAACTTTTTTTCAATCTACAATCCATACTCGAGAAGCTCTAATAAAAGGTTCAATTTTAGAGAGGAGCGCAAGGATGTTATAAAGACTCTGTTTAACACCATGGAAAATACAGAGGAGGACATAGATGATGATTTAAAAGGGATGATGAAAAGACTCCAGAAATTCCTAATGAAGGAAAGCAGTTTGTGGTGGGAGGTAGCCACCCTGGAAATGTATATTGCTAATAAGCTAATCCCAAGGGGTTTACGCTTAAAGAAACTGCCTTCTTTTAATACAAGCTCAGAGTCATTTAAAGAAGAATGGTTAAGAATACTGGACTCATGCTCTATTGCTTTAATGCAGATTATTGTTGAAGAGAGGAGAGATAGTCTGCAGATTGTAGAAAAAGAAGTAGAGATGCTTAAAAGTTTAGTATACCCTTATAGAGACACAGAAGAATGTAAAGAAATGGAAAAACATGTGGTAAATAGAGTAAAGAAAAATGAACAAGATCTCATTAGAAAAAAGCAGAAGAAATTTAAAAGAGATAGAGAGGAGACAAGTAAGGGTACACACCGCCAGATGGAGGATCTGGCAGATAATGACAATGAGGATAGTTTAGTGGATTTGCTGGAGGAAATTTCAGTCAGCGATTTAGAAGATATAGAGGGAAAGATTTCAGAAACTATAGGCAAACGGAAAGGAAAGAAAGTACATGTGTCAAAAAGAAAATTACAAAAATTACAAAAAACTAAAATAGAATCTAAAAAAATGTCACCACACAGATTACAAAGAGAGGAAGATGAAGAAAGATATAGAGACTACGTAACCCCAAATAGACAAAAACCAATGAGTGAAAGGTTATATGAAGTTCCCACATACAATAGATTTGACGCACTGAAGGAAGAAGAATATGGCAGTTATTCACACAAAGAAAATAGAGCACGCCCTAATTACAGGAGACACGGTGGACAGTACTCACAGTTTTCATATAGGAGGAATTGGGATTATGAGGATAGAAATAATTATCACTACAAAAAAAGAGATCAGTTTAAAGATTTTTTAGGGGAAGGTACACATTATCGAGAGAATCACTGGAGAAGATAAATAAAACACAGTCACATGAAAAAGAAAATAAAAATAAAAATAAAACTAAAAATATTAACAAAAAATCACTGAGAGGAAAGAGAGGTGGACAAATAAAAAAGAGGGAAAAAAATAGAGAAAGAAATAAAACATTCTTTAAAAAATTGAAAGAAAAAAAGAAAGAATCACTATATGGTAATAAAATAAAAATTCACAATATTAGTACACATATATTAACGACAAATGAACACAATGTTTTAAGTAGAGGACTAAAATTCTGCCCAACCAATTCAGCCAAGTCATTTGACCTGTTCGTGGACGTACAGCGTCATTTAAGAAAACTATCATTAAAAAGATTTTTTCATAAAGATAACATACAACAAAAAAACGACAACCAACTCTTAGAAATAAAAGAACAAAGCAGTTTTAAGAAGAAATCTAACTTTTATCCGACATTCAGCAGGGGATGTTTTGTAGAAACGTATGGCAAATTAGTTATGGAAGATCTTAAGAAAATGTGTGGTGACAAAAATAAGAAAAATAGAAAAAGATTAAACATATCAAAGGCAGAAAGGGAAGCCTTAGAAAATGTAAAGAAGAATGAGTCCATAACGATCAAGCCCTCCGACAAGGGGGGGGGCGTGGTCGTTATGGACACAACAGATTATGAAAATAAAATTAAGACCATGCTGACTGACAAAACAACTTATAAAAAACTAAAAAAGAATCCCACAGAAGACATTAAAAAGAAATTAGACACACTCATTGAAAAATATCATAAATTGGGAGTTCTGACAGACAATGAGAGAGACTTTTTAAAAATTGAGGATCCAGTATTACCGGTTATATATGGATTGCCAAAGATCCACAAAGATGAAAGAGACCCACCGCTAAGACCTATTGTAGCAGGGGTGGGATCCCTGACTTCAAATTTGTCAGAGATGATAGACAAACATTTGCAACCTATTGTGTGTAAGGGGAGAGCGTATCTCAAAGACACTATGGATATAATAAATAAGTTACAACAAATTGAGTGGAAAAAAGGAGATATCCTGGTGTCTGCGGACGTATCTTCTCTTTACACCATAATACAGCATAAGGATGGTATAGCAGCTGCAGAAAAGGTCTTAACAAGAGAAAACTGTGAAGAAAATCTTAAAATGTTTATTTTAGAAAGCATACAATTTATTTTAGAAAACAATTATTTTTGTTTTGATGGTACATTCTTTCTGCAGTGCGCCGGGACGGCGATGGGGACGAGATTCGCCCCCAGCTTCGCTAATATTTTCATGGAGACGTGGGAGGAGTCAGATGTGTGGCGAAGTCTGGGGGCGAGTCTCGTCCTCCATCAACGTTATATTGATGACATGATAATGATATGGAGAGGGGGTGAAAAAGCACTGCAAGAGGCCCAGGAATGTTTAAATAATAACAATATGGGGATTATTCTAACTTTTATGTCAAGTGAAAAATGTATAAATTTTTTAGATTTAACTGTGTACATTGAAGAAGACAAGATCCTGACAAAAACATATTACAAACCAACAGACAGTAATTCCTTTATTAACAAAGAGAGTAACCACCATCCGCGGTGGTTAAAAGGAATACCGGGTAGTCAATTCCGCAGAATCAAGCGAAATTGTACACAGGAGGACATATATAAAAGCCAAGCAGAGAAAATGAAAAATGAATTTTTAGTGAAGGGGTATGTCGAAGTAGATCTAGACAGAACGATAGCAGAAGTGAACCAAGTTAAAAGAGAATCACTCTTGATCAATCAGCCCAAAAAAATAAGGAAAACTGAAAACACAGCTTTTATCACTACATATAACAGTGATTACAAAAAAATTGAAAAAATCCTCAACAAGCATTGGGGATTGTTGAAAGCCGACCCAATCCTGAAAGAGTATGTCTCAGATAAGGTAGAGGTGATCTATAAAAGAGCCCCTAACATCAGAAATTGGGTAGTGAGGAGTGCCCAAACCCCAAAAGCAACCATGCACACAAGGGTTAAAACAAAAGGATTTTTTCGCTGCGGTATGTGTGCCGGCTGTAAACAATGTAAGAACAAAGAGGGAAACAAAATAGAAAGTTTCACATCTACCACTACAGGAAAGGAGTATAAAATTGATCATTTTGTTACATGCAGCAGCAGCAACGTTATCTATTTAATCCAGTGTGCATGTAACAAACAGTACGTAGGGAGAACAAGTCGGCAGTTCAAAATTAGATTAAGAGAACACCTAAATAATATCAGAAAAGGGGTGGAGACACACTGTATGTCGGCCCATTTTAAACAAGTGCATGAATGTTCATTAAATAAAATTGTGAGTTTTAAAATAGACTCAGTGAAGGGAAATTGGAGAAGAGAGGACAAAAAAAGTGATTTGGCCCGCGCAGAAATGCGATGGATCTACGAGTTAGATACATTGCACCCAAACGGGCTAAATGGGGAGTTTGAAATAAAGTGGTTTCTATAACGTATCCTCAATACCTCACTCCAGATAAAACCCATGCCGACTTTGTATTCTAACTGCATTACAAATAGAAATATCCCCATCTTGTTTTATATACCTGATTTATGTATCTGGTTTTATATATTTTATGTGTAAGAATTTTTCATGCTTTTTTATATGTGTATACAACTTTAAGAAAGCCAGGCAACATGTACAAGAAAGAACATGAAGCCCAGGAACAGGCAAACCGGAACTCTCAGGGAGGATAAATAATCAGGAGCTACACTCTCCAGCTGCATCTTGAGAAAGACCCAAGAGGTTGAAACTAGTAGATGAGCAGCTGGAGATTGGAGCTCACAGAAAAGTAAAAAGCCGCCAGACACAAGGGAGCAGTACCGGGGTATATACAATCGCACCCCGAGAGGCTCACATACATTCAAGTGAAGCCTGGGAGAGGTATCCAGATAACATCGGAGCCCCACAGCATACATTTAAAGATCAGCGTCCCGGTGACCCTGCCAGACTGCGAGCGCAGGCAGGTGCTGGCTGGTGAGAGGAACGCAGGCTGTGTGTTCTTTTTGCTCTAAGGATTACCTGTCCCTATCTCCTACACACGAGGGAATACTTTATCCAAACACAGGGAAAACCCGAAGGGTCACCACAGTGGCAGTGTGGTGCCTGAAGGGAAGAGTACCAGTGAAGGAGCAGCATTTCATCCTGCTAAAGAAATCCCACTGAGAAACATCTAAGTGGTAGGAGATTCTGCCCCCGAGAGGTCCGGTGAGCCTATTTTAAAACTTTTTTTCTGCAAGGAACGAGACTGTATACTGTGTTTTATATTTTGTATTTTTTGCAATTTTTTATTCATATCTTTGGGAAAAGTTTTTTACTTATATCTTTGGCAAAAGTTTTTTTTGCATATATATTGGCTTCATAAATAAAAGTTTTTTTAAGTAAAAGAAGAAAAAACTTCTGGAACAATCTGTTAATTTTGAAAACCTGCGAACCCCATATAAAGAATTGCACATTAACCCAGCGCTGCAGATAATCCCTGTTTCTGCATAGAGAATAAAATGATCTGCCAAGCTCAGCGAGGCACCATGCCCGAAGCATGGCAAGCCCAAGCGAGGGAACATGGTGCACTTATACGGCGTTCATGTCAGCGCAAACCCAAAAACACTCATGTCAACCTTTTCAGTGGTAAACTAATGCTTGTTGACCTTTTCCATGTGTCAACCACTAGTGGTCGACCCATACCTGGCCAAAAGGATTATTTTAATAACCGTTTAAGTAGAAAATGATTTTTACAGATTAATAAAAGGATATTTCACAAAACAGAGACAAAACAAATGGTGTAAAAATATCCGGTACTCTTTACTTAGATGGGCGCCCGTCGTGGTGATCGCGGGTACATTTATGTGTGGCCGCGACCGATGCGATGCCCGCGATTTCCCATTGAAACCCATGTTAAACATGGAAATCTTGTCGGTCGCGTCGCGGCCGGCCATAAATGTATCCGCCATGCCCGTGACGCGATGCTCCCGATTTGCCATAGGAATCAATGTTAAAAGGCCCGATGGACACGATTTTACTGTTAAATGCCTCAATGGACCCGATTTGGCCATAGGAATCAATGTTAAATGGGCCACAGAGCCCAAATAAGCACAATTAACCCTTAAATGTCCCCCCAAATTTTTAACGCCTCCCCACGATCCACGCCAACCGGAAGCGTGGCGAGCGCAGCGAGCCCGCGTGGGGCGGCGGTACGCGTCCTCCGACCTTTTCATGCCCTACTATCCACTAGGGCGTGGAGTGAGAATAGAATAGTGTGGCGAGCGCAGCGAGCCCGAAGCGTGGCGAGCGCAGCGAGCCCCGCGAGGGGACGCGGATACCTTCACAGTTATACGCGTCCCCTCGCGGGCTTCACAGGTGTCCGTGGCGACGCGGACACCTGTGAAGCCCGCGAGGGGACGCGTCTACCTGTGAAGGTATCCGCGTGCGCTCGCCACGCTTCGGGCTCGGTGGCTCGCTGCGCTCGCCACACTATTCTATTCTCACTCCACGCCCTAGTGGATAGTAGGGCATGAAAAGGTCGGAGGACGCGTACCGCCGCCCCTCGCGGGCTCGCTGCGCTCGCCACGCTTCGGGTTGGCGTGGATCGTGGGGTGGCGTTAAAAATTTGGGGGGATATTTAAGGGTTAATTGTGCCTATTTGGGCTCTGTAGCCCATTTAACATTGATTCCTATGGCCAAATCGCAGGCATTGAGGCATTTTACATGAAAATCGCGCTCAATCAGCCTTTTTAACATTGTTCCCTATGGGAAAATCGCGGTCATCGCGGGTAGCAGATTTTTATGTACCCGCGATTTACCCGCGATTTCAATCGCGGGCGCCCATCTAGGTAAAGAGTACCAAATATCCTTTATAAATAAATGTGGTATCAATCAGTATTGAAGCTTACATTATATGAAAAACCCAGCAGATACAGACAACTTACCCATGCAGAGTCCAATCAGCTTGTATGGAAAGAAGCATGATGCTATGAAGGCCGCCCATAGGCAAATATACAATTTCTGAGTAATTTCTGGCTGGACCCACATAAACAAACTAAAATGGGAATTAAACAAGAGAAAAGTATTGGTTCCTTTGAGTTGTGTGTGCTTATTTCCGTTGCGTGTGCTTATAAATAACAAACCTACTTTTTAATTTTTTCCAGTATATCTGCCATCTTGCCAAACAGGTTCTGTATTGAAAGAAAAGTCCATTCAGTATTTAAGCATTTGTGCATTGAAGGAGCCAGTATGACCAAGTATTCCAATATCATCCAGATGTGTCCTTATACACCTACATCATGCAGTGTGAGATGACTGGCGCAAGTTAACAGTGCCAGATAGTGTAGCAAAGTGAGTTTTTCTTAAATTTGCATCTTATTTGCACCGCAGATGCAGCAAACCACCATTCAGGGTGTATCAGATGCTGGGCTGCAACGAACGCCACAGGAATTAGTTTTCACCATGTACAAATCCACAGAAGTAGCGCAAGGGTACTTGCCAAGAAAAAAAAATGTGCCCACTGCAGTGTTGAACTTTGTATACATATTCAGATAATCTTCTAAAGTAAATGTATAATTGTCACTTATCAAACTAAGCAAAAAGTGGTTTTGTTTCAGCGTGACCAAGATGCATATTCAAGAAAAAATGTATGTGAGAAAGGAGCGTCATGCAAAGGAGCTGGCACGCCAAGAAGGGCTGTTTGGAAAGACTGCTGCAATAGCGTATGAGGTCACATCTGTATCATTTAGATTTTGCACTGGCAACATTCTATGTATAATTATAAATAAACAATGTTTTTACTATTATAGCATGTGTGTAATATCACTGGTATCACTGCTACTATGGATCACCTTAAAAAAATATTCTTAAACAACTATTGTAGTATGGGAAAAAATGTGTGTGTGTGTGTGTGTGTGTGTACATCAATGAATGAGTCTATAGAGATACTGATGAAAAGATGAGGACTAATCCATCTACGTTCCGGTACCTTGAGACGCATAGATCTAGCAAAAGTGTAAGCAGACAGGAAGTCGCTTCCTGTTAGGTGGAACGCACGCCAGGCACCACGCTGCTCCGGGTGAATGTGTACTATCTAAACACAGATGGCGGGCGTGCTAATGGTATGTGTTTACTAATGTATTAACCAATGTGCAAGGTGATTGGCTTTTGAGTCTGTTTGAGGAGGTGCCTCGTGGTATTTAGCCGTACAAAGGGGTGTCCGTCTTTTATGCTGTTTCTGGGATACTGGCGTTTGCAGTGTCTTGAAAAAGGGTCTGATGTTGACCCGAAACGTTGACTATGCCTTGAGCTTTTCAAGATGGAAAATTAAAGTCTTGCTTTTTAAAATAATTTGATATATAGATATATCTATAGAGATATATCTATAGATCTCTCATTTTATATATACACACATATATATATATATACATATATATACACATATACATACATATACACATATACATACACAGACACACACACACACACACACACACTCTTCAATAATTATTGTTCTAAATCAGGTTTGTTCTTCGAGTGAAGGGTAGAGATGTACGCAGGGACAGACCTGTGCCTTCTGTGCTACATCAAGAACTAACTGGAACTTCTCGGAAACAGTCAGGTCTTCTTTTGGAGGCTCCTAAAAATTAAATATAACAAGAAAATATTAAAAAGGTATCCAACATTTCTATCCCAGATATGTTATTTACCTTTTTATTAGGTCTATGATGTGTAACTCAACTAATCTGCTAGACTCAGTGAAACATCCAATCAATAGCATTTATTATGGGGTACATTCAAAGCTGCCAGCGAGGGGATTTGTATGGCGAGGATGGCTTGTTTTTGGCGAGGACTGCTGAAAACAAGCCGGCGAGGATGGCTTGTTTTTGGCGAGGATTGCTGAAAACAAGCCATCCTCGCCTCCAAACCCTCTCCCCTTCTGCTGTACTAAGTGCTGGCAAAATCCTCGCCAATCGCCACAAATGCAGCAAGCACGCTGCATTTTATGGCAAGCCCTGCCGTTTTGATGGCCGCACTCGCTGTTTCCACCTCGCAGAAAACAACCAGCGAAGTGGAAAGGGCGAGGAAAGGGGACGCCCTTGAATACTCTGACGGCGCGATATCAGCACAATGACCCAGACTTTGACAATAGAAATATGTAAACAAAATCGGTTTTGTGCTTCCTCTCAAAGTTTCAGAATTCTAATAGAGAAGATACTTTAACAGTTTAGTAAGGAAAAATCTGTAAAATATTATCTAGCTAAAAACAATACAACAGCCAACTAGACATGTGAAGCTGCACTCACAATGCTGTACTGTAAAGGTTTTAACAAAAGAAAAATATCTACAACTGAAACAATGTGTGTGGCTACATTTAAATAATGCCCACGAGTCTTCTATTCAGCCACCTAATAAACCATGTTATCAAATTTATATTACATTACATTGATTAAAATGAATAACTACACATTTTTAAAATGTTCTTTCATAACGGAATTGCATTTCTAAATAATCATGCAGAACAATGTTCCATTGCTTTTGTGCTACAATCTCAATGAGTAATTGAAATGCAAGTTAAAACTGTTTTTATGCATGCTGCATTTCACTACTGAACCAGAAGGTGACAGTACAATTAAAATAAATGTTACAACCAAAATATAATGATCACGACAGCTATTAAGTAGTGTACACACAGTGCGATCAGTCTATTTCTTCCAAATTCGATTGAATCACTCGGTGCAGTGTACACATTCGATTTGGTCTATATAGTCTTGAATCCACAGTCTATTTTATTTTGCTCCCACAGGGCTGCGCATCGGGATCGTATAGAGATCGCATTTGGCTAAAAAACGTTCAATTTAGCTTATACAGGTTGAGTATCTCTTATCCAAAATGCTCGGGAACAGAAGAATTTTGGATAACGGACTATTACGTATTTCAGAATATTTTTATATTTTAATGATGTATCTTGAGGTAGCTTTCATTTATGTTGTACAAACAAATCAAAACACATGAAATACACACATTTTATTTGTGCATAAAAGGTTTTAAAATATGAAACCAAGTTTGTGTACTATCTCAGGCACTGACTTTGAAAACCAAGCAATCATGGTCTTACACATATTTAGCCAGTTATATATCATGTCTCCAGTAGTGCTTTTAACAAAAACAAAAAATATTCTCACTTTCTGGAATGTATGGTTTTTGGAATAATTTGGAGAACGTATATTTGGATAAGGGACACTCAAACTGTATAACCTAAATAGAATAGAAAAATAGACAAAACTGTGTGTACACTACATTACAAGCATCTATTTAGATTGTTAGCTATATTTAAAAAAAAGTTGAACAAAACATTTAAATATGCAAGTAAATATAGTCAAAATCACAAGGAAAATCATATTTGACAGGATTTCACACAGAACTCATTGCCCTGGTTTCAGATCTAGCCCTAATATCTTAAAATAAACAAATAAATAGGGGGGTTTCCTATACACTACACAGTGCAGGCAGATCAAATTGGCAAATGGACCATAGCCATTATATTGTGCAACAAAACGGCAAGAGTGCAATAAGCCAGTTCCCTCTAACAGTGGTATTGGTAACTATTCGGAGGAAGATGCCATAAGAGCTCTTAATATTGGATACCTGTGCTTAAGTACTTTTATTACCATAACCACGAAACCCGTAGACCCTTAAAAAAAAGCCACAATTAGCACAGCAAATAGGAAATCCCCAATATTCTCAAGCCAATGCAAATACAGGCTTTATAATTTGGCTCTTTTGAGAGAATACTAGGAGCATATAAAGTAAAAGTAAAGTGGCTTTTATTGCACATAAAGCCAAAATATTCAGAACAAACGCTCAAATGGTACATTAGGACTCAGTCTAGTCATGGAAGTCTACAGTCTAGTCTACATTAGACATGGAAGGCAGACTCCAAGATTCTGTGGCAAATTGAATCAATAACAGACCTGCTACAGGACTTACTATAGGCTCTGAAACTTGAGGCACAATGCTCCACTGTATCCTCCAACCCCTATGTATAGGTACAGACAAAAAAAATATTTGTAAATATGACAAACGACAAAAGTAATGTTAGTAAAAATGACAGAATTCCCCAATGTAGCGAACACAAACAATTACATGCTTCCTTAATTTGCCCAGTTTGACAACAGTACATTATGTGACTTAAAAGTATACGGTTCTGTTTGCTGAACACATACATGCAGACATAGTAAGATTCGGTTTAAAACAAAAAAACGGGAAAAAAACAAACACTTCCATAAAGTGGGAACACCAAAAAAAATTATAAAAAACTACCAAGTAAAGGAAAATATGCCAGACACTTAAATATGTACAAATACATCCATACAGTGAAAGAAAATATAAAATTTCAACTTTTATATTGAAGTGTGAAATGCTCAAGGGTTTAAGAAACACATGTAGCTACATAAAACAAGAAAACATACTGTATATACAAACACACACTCTACACTGTATGTTAGGCCTGGCCAACCGGTTGTTCTCCAGCTTTTGTAAAACTTCCAAGTCCCAGCATGCCCTGCCACAGTTTTGATATTCAAATAAGGCAGTAACTGTTTGGATGTGTAATTTCACAACACCACAGTTGGTCAGGCCTGCTGTATGCCATTTATACAATTATGACGAAAGGGCCCGACTCAGCCATGAACACTGTAAACACAGCAGCTAAGTCTGGAAATTCTGCAGAAGCCCTGCATGCTTGTGTGATCTGGACTTGATCACTTTGAATGGACATCAGCCATCTTAGAAACCTTCAGGGTGCTCAGGATGTTTGGGAATGGACACTGCAGGACCAGGAAATTTGCATTGGAAGAGTCTTGGCACTACCACAAAATGGAGGAATATAGTAAATGCTTTCCTTTACTGTCAATCAGGATGTGGTTTAGAAGTAATACATCTGAGAAAGAACCTGTCCTGTGCCTGTACAGAAAACATCAGGTATACTTAATCCATGGGTGAGCATGCATCCCTGATTCAGGCCCAAAGTCCTCCTTTTCCGTATAGGAAAATGGCAAATATTGATCATCACATACACAAGTTTTTTAAAATGTAAGGAAAGGGGTACACTTCTAATTAGTGACTCCACAAAATCCAGAAGCGCGTTTTACATATTAAAACATACTGAAAGTGTTTGGGTAGTAAAAATCACTAATACTGCACTAATATTAGTCATCTAGGGTGTTGTAAAAAAAAAGGTATGTAAATCAGTAGGGGGGCAGAGCCAACCAGTTTTAGAATCTTGAGCTATATAATATCAGAAATAAACATGGAGGTTTTTCTTGGCAATCAATATAGAAGGAGGACACCTTGGTGCAGTAGATCAGCATTGATAATCTAGTGAAATTATGTGGTTTGGGGAGAATATCAATTGTTTTGCTGAAGCCTTAAAGTAATAGACCCACATCAGAGCAATCAATTGCTTCATGCGTCAGTGCCAAGCAAAGAGGTTGAACCAGTCTAAAGTACTGCCTTGAGTGATTAAACTCCTGTTTGGGCGCTCAAAGTGTCAACATATCACACATTCCACCTCACCTACTCAGGAGAGCATGAGCTCAAATGTATTCACTGTGCGATCCTTCACCCTACACCATCAGCCCACAGAGCTGGCCATGCCCCATAGTGACAGCTTTTAATATATTTCTACAAAAGGTATTTGTCCATTACTGTAAAAAGGTAGTTTCCACCTTCCTATGGATTCATTTTTAAAGTTGCATCTATCACTAAATATACTGCTCAAAAAAATAAAGGGAACACTAACATAACACATCCTAGATCCTAATGAATGAAATATTCGTATTAAATACTTGGTTCTTTACATAGTTGAATGTGCTGACAACAAAATCACACAAACATTATCAATGGAAAGCAAAATGTATTAACCAATGGAGGTCTGGATTTGGAGTCCCAGTTAAAATCAAAGTGGAAAAACACACTACAGGCTGATCCAACTCTGATTTAATGTCCTTAAAACAAGTCAAAATGAGGCTCAGTAGTGTGTGGCCTCCACGTGCCTGTATGACCTCCCTACAATGCCTGGGCATGCTCCTGATGAGGTGGCGGATGGTCTCCTGAGGGATCTCCTCCCAGACCTGGACTAAAGCATCCGCCAACTCCTGGACAGTCTGTGGTGCAATGGGGCATTGGTGGATGGAGCGAGACATGATGTCCCAGATGTACTCAATTGGATTCAGGTCTGAGGAACGAGCGGGCCAGTCCATAGCATCAATGCCTTAGTCTTGTAGGAACTGCTGACACACTCCAGGTACATGAGGTCTAGCATTGTCTTGCATTAGGAGGATCCCAGGGCCAACCGCACCAGCATATGGTCTCACAAGGGATCTGAGGATCTCATCTCGGTACCTAATGGCAGTCAGGCTACCTCTGGCGAGCACATGGAGGGCTGTGTGGCCCCCCAAAGAAATGGCCCTCCTCACCATTACTGACCCACTGCCAACCGGCCATGCTGGAGGATGTTGCAGGCAGCAGAATGTTCTACTTGACCTCTTCAGACTGTCACATCTGTCATGTGCTCAGTGTGAACCTGCTTTCATCTGTGAAGAGCAGAGGACACCAGTGTCGAATTTGCCAATCTTGGTATTCTCTGGCAAATGTCAAATGTCCTGCATGGTGAAAGGGCTATAACCACAACCCCCACCTGTGGACCCCGGGCCCTCATACCACCCTCATGGGGTCTGTTTCTGACCGTTTGAGTAGACACATGCACATTTGTGGCCTGCTGGAGGTCATTTGGCAGGGCCCGGGCAGTGCTCCTCCTGTTCCTCCTTGCACAAAGGCAGAGGTAGCAGTCCTGCTGCTGGGTTGTTGCCCTCCTACTGCCTCCTCCACGACTCCTGATGTCCTGGCCTGTCTCCTGGTAGCGCCTCCATGCTCTGGGCACTACACTGACAGACACAGCAAGCCTTCTTGCCACAGCTTGCATTGATGTGCAATCCTGGATGAGCTGCACCACATGAGCCACTTGTGTGGGTTGTAGACTCAGTCTCATGCTACGACTAGAGTGAAAGCACCGCCAGCTTTCAAGTGACCAAATCATCAGCCAGAATGCATAGGAGCTGAGAAGTGGTCTGTGGTCACCATCTGCAGAACAACTCCTTTATTGGGGTGTCTTGCTAACTGCCTATAATTTCCACCTGTTGTCTATTCCATTTGCACAACAGCATGCGAAATTGATTGTCAATCAGTGTTGCTTCTTAAGTGGACAGTTTGATTTCACAGAAGTGTGATTGACTTGGTGTTACATTGTGTTGTTTAAGTGTTCCCTTGATTTTTTTTTTGAGCAGTGTATATTACTACTCAGTAATGTATTTTCATATAGCAGTAATTATAACTTCAGCGCTTTGTTATAGGCCATGAATCCAATCTCTGGATATAAATGGCATGTAACATATCAAAGGTGAATACAAAACAAATAACAGCGCTGTAACTACCTATGGGCAAAGAATGCGCTGCACTGAGTGCAGAAGCTCTGTGAGCGCAGCATCACCCGTGCTTCTTGCTTACATGGAGCATAGAACGGCATCCTGCAGCCAGTAGTGTAGCAGTAGTGCCCCCTGCTTTCTCTACTACAGCAAAGACTACTGTAGTATTTGGGTCCGGTAACCCACCCCCTGTGCATGAGGCCACGTGTAAATGAGGCGGAGCCAGAACGGCCATGATAAGTAATACCGATTTTTATACAGGATGGAAAAGCACAAAATCTAAGAAGGTTAAACAAAAATAAATGACATTATGCAAAATTAATCACATTAAATAGTTATAGCAGGAAGGCAAAACAAGACCCTAAATTCATGTAAAAGGAAGAGATCGTCTTTATGTCAAATCAAGACTGTCTTTTCAAAGACTTCACTCTTTTCTCTGTAAGCACATCTGCCTGTACTGTGTTTATTTCCTGTTGCCAGAATGTATGTGCAATGTACTCTTTGTGGTTTATTAACCAAGACACTGTTCAGCCAACTATTTATCTTAAATGCCAAGTGCTTGTTTCTCAGTTCATAGGTCACATCATTGTATCCTGGATATAGGACATCTGTCTGTATTTGTACATTTACATATATACTGATGACAGGTTTCAAACATATTTAAAAAGATCAAACCGTAAATAAAAAGGCAATACAGAAAATAGATATTTGTTTCCTTATTTAACGACTATTGATGACAATTTAAAACTGCCTTTTATTGAGACTTCAAAAAAGGGAGCTTAAACAAAAAAAAAAAAAAAAAAAATTCTCACCACCCAGAAATACTTTGTGGTTCTTGCTTCAGCACTGACCCACCAAAATACAGGACTCTGCATGTTAGTGGACATAATAAAACTTCAGTGCTCGTGTTTAAATAAAATGCATAAAATGTGTACGGATACAACTTTGAAATATAGATAACATACCTAATCAAATGAGAATATGCCAAGATGATTGAGATATTGGCATTCTTAGCTAACCTTAACATCTGCACTTGACACTCTCTGTAGCATATAATGTTACTGATTGGTGATTAGAGAACACCACCTAAAAAGAGGGGAATATTGTTTCCCCAGAATGTGTAGCGTCAGAAGGCACAACCTCTGCTTAGTAAACCTAGTAGCTTTATTAGTGATCAATTTAAAGAAGTCCATATATTATTAGTATTTATATCAGTTTCTTCTATTGCACAGAATATTCTGTTGCCCTTTACAACTCCTTGTTTAGCTGGCCATGCACTAGGCGATATTATTTATTTATTATTTATTTATTTACAGTTTCTTATATAGCGCAGCATATTCCGTTGCGCTTTACAATAGCAGACAGTGATACAACAAAACAGGGTATTTACAGACAGTCAAAATGTAGGAGGGCCCTGCTCGCAAGCTTACAATCTATAGGGAAATAGGCACTGATACATAAGGATAGATACTGTATTCTTTATTGCATTGATTCCACCAGAATGCAAGGTTCTATGACTGGTTCTGGAATTTGATAAGCTTGCCTGAAGAGATGAGTCTTCAGGGAACGCTTATAGGTTTGGAGACTGGAGGAGAGTCTTATTGTGCTTGGGAGGGCATTCCACAGAGTGGGTGCAGCCCGAAGAAAGTCCTGCAGTCGGGAATGGGAACGGGTAATGAGTGTGGATGAGAGACGCAGATCTTGGGAGGAGCGTAGAGGTCGTGTTGGATGATATTTTGAGATAAGAGAAGATATGTATGTTGGTGTAGTTTGGTTTATGGCTTTGTGTGTAAGTAAAAGAATTTTGTATTGAATACGGTAGAATACAGGTAACCAATGCATGGATTCAATTTGGATACGTTATGTGCGATTGTGACGATTAATCGCATAAAAAGCATCCAAATCGCATGCCACCGACAGCACGTCTGATCCAGTGTGAATTGCACTGGCTGGAGAAGCCATCTGCTGGATCGCATCCGAGCACGGCAAGCTTGGCTTTTATATGATCCGGCCGCGCGGGAAGGTCCCAGGCAGCTCGAGGGGTGATCGCTTGGATAAGTCCCCCTAGTGTATGGGGGTCCATTAGACACTGCAATTCTTTTTTTATTATTTTTAAATCGCCAAAACTAACAAACAGTCTGCAACTATGGCATGCCTTCATTCCTGATGATATCACGGTGACAAAACCATAAGATCATGGTCATGTTTTCACTCAACTGGCATTGCTTGCGACTGGTTCAAGGACAATAATCTCATGTGAAAGGACTTTTTTACAATGCTTTTGCGCTCATCTTATCCAAAAGAGGACAGAGTAGTCTACCCGGTAATGATTCTAATGTATTCTTGAATGCTCTATACAAATAACCCATTTACACCAAGCTGTACTACTTTCTCCTTAATTTCTTGTAGCTTTTATGTAGATTTTTTAGTTAGGACTTTAATATTAAAGAGCCATATTTTACTAAAAAGTTAAAATCTTGTAGTTCGGAAGTTTCCAAACTCTGCCAATACAGTCCAGGATGTCTATGTCACAAAACACACACACACACACACACACACACACACACCTGTTGGTGTTTTGCTTGAAAAAGTAGTAAAATCCGAAAGGTCGCTATGACCTAAAGATACCCTGTTTGGTGGTGTACTTTCTAATCATTTATTGAAGTCCGTGTGAGTGCCGCTGTCTTGGTGGATATATTGTGGCAACTGGTGACTGCACCCTGGCTGTTGTTCTATCTGGATACGGTGTGCCGGTCCATCAGACGATAGATAGATAGATAGATAGATAGATAGATAGATAGATAGATAGATAGATAGATAGATAGATAGATAGATAGATAGATAGATAGATATCTCTATCTATATCTTTGTATGAACTCCAATATTCATGGACACCAATAGGTTCCAATATTTCCAGACAGACCAATAATATCCAAAAGTAGTAATGAGCGCACTCACCAGACTTTATCCAAATGTATTTTAAAATGCAAAACTTTAATAATTCATCTTTAAAAGTTCAGTCAACTGTTCGGGTCCACATCTGACCCTTTGTCAAGACACAGCAACCACGGGTATCACCAAGACAGTTTAAAAAGCAGACACCCTACTCACCAGCTAAATATCATAAGGCACCTCCTCTGGGCTGGCTCCCAGCCAATCATTAATGACTAGAAAAGGAAAACTGTATATAAGGGGGCGAATAATGGATAAAAAATATAGCAAAGATGAACTCACCACCAAATCCATAATACATGATCTAATCTGCGATCGCATGTACTCCGGCGTGTGGTTCACTTAGCCGGAAGACAGTCCCATCCGCTGACTTCCGGCGAACCAGTGCGTTCCAAATAATCTTATTGGACGCTGTCCCCTGCATCAAATTCCTCCTGACCTATGCGTTACAAACTACAGGAAGTCAGACGGCATTAGCTATTTCTTACTTGTTGTGTTCCACCAAGATTAAATGTGCACAATGATTTTACATGTGCATATTTAAAAAATATAACTTTCAGCATAATTCAAACATATTCGGTGGGGATTCCCATGGTCTCCTAAGTATATTAGTCAGGTGGAATTCTAAAGACTTTTTCTATGTACAATAAACTGTGCTGCAGAATTCAGCACTATGTGGGGGGGAATTCAACTAAAGGAGAAATTCAATATCAACTGTATGGTGGTGCAATTATGATTATTTAAAAATTTTATATGAGGGCATTAAACAATATATTTTAGCTGGTTTTCAGGGATCTGTATACAAAGACAGACATAACAAATAAAGATATTTTTTATATAAAAAAAGGAGGTGGGGCAGGTGCTCCCATCAACCAGGACAGAGGGCAACAAATCTGTTGTACCTATATCATGGATGGGAAGCACCCCACCCACCCTCAGACGCATATCGGTTAGTATTGTAAAATATCTACATTATAACAAGTAATCACAGAACTTCACAAAATCAGAACAGTCATAAGAATTATAAAATTTATCAATAACTCTTAAAGAAACATTAATAGGGAATTTTTCTCGTTTAAGCCCCTTGGGGCCACCGTATGCAGAAAGTGGATCCAAAAGGCTTCTTTTTTTAAGCAAAGTCAGTGCCCTATCGCCTCCACGTGTTGGGGGGGGGGGCTATCCAACAGAAATGCACTGGATTTTCAAGTTACTTTACATCCTAATGGACTAGGGGCCTGATTCAGTATGGCAGCTTAGCAAATGAGATCCTTAGCAATGCAAACATAGGAAGGTAATACCACCTCCTGCGTGCATTTGCGATTGCTGAAAACTCAATTGCAGTTTTAGAGGCACCTCATGAGATCACTATGCCCCTCTGCAACTGCAGCCTAATTAAGTCTAACCTTACTTAGGCTGCCCTTCACATGGCGGTTTGAAAGGTTAAGGAAACTACACCTCACTGCGTAGTCCTTGGCCTAGCCACTTCCCCAAACACTGCTGCCTGTCAATCAAGCAAAGGCATTTGCAAAGATAGAATGCGATTGCAGGACCTGTTCCGCACAGAACAGGTTCTGCGTGTGCAAACTGTGTGACTGATCACTTACACGATCAGTTTTCAATGATCAAATTCAAATGTTTCTCATAAAATATATTTAAATCCATTTAATTTGAAAAATAGTTTAGAATAGCCTTCTATCAGTAGTGAAAATCTGAGACCCTATTGGTACCAACTATACAAAGCTGTTTATATACTGGCTTGTCCTAACTTAACTGCAACAACATTTAGGTCTACTCAAAATGCCAATTTAAAAATACATTTAATTTAACCATGACCACATATTTTTGTACTAACACACACAGTTGTTTAAAAAGTGAATAGCAAATATGCACTATTACATATAAGAGATTCCACAGGTAAAAACAGGTATAAATAGAATATCAAGATCACAATGGTAATAGATTGAAAAGTTTGTTAATTTATGTATTGAACTAAACGCTTTGTTAAATGTGGCCATATGCTTTTATCTTACTGCTGCATTTGACACGGTTGATCACACTCTTCTCATACAAACACTGCACTCTAAGGCCCCCATACACTATACGATTTGGGCACGATTTCACCCGATTCGTATGAATCGGGCCATGAAATCGGGCCAAATCGCATGGTTTGACAGCCCCCCGATCCAATGCGCGGTCCCGTGCGCATCGGATCGGAGTCGGGCAGTCGGACCGGCTGCACATAAGATTTCCTAAATCTTATGTGCAGCCTCCGGGCGGGGGACGCCAGAGCCAGGCAGGGGGAGAGCGGGCAGCGTCAGCGGTGACAGGCGCTGGGGAGGGCGATGCTGGAGAGCCGGGCTGGGGACACAGGCAGCAGCGGGCGGGGGTGGACGCCGGTGAACGGAGCTGGCCGGGCGCAGCATGACCGGGGACGGGGAGAACGCTGCAAAAAAAAAAAACCCATTACAAATGAATTGGAAGCCAGTGATTGGCTGAGAGAGCTCTCTCAGCCAATCAGCAATTGGCTGAGAGAGCTCTCAGCCAATCACTGGCTTCCAATTCATTTGTAATGTTTTTTTTTTTTCTTGCAGCGTTCTCCCCGTCCCCGGTCATGCTGCGCCCGGCCAGCTCCGTTCACCGGCGTCCACCCCCGCCCGCTGCTGCCTGTGTCCCCAGCCCGGCTCTCCAGCGCCCCCACACCGCCTGCTGCCTATTTGACAGCTACAATGCCCGGCTCCCCCCCTGTTGCTCCCCAGTGTCCCTCACCCCGCTCTCCCCCTGCAGCTCCCCGGGAGTTTTATATGATAAATCGCATGGCGATTTATCATATGCACAACTTGGCACATCAAGTGCCTTATCATGATGGAAACCTCCCGGGGAGCTGCCGGGGAAATCGGGTCCGACTTGTCCCTAGGACAAGTCGGGCTAATGTATGGGGGGCCTTAGGTCTTAATGGTACAGCCCTATCCTGGTTTACATCTTATCTGATCGCTCTTTCAGTGTTTGCTTCTCTGACTACTTACTTCCTCTTCATTACCTCTGTCAGTCGGAGTTCCCCAAGGCTCAGTCTTAGGTCCTCTGCTTTTATCAATCTATACCTCCTCTCTTGGTAAACTCATCAGCTCTTTCAGATTTCTGTATCATTTATATGCGGATGATACTCCAATCTATCTATAAACACCAGAGTTGTCACCAGTGGTTTTGGGCCGAGTCTCTGAATGCCTCTCTGACATCTCATCCTGGGTGTCTTCTCACCACCTCAAACTCAATATATTTCCAAAACAGAATTACTTATATTCCCACCAACTAAGAACAGTTACCATCCTGATCTCTCCATCACTGTTGACAACTAGACAATCTACCCTAACCCACAAGCTCGTTGCCTAGGGGTCACCCTCGACTCTGAACTGTCCTTTGTTTCCCACATTCAATCTGTCACCAAATCATGTTACATGCATCTAAAAAACATATCCAAAATACAACCTTCTCTCACTCAAAACACTACTAAATCTCTTATCCTTGCACACATGATATCCCGCATTGATTATTGCAATAGTCTCCTAAGTGGTCTTCCCAAGAACTGACTCTCGCCACTGCAATCCATTCAAAATGCTGCTGCTAGGCTGATCTTCCTAGCAAGATGCTCATCGTCTGCTGGTCCGCTCTGCCAGGCCCTCCATTGGTTACCTGTTGTCACGGACCCACCGGTCGCCTGCTCCGATACGTCAATCTGAGCAGCTCCGGCCGTGACTGGGGTTCACTTAGGACACTCGGGTCCTTTCCTTGAGGTACACTGCCACCAGCCAAAACCTGATTTTAGCGCTTGAAACTGCGCAAGGGGCGGCTTGGCTCGCACCTGACCGCACAATACAATATACAAATGGTAACACGCTGGACCGTTCTCTTCTGAGGCTAATGAGTCTTAAGAACACAGAACCAGGACTGAGAATATGTATTATTTATTCCTAGAAATACTACAGAGCTTTAGAAAATAGTTACAAGATTTTACAATGATTTTAAAAGTACACACGATTAAATGCAATTTCAAAAATAAAATAAACGGGAAAAATGACAGAACCGTATCTTACACCTAAGTACCAATCCTGACGTGGGGGGGTTCTCCACAAGAAATCTCTGGTCGCTTACAGCCTGTTTGCTAGACCCCCAGGTAGTGACACTGACTATAGGGAGAAGGGTCTTAGTTATACCTTGAAGACTCCCTCATCCCTCCCAACCTTGGGATTTTTAACCATTCCCTTGCTGAGCCTAGTGAAGGTCCCTAGATATAGGATCTTTCCCATAAAGAATTTGTCCCTGCTTTGAAGTAGATTTTATACATTCTTCAAGTGATAAGGCCACTGGAGTGGAGGGCCAGAGCAACTTTGGCCTGTTGGCTGGACACTATTGCTCTCCCCCCCAATCTGGTTTATGAGGGGTCTCAGATCTTATCTTACATCCTAACTCCAGAGGAGTCCACAGATGGCTACACTCCCTGGGTCACCAATAGTCCACACACATAATACATGACATGTTCTGATCTCCCACATAATAATCACAGGCGGCATGATTTTACCAAACATACCAGACATACATTGATTGAACAGATAATCATAACAGGAGGCATACGTTAATTTGATCGATCACCTGATCTGATCGTTACACCTGTGTTTTACCGTATTCAATATAAAACCCTTCTGCTAGCATATGAAGCTATTAACCACTATGCACCAGCTTATATCTCTTTACTTATCTCAAAATATCTCCCATCTCGACCACTCCGCTCTGCACAAGAGCTGCGTCTCTCTTCTGCACGGATCACTAGCTCCCATTCACCATTACAGGACTTTCATCGTGCTGCTCCCACCCTATGGAATGCTCTTCTACGCACAATAAGACTCTCCAATAGCCTCCAAACTTTCAAGCGTTTCCTGAAAACTCACCACTTATGTATAATATAGCTTCCTTTCTGGACCTACAAGTTATCCTATTACTGGTGCCTGTATTTGTGTTTCCCTCCTATATCCCTATAGATTGAAAGCTTGCAGCAGGGCCCTCTTACATCCAAGTCTGTCTGTTGTTACCCAGTTTGTTTTATCACTGTCTACTATTGTAAAGCGCAACAGAATCTGCTGCGCTATATAAGAAACTGTAAATAAATAAATACTGCCAATAACACCAATTACTGTGTAAAGTGCCAAAGCTAGAAGAATTGATAATGTCCTTCAATATTGGTTAATGCTTTGTAGGGTAAAAAGTCAGCTTGTACCTATATTTTAGAAGTATGAGATCCTTAGCAATGCAAATACATCCACCTTGCCCACCCTCACCTATGCTTGGACAACGCACTATGGTTCACATGGCATCGTGGTGGACCAGCTATTGTAAGTTCCTCTGCAGGAGGCATGCAATGACAGAGCATCGTTTAGAGCAGTGGTTCTCAAACTCGGTCCTCAATACCCCACACAGTTCATGTTTTCTAGGTCACCCAATAGGTGCACTCATTGCTGAATGAAACATTTTAAAAGATTCACAGGTGGAGCTAATTATTTCACTTGATTCTGTGAGGAAACCTGCAAAAACATGCACTGCGTGGGGTCCTGAGGACAGACTGAGAACTTGTAGTTTAGATCCACGTTCCAAGATAAAATCTAGATGATTCAATATTTGACATTTCTAACCCATAGCTTTTGGGAGGCTAAATTGCAATGGCTGCCTGAAAGTTCTATTTTTAACTGCTAGTCTGTTTATGTTTTAAAGGTGATTCTGATGGTAAATAAATTGCAATGGCTGCCTGAAAGTTCTATTTTTAACTGCTAGTCTGTTTATGTTTTAAAGGTGATTCTGATGGTAAATAAATTATTAGACAAGGTGCAGTCTAATGCCGGACAGCGTCTGAGCACCTATTCAGATGCTGCCCAGCTTCTCCCAACGTGACTCTGCGCAGCGTGACATAATGGCCAGTATTCAATGCCGTACTTTACAGCAAATCTGTCAATTCGCCGGGGTAACGGCGAATTTTCTCTCAGAAAAAACAATTCGCCCAATTCAATGGAGACCATTCGCTGCAAATGAACAGTGAATGTCTGGCGATTCGCCGGTGGTTTTCAATGGGGTTTTTAGTGGAATTCGCCAAGAGTGTATTCAATGCTCAAATGGAGAACTGCTTTCTCCAGTGATTTGCGCCATGATTCTCCATTTTGCATTCGACATTTTTTTGGTGAACTGTTATGTGTACTTTTTAAATAAATGTTTTCTTCTCTTGTTTTTTTTATGTAAAAACAAAATCTGTTTTTATTTTATCTTTAGGGTCTTGCTTAGATTTGCGTATTATTAGCACCTCTGTAATATATTTTTTATTTGTTTTTTATCCCCCCCCCCCCCCCCCTCAGCGGACTGACAGCCAGCTGATCAGGGGGGGGGGGGGGGGATGCAGGGGACGTGACCTGACATTGGTAGGCAGTTATGACACTGCAGTGAAGGTGCAGTATAATTCAGGCCGGACCCGGTAGTCCAAGGAAAGGGGAGAGACCCGGGACACTGCCTGTCTGATCAGTAGGGAGCCCCCGCACCGCCTTAGGACGGGGACGGCGACAGCATCAGCAGCAGACCTCTGGCTGCTGGAGCCGGAGGTCTGCAACTGATGTGCGGGGTACGTCTGCTGATGTGCAGCCAGTGCAGTGGCAGCTCTCTGCCGGGGGGGTTATTATGCCAAGGGAGCAGGAGCTGGGGATCTGCGGGAAGGGGAAGGACACTGCCTCTGACCAGTAAGGAGATTGGTCCAGCAGTAGCAGCAGACCTCCAGCTCCAGCAGCCCCATGGTGGTGACAGCAGATGTCAGCACTCCACTGGGACTGCTGAAGCCGGAGGTCTGCTACTGCTGCTGGACCCGTCACTGTCCTGAGGCTGTGCGGGGGCACCTGGCGGCATCAGCGGGCTCCCCCATGGTCCATGGTCGACAGGACTTTTCTTGTTACCAGTCCACTTAGAGATCATTTTTTACTATCCAAGTGGACATCAAGTTAGAATAGAATAGTTGCAAGCCATGCGAGGGGACACTCCACATACAGAGTGTTCCCGAGCTGTGACATTCAGCACCAAAAAATCTATTCAGAATATAAGCCTCTGTGATAGTAGAGAAAGGCATATATATGTTTTTTCCCTTAGAAGAAATCTGCCACCTAGTGTTTTTTACTTCACTTTACAAGTCTTCATCTTACATCACATGTGTTCCCATTACACCCCCCCCCCCCCCCCCAAAAAAAAAAAAAGGGATAGAAATCCACAGAAACATCATAGTTACCTGGCAATGAGGTAATTTAGAGACAACCTCAAAATAGCTAAAAATAAAAACATGGGAATGGCCCAGCCATGCCACACAGCATTCATGTAAATCTAAAAATAAAGGAAAAGTATTATACAATAGTACTCATGAACAAAAAAATAAATAACATTACATAGGTATACAAGTCCCAATTAAATCATGCTTATAGAATTTGTAGCAAAGATAAGTAGATTTAGGTCTTGGGTGCACTGGGATTACTGACAATATAAAAGCCAAACACTTTATTGGTATGTATTAAAATTGTGATGGTCATCACTTGCCATCATTGTAACATGACTGATTGGTAAAGCCTCTGCACCAGGTGCAGTCACTTCATAGCAGTACATTACTCACCTAGACTGTCAGGACATGTTCCAAGCCATAACAATATGAACAACTGTTCTTCATCTGGAGGCGGGTCATGGGTGCAGCCAACATGCCTTAGATCAGCTGACCATTGCTCAACTAATTCAGTCCATATGTGCTGCACATAACTACAGATACCAGGTAGCAGTCAGATCCTCCATATATATGTTGCTACCTGGCTATTAATCATGACTAGAACAACTTCTGCTGTTTACTGCCTGTTTTCCTAGTTTGCTGTTTCAGAGTTTGGCTCCAAAGGCCAGTCTATTCTCCAGTGCTAGCTAGTGTAACTCCGCACTACCCAGTGGTTCCAGTGCATTACTAAAGCCAGAATCCTGAGTATCAGCCCTCAGTTTGCTCAACCAGGCATCACAGACCTAAAATGTACCCTGTGGTACGGTACCTGTCTACATCTCCAGCTTGGATGTCAACTATCAAGAGCTCCAGAGTGCCATATTCTGGTAAAGCGGATTAGAGACATAGGGGGTATTCAATCCCCTCTGCTAGTTCAGACGTGGGAAATAGCGCTAGGCTCCTATTTAATGCTGTCTTGCCAGACAGCATTGAAGAGGCAGATATATAGAACGGAAAACAGAAATTTCAAACAGAGATATTTTAGCGCTTATACAACCCGGTACTTCCCTTCAAGTGGGTATTCTTTCAGAGATGGGTCCTCTGATGCTCAAGATCCAAATTTTTGATAAATGTTCATGTAGAATATGAAAAGAGAACACATAGAAATAGAACACTGGTGAGGATTGTCCCAAATCAGAAAAAGACACAAGAAAATTCTGTGGTCTGTTCTTCACCCGTGTGTTTGGGCCTACAGGGCTTGTGTGGATTAACCCTTCACCCGTATATAAGGGTTTCGTACCCGACTCACATAAATGGTGGGTAAAAAACACCTATCAAGGTATCTTTTATATGGCTCCCGGATACAATATGTACAGGTCAGATGATAGAAATGAGGTGCATACCCCAACTCACTCAGCAAAAAGTAGGTACATTCCCATCAAGGTATCTTTATGGAGACAAACACCGATGGATTTTCCCACAAAAACACTTTATTTACACTGATCCTCCAACAGCAGGATGCACCATAAAACAAAACAATAAAAAAGGTAGTGAGGACTACAAGAGCTTCCAGATCAATTGGAGATGGGCAGATGTTTAGTAAACAAAGTCTACAACCTGGAGTGGTGTCCGGACTCGCATCCCAGGTGTGACTTTGGGCCGTATTCTCCAATCTGGATCCAATCTGGATCCAATCTGGATCCAAATGATGTCCTCCTTCTCTGCTCCCCTAGGGGAGCAGAGAAGGAGGACATCATTTGGATCCAGATTGGAGAATACGGCCCAAAGTCACACCTGGGATGCGAGTCCGGACACCACTCCAGGTTGTAGACTTTGTTTACTAAACATCTGCCCATCTCCAATTGATCTGGAAGCTCTTGTAGTCCTCACTACCTTTTTTATTGTTTTGTTTTATGGTGCATCCTGCTGTTGGAGGATCAGTGTAAATAAAGTGTTTTTGTGGGAAAATCCATCGGTGTTTGTCTCCATAAAGATACCTTGATGGGAATGTACCTACTTTTTGCTGAGTGAGTTGGGGTATGCACCTCATTTCTATCATCTGACCTGTACATATTGTATCCGGGAGCCATATAAAAGATACCTTGATAGGTGTTTTTTACCCACCATTTATGTGAGTCGGGTACGAAACCCTTATATACGGGTGAAGGGTTAATCCACACAAGCCCTGTAGGCCCAAACACACGGGTGAAGAACAGACCACAGAATTTTCTTGTGTCTTTTTCTGATTTGGGACAATCCTCACCAGTGTTCTATTTCTATGTGTTCTCTTTTCATATTCTACATGAACATTTATCAAAAATTTGGATCTTGAGCATCAGAGGACCCATCTCTGAAAGAATACCCACTTGAAGGGAAGTACCGGGTTGTATAAGCGCTAAAATATCTCTGTTTGAAATTTCTGTTTTCTGTGTATGCTTTGGGGGAGGGGTGTCTCCTCATCAAACATTGAGATTGTTTTTGGCTGCTGCGCCAGAGGAAGTATCTCACTCATTTTTCTTTTTGTAAGATATATAGAACGGGCCCAACTTTAAAAGCTGTTGGGCCCGTTTTGTCGATAACAGCCGTGAACTGTCGCAATCGCGGGTGAATCTCGACAATTCAAAGCCGTTTACCTGGACACGTCCCCTTTTAAACGATCGCCAGGCGGGACATTAAATTCCGCCTGGCGATATGCGGTCGAGCAAAATTAAAATGGGCCTGGGTCACAGCTGTTGGGATGGATCGACAGTCATGACCTGTGGATTGAATACCCCCATAATCGTTTTCACCTCTAATCCATATTTCCATGTGTTGTCCTACTGCTAGGAAGTATTGTTATTACCAATTACTACAGAGACTCTTCTATAATATTAATGGGAACTCCCTGCAGTCACCTGAACATTATATACACTAGCCACCCTGGTGATCAGACACTGCCCGTAGTGCCTAGGTTTGTTATCTACATGTTCAAAAAAAAAAAAAAATCTTATTTCTTATTCCACTTATGTGGATATAAATTAACCTCAGAATTTCTATACAACATCCTCAGCTACTGCCTCAGGTCCAGACAACTTGCAGATCCTGACAATGTTTGATCAGCAGCGGTGACTGATATCACAGATATGTGTGTATTAGCGACACATTCTTCTCCTGAAGAACAAGAAGAATACAGAGAAATGGAAACCTAAAGTAGATTCATTTTAGCTTAAAACAGCAGATAAACATACCACCGGATTGATATCTATCTATCTAGTGTTAAATTAGTGTTGCATAACAGGTCTGGAAAAAAAACCTGTTAAATCCATAGAAAATGGAAAAATGTATTTAGGGAACAAAATGTTAAATACTTACAATAAAGGCAATAGCAGATGTGTAGATAGAATGCCAGTCTGATAAGGCAGAAAGGTTCTTCACGAAATTCGTGACAGGTTTGGCACCTCTCTCTAGTAACAAAAACAAAATGAAATAAAATTTGAAACAAAGTTTAAACAGTGAATCACCAGGCATCAAGTATCATGTAATGTGTTATACATTGCTTAATTACAACTTTATTTTTAAATGTTACCAAATCCATCAAATACAGACTCAACTCAATTATCTGCTACCGCGATTGGTTTATATTAAGAGGAGATATATTTTATGTAAGCATACTGCAAAACTGAAGTGGTCCTAACAAGTTAATGCACCCTTGCAATAAAATGCTGCATTTGCTTAACATTTTGCATAATGCACTTTATTTTCTAAATACAGTATTTATAAAAAAAATTTAAAAAAAAAAGGATTCTCACAAAGGGTGAACTAGGAAATGTCTAGTATAGTACACTACAAATCAACTCTAGTTAATCAGAGAATGTTACAAGGTCCTCTTAATTAGATTTCATAGGTTCTTGAGCAGTAGAATCATAACCCTCTGATCTTTAAAATAATTGAATACAACATTCGTTAAACAAGTAGCACTTGTCTTATTAAAAATATAATCTCAGACATTATGCCGCCGAAAAGTAATAAAAGTGGAATACTTACTCAATCGTCTCATATTTTCTGTCAGTCTAAATGGAAATAAAAGAACACAGTAAGTTGCATTATATATATATATATAAAATAATGTATCTAACTTATAGGAAAGGCATAGCTTGTGCCATTTGTAAAGTTATACTGTAATACACCTTTTACATTGCAAATGCCTAGTCGCACCTGGGATTTGGACACGGGTGGTGAAACTCTGCACACGGCATCGGTGGGGCAGAGAGTTGACATGTTCAGGGCCGGCTCCACCACTAGGCATTTGCTTGGGTGCCGGCCACTGGAGGGCGCCGGTCTGCAGCAGGGAAGTGAGTGCCGGTGGCCTCCGATACACATACCCCCCCCCCCCCCCCTGTACGGGGCCGGGTGAGCACCGGATCCTTCCTATGTTGTGGATGGGACCTGGGTTACCTGTTTACACTACCCAGCAACCAGGGTCCAACCTGGGTATAATCCTTCTTTTAAACCGGGTCAGATTGCCGGGTTGCTCGACCCAGGGTTTTTGAAAAGGCCCTTTCACACCGCACAGTGACCCGGGTTATTTGTAAAGTGTGAAAAGGATAGAACTAAGACAAATAGAAGTGGAACTTGAATATTATGGTCACACACTTTGGGTACAATTCTCTATGACTAAAGATGTATGATTCACTCATAAAAAAAATGTATTCTCACCCGTTACATGATTCCATTCACATTTTTATTTGTTGCAATATGTGTTTGTAAGAGAAAGTCAGTGGCCAGTATTCAATGCCTCAGATTCGCCGTTTTTTTTCAGTGAATCTGGCAATTCGCTGGGTTTACGGCGAATTTTCTGTTAGAAAAAACAATTCTCCCTATTCAATGGAGGCAATTCGCCACAAATGAACAGCGAATGTCTGCCGATTCGCCGTAAATTATTCTCCACAATTCGCCTGTGATTTTCAATGGGGTTTTTAGTGGAATTCGCCGACAGTGTATTCAATGCTCAAATGGAGAACTGCTTTCTCCATTGATTTTCGCCATGATTCTCCGTTTAGCATTCGTCATCTTTTTTAGGTGAACTGTAATGTGATCTTTTAAATTAAAGCGTGGGTACTTGTTTCCTAGAACGGCCACAATCGTGAGTGATCGTGGCTCTTAATTAAGGGACACGATCCTCACGATGTGGCCGATTTTTTACAATTTTTTCCATTTGATTGACAGAAATCGGGTCAATCGGTCGGTCGCGACCAATTAAAATCGGCCGCGATGCGACCGACCGATTGACCCGATTTTTCCATAGACTTCAATGTTAAAAAATCTTTTAACATTGAAATCGGTCGGTCTTGTGCCATTATAATGGCACAAGATGAGATGGACTTGATTAAGTCCATCTCACATAGGGAAAAATGATAAAAAAGGTGAAATGGGCCAATATGACCCATTTCACCTTTTTTATGTGCCCGCCATGACCCCACGATAGACGTGAACCCGAAGCGTGGCGAGCGCAGCGAGCCCGCGAGGGGCGGCGGTGCGCGTCCTCCGACCTTTTCATTCCCCTACTATCCACTAGGGCGTGGAGTGAGAATATAATAGTGTGGCGAGCGCAGCGAGCCACCGAGCCCGAAGCGTGGCGAGCGCAGCGAGCCCCGCGAGGGGACGCGTATACCTGTGAAGTTAGACGCGTCCCCTCGCGGGGCTCGCTGCGCTCGCCACGCTTCGGGCTCGGTGGCTCGCTGCGCTCGCCACACTATTATATTCTCACTCCACGCCCTAGTGGATAGTAGGGGAATGAAAAGGTCGGAGGACGCGCACCGCCGCCCCTCGCGGGCTCGCTGCGCTCGCCACGCTTCGGGTTCACGTCTATCGTGGGGTCTAGCACACTTATTAACATTTGGGGGGGCAATTTAAACAAATCTGTTGAAAAAAAAAAAAAAAATCGGGTGAAAAATCGGTCGATCGGATCGGTCGCATCGTATGCGACCAAATCGCATGCGATGCGATCGATCCGATTTTTTATCTTACGACCACAACGATCTAAATCGTTGTGGCCGTTCTAGGAAACAAGTACCAAAGCGTGTTTAATTTTTTTTTTGGTGTAAAAAAATCCGAATATTTTTCCTATGAAGGGGCATGCTATTTTTATTCATATACTTGCAGCACATGAATATATTTTTAATATATATATATTTTTTTTTAAACAATATATATATTTTTTTTTACACATTCGCCAGCAGGGGGCCGGGAGCCGGAGCCGCTCATTAATATTCATATATTCACTGCACACTGATCCCGATGATCGGGACCAGTGAGTGCAGCGGCTCCGACCCCAGCAGCACCCTGCAAGCCCTTCTGCTGGGGGTGAGGTGAGGGGAGGGAGGTGAGGGGAGGGAGGTGAGGGGACGGGAGGGGGGAGAGATATGCAGGGGACAAGCTGACAGGGACGGCTCCAGCAGTAGCAGACCTCTGACTCCGGCAGCCACAGCACGGTGATGTCAGCGCTGGGACTGCTTGAGCCGGAGGCTCTGCTGCTGCTGGACCTGTCCCCAGGCTGTGCGGAGGCTCCCGCCTGCATCAGCGCGCTCCCCCGCCGCGACACCAGTCCCTCCCATCCCCCTGCAGACTCCAGACAGGCATGGAGCATCTGCACAGGGGGATTCGTCACTCTTGCCACTATTCGCCGTCAGGGGCAGCGAGCCCCTGACGCATTGAATAGTCAGGGCTGGCGGCGAATTGAAGGGGAGAGAAAAATCATGGCGAGCGCACTGCGAATCAAAAACAGGATTCGCTGCCATGCGCTCGCCATTGCATTGAATACTCCCCAGTGACTTTTTCCCTCTAAGAAAATATAAGGAGCCTTAAAAAATAGAGTAGCAGGGGCAATATCATGATAACACTGTCACAGTCACCCTCCCATTCCATCCCAATTCTGCCACCATGCCACCCTGTGCTGTGGTATGCCCCCTAGACCAAAGGAAATGTAGAAATAATAGAAGAGTAGATTATGTCTTTAGGTCATCCTTAGGTTCCGTAATGTGGTGAAGGACAGGATTTGCTTTGTGTAGGTTCAGTAATGTAGTGAGGGACAGGGTTTGCTTTGTTTTGTACACATTTTAGGATTGGTAGCCACCAGCACTGGTTTTGTCCATTACATTGACTATAAATAAATTGAATTAGTCCTGGACCACAAACCTGAGGCATGCCTGCAAGTGTCCTAAGGCACCCCAGGGTGCCCAGGTACAGTTTGGGAACCACTGAGTTCATCTTTGATGAGGTTACAGTGGTTAAGCCCATAACTTTGGCCATGTTTATATATATAAAAAAAAAAAAAAAATTATTATTATTATTATTATTATTATTATTATTATTATTATTATTATTATTATTATTATTATTGTGCACCTGAATTCATTCAAGTATCCCACATCCTGGATTCGATAAGGTGGACGTTTCCGTTTTTTTTTTTTTAATAGTAGACCTTGTTCAGCTACCATACTATCCCAGCAGATTTTATGTGTTTGCTTAAAACTAGTAACATTTATTTGTTTTGCTACTTTAGAAACATGGATTGATACTGAAGCAAGAACCACAAAGTATTTCTGCAGGGTGTTAGAAGAAAAAAAAAAATGTTTTAACTCGCTAGGAAATAAGAAGCATCTTAATAAAATAAATGTCTTACTGCGGTAACAATTCCAATAACACCGAATTATCACAGTTCAGCAAAACAAATCGGTTACCCCCATATACTGTAATTTTCATTAACAATTTGACAGTCTTGAAATTATTTTTAAACCAAATCCCAAATATTGTACCTTCCTTAATGTTTTTGCTTTGAAAAAGCTAATGCTGTTCGCTAATTCGGTCATGCATATTCGCAGACTGCCAATTCCCAACGACACAAAAAAACAAACAACATTTATAGACCGCGCATGTCAACAACTTTCTAGCCGCACTGTAGAAAAGGATTATCAGTACACACCTGACTCACACCATCACACAGATACTATCCCAATAAATCACAGGTGTAGGGCATGAAATTACCTTCTAGCACTCAGTGGCTCTTCTGTTTCCACAGTGTTCTCTTCTGGCTGAAATCGAAAATCCTCAATATACTCCCCGAACCGGTCATAAAACCATTTTTGAACTCTGGAACACACACTTTTCTTTACGTGTTTATCTTAGGGAGAAAAGGAGCCAGATACAGGTCTAATTAATCACAGCATATAAATGATACTAGCAGCTTTTACTTCATAATTGAATACAGCCTGGATAACTGGTTAAAAAGACAGTTTACAATAGTTTACATTTTATTACAAGAACATTTAGACTGAAAGTAACTCAAAACTCATTGTCTCAAGAGAAAGGATTATAAAACAACTGTTTGTAGTGCTCTATCCATAAGCCCCTGAATGGTAAAAATATATGATCATTACAATGGCAAGTTAATGAAGGTTTACAGAAAACAGATGAAGCACATGTCAACTGGCAGATGTCATCTTTACAAAGTTATTTAATGGAGGACACGTTGAGTATCCCTTATTCAAATATCCGTTATCCATATTATTCCGAAAACCATACATTCCAGAAAGTGAAATATATATATACATACATACACATACATACATACATACATACATACATACATATACATATATATATATATATATATATATATATATATATATATATATATATATATATATATATATATATATATATATATATATATATATACACACACATACACACACACACACACACACACACGTGTGGAAGAAAAGGGCACTCAGTGGTGTAGCTACACCACTTACCTGTCCTGACGAAGGGGGAGACCCCGAAACGTAGACGGACGTTTTATGACTGAATAAACAGTCCTTGCTTCACCATCTGAGAGACCCTGAGTGCCCTTTCCTTCCACACGTATCTACAAGGGGCTGAAAGGTCCCTATTGCTGGCACCGGGGCACATCATCCAATTTTGGCTACATCTAAGTCCTGTTGAGCCGGATCTATCTCTTGTCTATATATATCTATATATAGTCTCGTAGGAAGGAACAGACAGCGGCACTCCAAGGGTTTTCAACAGCGTGTATTGAAGCAAACCAACGTTTCGGGGGTATCATTCATCCCTTTGTCAAGGTTTCATTGCACTTAAACCTTGACAAAGGGGGTGTATGATACCCCGAAACGTTGGTTTGCTTTAATACACGCTGTTGAAAACCCTTGGAGTGCCGCTGTCTGTTCCTTCCTACGAGACTACCTGTTTGTTCCAGAAGGCACCCAGGTACTGAATTCCAGCTGAGGGAGTGCCAGGCCGTCTACCTCTCTCTCTATCTATCTATCTATCTATCTCTCATGTAAGACAGCACTCAATTTTGAAAATAAAAGAAAAATCACATTTTGTGGTGCACAGTCCTGTAATGTAAAGATACAGAAGCACTCACCCTCCTTGCAGAAGGGTGAGGGAAGAACCGGCACACTCCGTGTCAGTATACCATCTCATGCCTTAAATAAATCTACATTGGACTTCTACAAGCGTGTGCCGGTTCTTCCCAAAACCTTTCTATAAGCATTACTGAGGATAGGATATGTAACGCACAAAATAGGTGCAAGAAAATGATTGCTTACCATTCAAAATCAGTGCCTGTGATAGTGCACAAACTTTGAAACAAAGTTTGATGTTGTTATACACCATAAATGCAAGATACCTCAAGATACATCAGTGGAATATTAAAATATTCTGATATATGGAATAATCCGTTATCCAAAATTCTTCTGGTTCCGATTATTTTGGTTAAAGGATACTCAACCTGTAGTACTATAAAAACTGGAAGAGAATGAGTGGATGGAAGAAAGACCGGAATTTCAGAGGATAGGAGGAGGACCAAGGGAAAAAAAAAAAACACAAGAACCAAGTAAATACATGGGGAGGGATGCATGACACAATCTTTTCAAGGCAAAGCCACTCATCACATGCATATAAGCATTTATGAAAGCCGAATGCATGCACAGGACAGCTATTCCGAACTGAGAGAGGACCATAGGCTTCTATTGTGTAATGCCACCTGGGGACAGCATTACACGTCAGATCAAAGCTAAGGAATGCAGAGCTTGGTGCATAAGAAGTCAAGTGGCCAAACCTCCAAAGACGGCATACTATAGGATGTTTGGCCGCATTTTTGGTGTTGCTTCTCCCACCTATGATGATCAATGGAAAAATGTTGAAGCTTCTACATGATCCTTACCACTATGATCCAGACAATCAGTTCCACTCCAAAACCCAAGCCATCTTGTATATTTGTTAACTCATTATAACACAAGTACAATGGTCATGTTTTTTTCAAGCCTACAGTTTATGAAAATAGGTATTAGGGCGGTATCTTATTAGAAGCTATTTATTTCTATAGCTATCCTATAGTAATGCAAGAAAAGGATCCACCAAAAAGCAGCAAACATAAAAAATTAAGCTATGCTCATCTATCCTACCTACGTTGATTGAATCGCTACATGAAGCGCACTGCAGCACAGCGTGGTGTAGTGTGGTGTATAGAGTGGTCAGTGAGTGTAATGCTTATCTTTACCTACCAGATGTCGCTTTTGAAAATCACCATTGTGCATTATGGTCTCCAATAAAGTACAGTAATATAGTGCTAGAAATACATATTGAGCCGCTGTTGTTGCGCCCGCCAGCGCGATATCTCTAGCGCTGGCGCGGCTGGGAACGCATGAATGTCTCACATGCTCATGCGTCCCATTGCGTCTCGTGCGAGCGTCATATTCTGGCGGACTGGGCAGGGGCGGCACAGGCTTGCGATCACATCACCGGGAGCCACTCCAAGGAGAGCGGCTCCATCTTCACTTTAATGCATGATAAATACAGTAAACCGGTGTGGCATCAGACACGTAGTGACCATACACTTTATAGGAAAGAGCTGGGCTACAGGATCGCTATATACAGATCATGCACAGTAACTAGAAATGCAAAACATACAGAACAGTAAAGTCTGCCTTCCACATGGATGTAGGGCTTCAGATATACTCATGCTTTAATGCAGTGGTAGCCAACCCTAGCCCTCGAGAGCTACCAACAGTGCACATTTTCCAGACAACCTAGCTGCTGCACAGCTGCACTCAATCACTGACACATTTTAAAAGATACACAGATGGAGCTAATTAGCTCACTTGTGATTCTGTGAGGAGACCTGCAAAACATGCACTGTTGGTAGCTCTCGAGGACTAGGGTTGGCTACCCCAGCTTTGATGTCTGCTGTCATGTCCTGTATGAGCTATTTTCAAAAATTAAAGTAAAGCTGCCCATACACGGTCCGTTTAACGGATCCGTTTAGGACTTATATAGTACACATCACATCGCATGCCTTGTGCATGCGATGTGATGGGATAACCAGCTAGTACAAAAAGTATGTGCAGCACATACCTTTTGTACCGTATGATTAGATGCGCGGGAGTACAGAACGGACGGCAAAGTTTTGCATTTTTAAAGGCAAGAAATCATTTTAAAAAGGTTTATGATCAATTTGCTCTAATTTTGTACTTTTACTTTAATGCCTATTAGAACTCACTCAAACAAACCATCTCTAATTATGTCTGACTATATATATATATATATATATATATATATATACACAGATGGGTCCACTCTCTTGGTTTCCTCTTACACGCTAGCGTGTCCCATTGCGGAGAATGTGGCACGTGAGTGCCATATGCAGTATGCCAGAATGGGGCACACATGACGTGCGCCCCATTCTGGCCGACTGCATGTGGCACGGCGGGAGCCACTCTGATGAGTGGCTCTATCTGTAGCCAAATCTGTCCCCATTACTTCCTGGCCTCAAGTGTCCCTTCATATACAATGAAGGGACGCAGGCTTGCAGCGAGCTTACGAGCTTTGCAAGGATTGGAGTTAGCAATGCTGGGGAGGAGGGGGGTGTAGGATGATAGAAGTTATTTTCATTGAGCCTATGCTGTCTCACTGGGACCATGGTTATTGCTGATCCACAGACTGGGCACCAAGGAGTTAATCTTCTGTAGTGCAGCAGGGAGAGGATCCTCCTTCCCAATACCAAGCATGCCCCAGACATTTGGGGATATCTGATAATAGGTATTTTTCTCTATTCACTGTTTTTAGTATTTTCGGCTATCTTGCA
The DNA here is from genome assembly GCF_055691185.1 of Crinia signifera. Classification (NCBI taxonomy): domain Eukaryota; kingdom Metazoa; phylum Chordata; class Amphibia; order Anura; family Myobatrachidae; genus Crinia; species Crinia signifera. Next base: position 167,088,306 of record NC_139220.1, read on the forward strand.
GTTTATTACGACTGTGGCGGGCTCAAAGAATATAGATACCTTAACCCTCTTATTGTAGGTGGTTTACCAAGTTAGTGTAGTGCCTGTCACTCTCCACTGCCTTTTTAGGCCTGTGTGTTTGTCTCTGTACATATGGTGCATTATGACGTCCAAGGACAGCTCTAAGACTTCCCACAAGGGTAAAGAATCTTCCAGTCTGCATGCATATACCTATACTAAGTGCAAGGAAAATTTCTCTTGCTCTTCCAGAGACCATGGTGGGATTTTTGTTCGCTGTGTGGAGGCGCCCCGGGAACAGCCATCTGGCAGCTATAACACGGGCGAACCAGATCGGGTCTCGTCTCTTGCACAGGCTATACATGACTTAACCACCCAATTAGCAGCAACAAGACCACAGCAGTCTGTCCCGGCAGGGGATCCACAGGTAAATTCAGAACCAGCTTGGATTCAGGATTGGTGCAAGTTTCTTCAAATTTGCAGCAGTCTTTTGGATCTAAGCGCAAGACTACATAGGTTTCTAACCTCTGATCAGGAGGAATCTAAACAGCATGAGGATCATATGACTCTTGCCAGAGTTGAGGCTCTGGTTAAAGCAGTTACAGTAGTGCTGCATATAGCAGACTCAGACGCCTTATCAAATGCCAGTGTTTAAAAATGCGAGGAAGGATGCCATTACCTTTCCTCCATTGCCTAAATTGAAGACTGTTTAAAAGGACCCTAATAAGAAATGTCGGTACTTATGTGATATCTGGGCTCCCGTTTTTCTTATGAGACCGCGTCCGCTCGCCACGCTTTGGGCACGGTGGCTCGCTGCGCTCGCCACACTATATAAAATCAACTCCATGCGTAGTTGGATAGTAGGGGTATGAAAAAATGGGGTGCGTTTAACATGGGAGCCCAGATAATACATAAGTACCGAAATGTCTTCTTACTAAACGCTTTTTGGATTTTTATCCTATGGCGGAGGGTGAGTCCCCACCTCCAGTGGATGCTCATATTGCTTGCTACTTTACCCATTCCTGATGCAGCTTCCCTTAAGGAACCTACGGACAGAAAAATTTAGAAAATTATAAAGTCCATTTATGCTGATGCAGGAGCGCTGCCTTTGATAAAGCTGCACTGCCACAAGCAGCGAAACGCGTCAGGCCCTAACCTGGACCAGTATCAGCTGAATATATTTGGACCCTATCCATTGGACCTTCAGTGCACTGGGTGCCCATTTCCAAGCTTTGGGAAACAATTGCCCCTATACCATCCCGCACTTGCGGTCCACTATTGCCGACACCACGTGGATCTCTCTCCAAGCAGGAATCACTGTTGGTCACTACAGACTGAGATCTTTGACCAGTTGGTCTTAAAATTTCCAACCCTGAGGACACCTGCCATTTGATCCTATCCCCCTATTGGAGCCTCTAAGCGATGTGGGACACTGCGGCCTAAACAGTCTACAGCCCTACAACATCTACTGGGCCTCCAACCTACTGTGGCCCCCACATTCGCACCCATTCGAGGACCATTGGAAATCTGTTTGTGGGACTGGATCACAATCACCAACAGTGGTAACTATTGGGCAACTCCCCTTATTACCCCAGCTACTACCCATTTCCATCTTGCTCGGGTCCAATCCATTCAGCCTCCGGTCCAGTTATTGACCCACCTTTTATTATTGTATGTGAATGTCTAATGATATGTTATTTTAAATTGTTAATAAATATTTGTATGATTATTTCATCAATACCAGCGCCACTTCTTTTTCTTGTACAATCACAAGCTCCCCCGCTACGGAGCTCGCAGCGTATCTCATATATGCCCGAGCAGCTCTGTGGATTTTTCAGCGGGTATGTTTCTTCCGATTGCCCTTCTACAGTGCTTAATACGCAAGCAGCAAGCAGAACGGGTAAACACCATCAATGCCCCAAATTGGCCGAAGCAAGCCTGGTTCGCAGATCTGAAGTGTGTCCCTCGACCTTCTGTTGAGTCTCTCTCTTCGACCAGATTTATTTATCTACAGTTTCTTATATAGCACAGCAGATTCTGTTGCGCTTTACAATTGTAGACAGTGGTAAAACAAACTGGTTAACAGACAGACTTGGAGGTAGGAGGGCCCTACTGCAAGCTTACAATCTATAGGGACATAGGAGGGAAACACAAGGACAGGCACCAGTAATAGCATAGCAGTCCTACCAAGTTACAAGTCCAGAAGGGAAGCTATATAATACATAAGTGCCTCAGAGGGTTATGTGTGTGTGGAACTTAACTTAAATATGATAGGCTTGCCTGAAGAGGTGAGTTTTCACGGAACAATTGAAAGTTTGGAGGCTAGTGGAGAGTTTTATTGTGCGTGGAAGGGCATTCCACAGGATGGGAGCAGCCCAATGAAAGTCCTGTAATAGTGAATGGGAGCTAGTGATCCGTGCAGAGACGCAAATCTTGTTCAGACCGGAGTGGCAGATATGGGATATTTTGTGATAAAGAAATATACAGTTGTGCTCATATGTTTACATACCCTAGCAGAATTTGATATTCTGACCATTTGTCAGAGAATATGAATACTCAAACTTTTCTTTCACTCATGGTTAGTGGTTGGATGAAGCCATTTATTGTCAAACAACTGTTTACTCTATTTAAATCATAATGACAACAGAAACTACCCAAATGACCCTGATCAAAAGTGTACATACCCCAGTTCTTAATACCGTGTATTGCCCCCTTTAATATCAATGACAGCTTGAAGTCTTTTGTGGTAGTTGTGGATGAGGCTCTTTATTTTCTCAGATGGTAAAGCTGCCCATTCTTCTTGGCAAAAAGCCTCCAGTTCCTGTAAATTCTTGGATTGTCTTGCATGAACTGCACATTTCAGATCTCCCCATGCTATTGAGGTCAGGAGACTGAGTTTGCCACTCCAGGACCTTCACTTTATTCTGCTGTAGTCAATGAAAGGTTGACTTGGCCTTGTGTTTTTGATCATTGTCATGTTGGAAAGTCCAAGTACGTCCCATACGCAGCTTCCAGGCTGATGAGTGCAAATTTTCCTTGAGTACTTTCTGATAACATGCTGCATTCATCTTGCCATCAATTTTGACCAAATTTCCAGTGCCATTGTAGCTCACACATCCCCAAAACATCTGCGATCCACCTCCATGGTTCACAGTAGGAATGGTGTACCTTTCATCATTGGCCTTGTTGAAAAAAGTAAAATTTTGGTCTCATCACTCCAAAGGACTTTGTTCCAGAAATGTTGAGGCTTGTCTCTGTGCTGTTTCGAGTATTTCAACGGGATGCTTTGTGGCATTTGCATAGTAATGGCTTTCGTTGGCGACTCGACCATGCAGCCCATTTTTCTTCAAATGCCTCCTTATTGTGAAACTTGTAACAACCACACCACTTTTTTTCAGAGTCCTGTATTTCAGCGGAAGTTATTTGTGGATTTTTCTTTGCATCCCGAACAATTTTCCTTGCAGTTGTGGCTGAATTTTTTGTTGGTCTACCTGAAGGTCATTTTCAACTTCTTAATAACACTGCGGATTGGCATTTTCAATTGCTTGGATATCTTTTTATATCCTGTTTATATCCTGTTCCTGTTTTATACAGTTCAATTACCTTTTCCAGCAGGTCCTTTGACAATTCTTTTGCTTTCCCCATGAATCCAGACACGTCAGTGCAGCACTGGATGAAAGATGCAAGGGTCTTTCAGGAGACCAGAAACTAAATTACCTTTTATACACACACACACACACACACACACTGATTACAAGCAATCAGATCACAGGTGAGGATGGTTACCTTTAGTAGCTATTCAAACCTTGCATGTCATTAGGCCAAAATCTCCAGGGTATGTTTTGATGACGGTCATATGGGTAGTTTCGGTTGTCATTAGGATTTAAAAAGTGTAAACACAGCTGTTTGACAATAAATGGCGTCACCCAACCACTAACCATGAGTGAAAGAAAAGTTTGTGAGTAATCATTCATATACTCTAACAAATGGCCAGAAAATCACAAATTCTGCTAGGGAATGTAGACTTATGAGCACAACTGTATGTTGGTGCAGTATGGTTAATAGCTTTATATGCGAGTAGAAGTATTTTATATTGAGTACTGTGAACTACAGGCAATCAATGGAGGGATTGGCATAGCAGATCAGCAGACTAAGAGCGTCTTGCTAGGAAGATCAGCCTAGCTAGATTTGCTACCTCATAGTCCTTGCCTTCATCCAGATCTTTCATTTCTGAAATTGATGGCCTGGCTGTTGAGCGGTCGGCCTTAAATCCAGGGGATTTTCAAACCAGGTTATTCAGATCAGGATTTCTGCCAGGAAACCTACGGTCTACATTTACCATGGAGTTTGGAGAACATATTTTACCTGGTGCTCCCAACGGGGGTCTGTTTCTCCTTTCCCTTACTCATACCCCTTTCAGACAGAAATGTCTGAAAATCGGGGCAAATACATGGCATTTCAAATGCCGTGTCATTTTGCCGGGAGCAGCCTGACCCCCGTTCACACAAATCATCAAGTTGAACATTTCTACCCGGTAATTTGCTGAATAACACGGGTAATTCTTCTGTGTGAAAGAGTCAATATGGGTCATAAATCCCGTGTCCTCGGCCCTGGTCAATTCCAGAGTCGGAGACACGGAATTTACGACACAGGTGTGCCCTTTCACACAGAAAAAGGACCAGTGTTATTCACGAAATTACCGGGTAGAACTGCTTCACCCGGTAATTTTATTTTCTGTCTGAAAGGGGTATTAGGCTTTTAAGTAGCAAACTGACTGGCCTGGGGCAGGCTGGCTATTGGGGAGGAGGAGCCTTTCCCTGCTGCACTGCAGAAGTTTAACTCCTTGGTGCCCGGTCTGTGGACCAGCAATATCAATGGCCCCCGTGTTCCACCATGTCTTCAGAAAAACAGATTTAACAGGTAAGACCAAAAATCCTGTTTTCATATGTAAAACTTTAGCCCTCAGTGCTACAGTCTATACTTGTAATTTATGCTGGGAAAAATAAACATAACAACTTTGCTTCTTATTATGGGTAGACCTTTCATGTTTATTTTGTTTTGACGCGAAGAGCAATAGTTTCCATTAAAAAAAAAAATAGTTGTAGGTTTAAATATTGACTTCAACATATTAAGGACACATGTTGTGACCTTTAATATCTAAAAAAAAGTATTCTTTTTTTTGTTACATAAAAGTATGTTATACAGTAAAATACAACCTCTTTAGTACAAGTTTCATTTTGGGATGCTTTTGGGAACAAGAGTAAAAAGTCTTAAGCTGGCCATACATCTACAGATGTATTGTCAGATCTGGCTGGTTGGAACAAAAACCTGGTAATGGATGAGAGCAGACGACAGTTGACCATTTGCTTTGAAATGCTGTCAAACTGCCCAATACTCTGATACTACCAGGTTTTTGTTCCAACCAGCCAGATCTGACAATCAATAGGTAGATGTATGGCCAGCTTAAGCCCCATGTATTACTAGTTCTCAATACAGAAGCTGCAGTCAGAATGAGCTGAACACAGTGCCTGATTCAGACCCATTAGCAAGGCTGCAATTTTAGCAAATGGAAAAGATCATGCTTCACTGCAGGTGGGACAGATGTAACACCTGCTGAGAGACCTAAAGATTTATTTGTCCAATCTGGCGAGAACTAACATTTGGTAATGTATGGGATAAAAGGACAATTAAACATTTGCTTCCAAATATTAGAAAGCAGACAATGGTCATTCAGACAATTGATTGTATACATTTGTTCAATCAAATAGCTTTAAAATCAATCATTTTGATCCATTTTCCAGTGTATAGGAGCAAAATATTAACTGTATTTGCTCTCATACATTGACATATTTTTGTACCCACCAGACAGATCGGTGTATTACACACCTACAGATTTACCTGTTCAATTTGTCTGGTGGGAACAAAAATCTGTAAATAAATGGGAGCAAAGGACAATCAACCATTCACTCCCAAATGTTCAAAAATGGACAACAATGATTGTTCACATACAATTGTTAAATCAAATGGATTTAAAATTAGTTTGAATGACCATTGTCTACTTTCCAGTTATGGGGGGATACAAGATTTGAAAATTTGCTTCCAGATTATTGTTCCGACCAGATAGATTGGACAGATTATGTATCCAGCTAAGACTACCTAATAAACATCACTGCAGTGCAGCCAACACTGATTGAATTTACCACATGAAAGGGGTTGCAGCCTGTGACTTTTACACCTGGAGCTATTCAATTAAACCCCCTTTTCCTAGAGCAGTAAATACGCAGCTAATGCGCATTAAGTTACACATTTTACTATAAATATCCGGAGTTAATGAGTTTGTGACAGGCGGAATAAGGGGAGAAAGCGCTACTTAATGCAGATTTCTTTTTGTGCCTTAGGAGATGGTAAAGAATAATCCATAGTAAGTGCAGCATGGGGCCTGTAATTGAACAGCCCTGGCCACTATATTGTGGCTAATTCCAATTTCGAGCACTATGAGTAACAAAGATAAACACTAGACACAGATTTTAACTGTTAAGACATATTACAATTTTACCATCTATAAAAATGTAATATTTCCAACAGCGTTAAAAAATCTCCTCACAGCTATAAACTACAGGGTGATGCAAGAGTCGCAGTTCACCTCTTTTTTCAAAAGCTGTGCAGGAAATGGAAAACTGAATGCTCCAGTAAGGTATGTTTGATACATACCCTAAAACAGTGGTGGGGAACCTCAGGCCCGGGGGCCCTATGCGGCCCCCGTAGCCGTTCTGAGTGGCCCGCCCACCTGCCTGGTGGCTTTGCCAGGAGTCAAGTACAGAGGAATTCTCGTGAGAGGTCGGTAGTTCTTGCGAGATTCCTCCTAATCAACAGCAGCTGGAGACTGCCAGTCCTATTCAGCAGCAGTCACCGGCTGCAGCAGGACAATTTGTACAAGAAGTTTTTACATATGGCCTGAAGGATTTTTTCCCCATACAAATGGCCCTTGGTACAATAAAGGTTCCCCACCCCTGCCCTAAAAGATAAGATACCCCACCTCACCCATACCTTACTGGATTATTCAGTTTTACTATTTCCTGCACAGTTTTTGAAACAAAAAGGTGTACTTCGAATTTTGATTCACTCTGTACAGTGCATACACATTGCAATCTTCCTCAACACTCACTAATAAAACTAATCCTATGACTTTTCTGAACCACACCTCAGTTTTAGTCTGATCAACTTCGACATGGTCTTATTCTATCTGCAGAATTACCTGATCCATTGTTCGGAGACTGCCCTTTTGACGATTGCTGTGCTACAGGTTCTTCTGTTCTGAAAAAAAATTTAAAATATTTACAGAATAAGCAATATAAATGGCATAACAGACAAAGCCACAATACACATGCACAATTTTCTTTAATGAAACAATAGCTACAATAATTTTCTTCATGCATTAGCCACGCTTCATCTAATGAGAAAAGCACCAAACATCCATAATATTGTGAGAGCCTGCTACAGGCCTTTTATCTTTACTTTACTGGACTGAAACAAAACAAAAAAAACAATGACTGTGGCTAAAAGGTCAAGATTACAAAACTTCCTTAAATTTTGCATGCTGTAGACATATTAGAATTACCGGGATGTGCTAGCTAAACATAAAACTGCAATTGCAGGTTTATATGGGGGTCACACAAACTGACAGCTTCCATCACCATATTAGTTTAGTGCTTTGAAAAAAAAAAAAAAATAATAAGTTAATTTTTTTGTTTTATTTATGCATACCAGTCATTTTCTTTACAAAATAATAGATCAGACAATTTAAATTCCATTCTCACAATGTTGCAGGATTTAAGCCTTTTCTGGAAGGTATGGGATCAGCTACAGTTGAATCTATGTTCTTCTAGTTTGATAGGTACCCAAGAATTGTTGGGTCGAAACATTTTAGGTAGAAGTTATTTCCTAAAGCATGCACTATTTGGTTCCGACATTTTTTTCCTGTTTTCCTCCTCTTATGGTCAGGTGTGTCTTATGGAGCGAAAAATACAGTAATTGGAATGACCCCTTGGAGTCACTTCTTTAAGTAATTCATATGATTGCCAGCAGACCTGTCACCACACTCCACACACAAAAGGTTGTGCTACCAGCAGAACACAAAATGTTGCTTAATGGCAATAAATTATACCATTTATAACGTACAAGAATTGAGGGGGACAAAAACTTTGTTTAAAACTATTTTTTTTGCAATAACATTTTAATGAAAAAAAAAAAAAATGTAATCCGGTTTGTTATACTAATATTATGAAACAATTCTAATTCTATGATTAGAAGACTTGATCAGCCATGTTTTTATGCTTTCTAACATTACCAATTCAAAGTTATTAGGCTTTGTTATGGTTTGAAAACCATAACCTTTCAATAAAGACAAACTACATTTTTGAACAAACATAATTAAAACATGCAAAAGCACTTTCAGAGAAATGCACAAAAAATGGTGTCAAGCACACATACAACACACATATATACACTATTGAAAGCTTTAACTCGCTTGGCAATTATGAAAAAAGCATTAAGTAAAAAAGTCTATGTAGACTATAAAGGGGAAAATGTTGAAGGGGCAGTATAACCTGTACAACTCTAGTCAGGCTTAATTGGTAGTATGCCAAGATGCCTGGAGCTAGCACAGCAGTCTAACAACAACAACATTTAGAAATAAAAATGTATCAATACTACCCCTTTACCCAATCCTTCCACTAGTTCAAACTAAAGTTTTAATTCACAGAATTTAGCCATAAACCTAGCTTGTAGTAGCATTTTTCACATCTATGCTCTGCCAAGAATTCACCCTACGCTGCCCAAAGCATCTGCTTCAATAGCTGTTCATTAGGTATGGCATTTTGTTTTGTCAGTGGTAAAGCTTGTATGCAAGGGAATTTTTTTTTTTTTTTAAATGATGAACAGTGCAGAAAAGACAATGGAGTCTATTGAGTGATATAGTAGAAAGAGATAAAGTACCAGTCAATCAGCTATAAAATGCCATGTTACAGGTTTTGTGCACCCTACCAGCAAAAGACAATTTGAATATTATCAAGGCTAGGGTTATTTGTGAACCCAGACTAAGACGAGCTGCCAGTGGGCTGGGGTAGCGAAGACAGAAGTTCGCGGGTTTAATATAAGACTTGTTCATAAGACGGGATGGTGAAGAAGTCTATGGCTTGCATAATGAAGCAGTTGCTGGGGATTTCAGTAACACAGGGTAGACCAGGGGTTCCCAAACTTTTTTGAATCACGGCACCCTAGAGCATCAAAATATTTTCAATGCACCCCTAGGCCAAATGCTTCTTATCGAGAAATTCAGAAAAAAATATTAAATGAAGTGCATTGTGTTTATGTCACAGTTATCTGGTGAAGGACAGGATTTGCTTCTGTTTGTACACATATATTTTGATTGGAAGCCACCAGCACTGGTTTTGCCTGGTATATTGACCATAAATAATATGAATTGATCTTAGTCCACCAACCCAAGGCACCCCTGAAAGTGTCCTGAGGCACCCCAGGGTGCCTAGGCACACAGTTTGGGAACCACTGGGGTAGACAGATGATTTAAAGGCAGGGATGCCAGCAGAGCAGGATTTCCAGAGGACTTTAAGCTGGGGATTCCAATAAAGCAGGATAGCCGAATAGCATGAAGCCAGAAAGTGCTGGCGATGGTAACTGAACAGTGTATTTTAGAAACTGAGTAAGGCTGGAGGTCTCTACATACTGACAGACAAAGCTGAAAACTACCAGTGCCTGGAGCTGGGCTTTATACCTCCTGCTCAGTGCTGATTGGCTGGAGTTTAACTCTGACTGGAATCTGTCTCCTGACTGGTTCTTGCGCTGGAGAAGACCATGAAGTGTCATGGCGCTGCCCATGGAAAGGACTGGTAGCATGGTGCGGCCACAGAAGTAGCTGAGGCAGAATGCCGCAATGGCAAAAGGACGACGCCAGCTGGGAGAGCGAGTGACAGGATAGTGCTGCAGGTATGACAAAGCGTGGCTGCGGAGCGCTGTTAACCTCCATTTTGTGACAGATACTGCCTATAAGAAACACTCTTCTTTATCCCTATATAAGCCCCACAGACTGAAATGCTGAAGAGGTACAGAAGATTGCTCAATAAGACCTCTGATGAAGAGGTGTACTCTTGAACAGGGCTTCACAAAGATCAGTGATCCTCAACACTTAAAACAATTTATATCTATTGACCTTTGTATCCATTGTGATATATGCCAGAGGTGGTTTCACGTGGGAAAAAAAATTTAATGCTCTGAATAAAATTTCCTAATTTTAGGTAAAACTATCCTCTCAAAAAAAAAAAAACGCAACTGTTTTCCGTATAATGTTTCTGCACAATAGTAGAATAACCTGAAGGGAAATGGATTATAGACTAGTATGTGGTTATCAGTTTAAGGAGGGACTAGAATACAGTTTACAGGCTCTCATAGTGGTCACATATATGCCATGGTCACCTTGATGGGGTGCCTTCACTGCCCTGTGAGATTAGCAGGGTTATTTTATTCCTATGGTCACCGATCTGTTCAGATCAAATTCTTGTTTGTTATGAAATAGTAAATGCAACCCGATATCTCAAGTCCACTTAACTGGGGTCTCATGTTGGTGGGTCATATTCCAGCATGTGGCCACCAACACATGCTCAATCCTGCATGTGCCATGTGTACGTGGGCAGTGTTTTGCTGGTGGACAACCTGCTACTGTTGGAACAATTTAGGGCCAGCAGAAGTGAAGGGGGTTCTTGGGGTTACAATAGCTATCCTAACCACCAAGCAACCTTTGGAGAACCTGTTGAATTTAGTATACTTCTCCCAAAACAGAGTTTTGTGGATTTACCCATTACATTTGAACAGACGCAGCTTCTAAAATAAAAAGCCAGCTTTTAGCCAATAAGTTCACTAAAATAACAAGAACCTTGATGTAATTATTCTTCACAAACAATCTCTTCCGCAACATTGCACACCAAGTACAAATGTAGAAGAAACCACTGTACTTCAGAAGCTTTCTATATAATGCAGTGCCCATGGCTACATCTGTAAAGGAATAAAGACTCAATGAGACACTTAATTGAATATCACGCAGCATCTGTTTTCATCAAGGTTCAGTTAAGGCTGCACTGGAAGCACTTGGAAAAATTGCTATTAAGGAGAACCAACCAAACCAAACGTTACAAATAAAAAGCAACCTGATCATTTGTGGCTAAAAATATATTGTTCAAAAAATTGTATGAAGCAAGAAATATTGTTGTTGGTAAATTAGTACAAGTTTAGTCTTCCATATACAAAGATCTGATATCTAAAACTGTTACTTGTGACTTATCTGGGCACCCGATGTTGAAATTGTATGCCAGTACCCTAAGCATGCGATTTGACGCAATTTCCCTTGAAATTCCCTTGAAGAGAAAATTGCGTTGCATTGTATGCTATTGTATTGCATGCGATTTTAATATATACAGGCACCCAGATGCCTGTTTCATATGTGAAATGGCCCCCCAGACCCCATTTTTAATTGTATACCCACCCTGATGGCTAAATTGTTAAAGCCACCCCACTATCAACGTCAACCCGAAGCGTGGCGGGCGCAGCGAGCCCGCGAGGGGTGGCGGTACGCGTCCTCCGACCTTTTCATACCCCCACTATCCATGTCGGCGTGGAGTTGATTTTATATAGTGTGGTGAGCGCAGCGAGCCACCGAGCCCGAAGCGTGGCGAGTGCAGCGAGCTCCGCGAGGGGATGTGGATACTTTCACAGCTATACGCGTCCCTTCGCGGACTTCACAGGTATCCGCGTCCCCTCGCCTCGCTGCGCTCGCCACACTGTATAAAATCAACTCCATGCCGACGTGGATAGTGGGGGTATGAAAAGGTCGGAGGATGCGTACCGCTGCACTCGCCACGCTTCGGGTTGGCATGGATAGTGGGGTGCCGTTAACAATGGGGGGCATTTAGCCATCAGGGTGGGTATACAATTAAAAATGGGGTCTGGGGGCCATTTCACATATGAAACAGGCATCTGGGTGCCTTCACATATTAAAATCGCGGCAAATCGCATCGCATGCAATCTGATTGTATGCGATTTGACACGATTTTTAGGTGCGATGAAGAAAATCGGGCGCCCAGATAAGTCACAAGTACCCTAAAATTTTTAGCTAAACCTTGAAAAACTGCTTTGCATAAATAATTAGAAATATTGTATAAATTTAGCTTGAAGCTAGGTCAGTGGATGTCAAATGAGGCAAGACACACAAGTACTAGTTTAAGTCTTTGAATGACAACATATACACTAAAAAATGCCAGCGTCGTTCACATGTGTTATAAATTCAAATACATTTTTTTTTTTTTTTTTTTTATAAAAAAAAAAATATATAAGTTAAACATTACAGGTCATTATGATGAATAAAAGGGGATTATTGTACGAAGTAAAAAAATAATAAGATAGATACAGATGTGTGTAGAATTACATCCAAACACACAAGTGCCTTTTCTAAGGCCAGTATTCAATGAGGAAAATTCTCTGTGCATGGCGAGAGATTTTTTTCTCTCGCCATGCACTCTCCGTGTTCCGGAGCCTCCTGCTCCCACTATTCAACGTATTTAAGACTCGCCGCCACTCGTGGCGAGTCTTAACCCCTGCAGCGGACGAGTGTCCGCGGCAGGGAGCTGACAGGGAGCCGTGGGACGGTGGCATCCAGGGAGATTAAAGTCTCCCTGGATGCCCCAGAACATATGTGGAGGGTAGGGGGCCCCCCCCGGGACCCAGGCAGCACAGGCTGCCCCCCCCCTATAGCCAGCGGGGGACCCAGTATTCACTGCACCCGTTCGTGCATATTAACGATCGGGTGCAGTGAATATATGAATATCTAATGAGCGGCTCGAGCGCTCCGGCCCCCTGCTGGCTGCACTGTGTAAAAAAAAAAAAAAAAAATGTAAAAAAAATTTTTTTTTTTTTAATTAAATATATATTCATGTGCTATAAGCACATGAATAAAAATAACATGCCCCTTCACAGAAAAAAAAAAACCTGATTTTTTGACACCAAAATTAAAAAAAAAAAACCTTTTAGATTAAAAGTTCACATTCCAGCTCTCCATCAAAAGATGGAGAATTTCTACACTGAGAGAGACGGCGAAAATCACTTAGAAAGACGGAGAATATTTCACATTGAATAGGGTGGTTCACTTTTGGAGAGCAAAATGCTCCGTCCAAGGCGAAAAAAGCAAAAATTCTCCATAAAACACGGAGAATTTTTCTCATTGAATACTGCCCTAAGAGTGCTACACAGCTGAAAAAAATAAATTCAATAGTATATAAATAGCAAATCGATTTATAATGAATAAAAAACAAATACATTTGTACACAGATCATCAATAAAGTTGAATATGGTAACTAAGATCACACTCCTATAGTAATACTAGGATCAAGTCCTGAATTTTTATTCAAAAGATCAGGAGAGAGAAAGTGTCCAGTGCTTTTAATTGTAAATATGAGGTAGCAATAAACACCTACATATAATAGCTTTGATGGCAAATTTATATCCACTCATATAATTTAGTCGACTGATAAGTATCCAAACAGATTACGGCTCGGGCTGTTAGAAATGCCCTGTGCAGAGGAGAAGTCCGGAACAACCAAGTGCTGGTTCTCGCGGACGGCTCAAGCTCACTTGTGCGGCTGCCACCGCCGCCTGATGTTGTGCTTTCAGATGATGTAATGGGCAGGGAGCGAGCCGTCCGTCTCCTAGAATAATGCTGTATAGTTGTCGCTCAAGTGGACGTGCCTGGAGGATCAGTAATTTGGTCCCAGCAATTGCTGCACGGTAGTTACTTGCAGATACCAATAAAGTTCAGTAGTGAAGCCAAGAGGCTAATAGTTCACCAAGGGAGTGTGATCAGTCCAAAACCTCTTAACGCGTTTCTCTGCTGTGGGTTAGTTTTAGAGGTTTCATCAGAAGGAATGATTTTTTGTAAGAACTTATCATTCGAATCCATCCACAGCTAACCATTGGATGTAGGAGGGTCCGTAGGAGCCAGGCACCTATGCAAACATCTTTGAGAAGCAGGCTCCTCCCTTCTACATTCACAGCATTCCTCAGTTCAACACTAGGATACATTACTCAGTACAACGCGGGAACATATTAATATGCACAATCAAATAACCATATAACATAACAAAATCACATGAAACTGTATAACTTACTGAGCGTAAGGGAGGGATCGCGGTGTCACCAGGATGGACTTTGAGAAAGTGATTTGAACGGTAAATTCTTACAAAAATGCCCTTTTCTCTGTTCATCCATCCTGGTGACACAGATAAACCATGGGATGTTCAACAGTCGGTCCTTTGGGAGGGTACCCTCAGCTCCACATATCTCATTACTGTTCACCCAAATGAAGCTACCTCCAACGCCAACTCATGGAACCTGTAGAATTTGGTAAAAAGTGTGAACAGAGGGCCAGGTAGCAGCTCTGCATTACTGCTCCGCTGCAGCCCTGTGACGCACAGCCAAAGAGGAAGCAACCAACCTAGTGGTATGGGCATTAATCCTGGAGGGAACAGGCCTGCCAACTTTAGTGTAAGCAAAAGCAATGACCGACCATAACCACCTAGCAATGGTCTGCTTAGAAGCTGGCCACCCTCTCTTATGTAGGTCATGAAAGTCCATCACCGTCCACATAAATGCGCAGCGCGTGAACCACATCCAATTTCTTCTGTCTGTCCCTATTTCTTGCCTACCCTGGAGGACAAAACACCGGGACAATCTCCTGGTCCAAATGAAAGTTTTACTTTTTGGGGAAAGGGGTTGTGGGAATGGACCAGTGCACAGGTTGGTATGTAATTATTGTAGAGAAAAATATGTTGAAATCCACAATAAAGAATAATCACTAGGATGAGTATGGAACTCGTCCTAATATTTAGTAACTGCTGTGGAGGTGCACCCTGGAGAGTAAAATAAAGTGTTTTGGAGGAAGAAGGGAAAGACTCTCTTAGTTGGGGCACTCTTATTTAGAAAAATTACAAAAATACGTAAATAATCCCTTTGGACAAGACAAGAACTATACAGGAAACCCAATCACAATATGATAGTTAAGAAAATTTAGTGACACACTGCTTTGATCTTATGTATCTGAATTAGGATTGATAATGAATTAAAAAATTCTTTAATAGTACATTTTTTAAAATTAAGCACTAGACATTGACACACAAAACAGTACATATAACACAAAATAATTTCTCAGAGCTTTCAGAGTGAGCACTTGGGTATGGAGAACAGTGAAAGGTATACTCTTCAAAATTCAAAAACAAACCCTACCATAGATTGTGATAGGTATGTTTAGAAGTAGCAATGCCAAAACACATTTATGACAGCATAGATACTGAAGGAAAGTTTGTGAGTATATAAATCAGACACTATAGCAAATTTGCTGATTAATCCACACTAAACGGTTATTGGCAGAGATACATGGTCAATGCAATAGGCCTATACATGTCTATCCAGTCTAGAATACATAAAGGTACATTTTGGATACATTGTTGAATGGCCTGACAATAACACTGTAACAGTGATGGTCTGTTTAATTCAGGTTAGTCTGTCCAATCTTTATCTAATCAATTTTGCTGCTAAATCGCACCAGCAGAGTATACGTTCCAAGACTCACTACTCAAAAGAATTACTCACTTATTTACCAAGACAATCTGAAAAAATACTGAGATTAAAGCGTACAATAGCAGTTTTAATTACACATAGTTAGAAACCAGCGAAAATATATCATATTAATATCTACCAATATGAAATTTTTCGCTGGTTTCGAACTATGTGTAATTAAAACTGCTATTGTACGCTTTAATCTCAGTATTTTTTCAGATGGTCTATCACAATCTATGGTAGGGTTTGTTTTTGAATTTTGAAGAGTATACCTTTCACTGTTCTCCATACCCAAGTGCTCACTCTGAAAAAAAATTATTTTGTGTTATATGTTCCGTTTTGTGCGTCAATGTCTAGTGCTTAATTTTAATTTTTTTTAACTTTAATTTTTTAATTCATTATCAATCCTAATTCAGACATATAAGATCAAAGCAGTGTGTCAGTAAATTTTCTTAACTATCTTATGTAGCTTTCACATCACATAAAACATTTTGAAACGTTTTGAAAAACTGTAATTTTAAATGGTATTTTAAACGGGTCTAGTGTTCATATTGCAGCAGATTACCATTTAAAAATACCGTTTAAGTACCATTCACATCACCAGTCAAGCCGTTTAACCTCTGAACACGATTCTACCCACAGCTTATTTCCTGGTTCAGGGAAGGGACACAAGACAAGGGACAGCCTATCACAGTGCTCTAACCTTTTTTACTAAATACCATTTCAGTGCCATTCAGACAGCACAAAAAACGGCTCTGAATTGGCTTTAAAACGGGTAGGACTCTGCTTTTTAAACGTGTTGAAATACCAGTTAACTTTAAATGGTATTTCAACTATGACACTTTCACACTGCAGCCTTAAACGTTTTAAAAGGCAAAAAAACGGCAATATACCGTTTTAAAAGTGTGATGTGAAAGCTACAATATTGTGATTGGGTTTCCTGTATAGTTCTTGTCTTGTAAATAAATCCAAGGGATTATTTACGTATTTTTGTAATTTTTCTAAATAAGAGTGCCTCAAATGAAAGTTTGACACTACCTTTGGCAGAAAATTTAGGCATGATAGAACAGCCCTATCCTCATGAAATACCAGAAATGGAGACTTGCAAGACAAGGACCCCATTTTTTTAAAAAAGAGATACCTCTTTGAAATAAAAGAATATTTATCTGAACGAATTGTGCGTCTTATTACGAAAACTTGCAAGAACGAATATATGAAGATTGTCAGTGTGAATTCTGATTGTTTTTATAACTGAATTGGGTGGTACTGTACGGTTTGAAAACTCCAATAACTTTTTTTTACATATACACACACACATATATATATATTTATTTATTACACACACACACACACACACACACACACACACACACCCATATGAGATCTATTTATCTATATGCACACATACACACAGTAGTTTCCGATGACCATATGACAAGCATTGAACATAGAGGTATATACATGTACAGCTGAGCTTGGAGCAGGTAATTTGCAACGGCTTATGTTTTGTCTGCCCCTGTGGAAAACACAGTAGAGCGGAGCCAAGTTATTAGCAAGCAGATCTATTTTTACAGCTGATGCCTGACAAGGGGAGGTTATGTAGGAGAGAGATTACATGGAATGTGATAAGTGTTAGAGGTTTTTGTTTCCTTGCTTTACAATCACTCCTATCCATTCACCGTTGTATTATTCAGCAACAGAGGAAACATCCATTGGACAGACCGAAAACAGCAACAGCACAGGGCTTTAATTTTACTTTTTCCCACTTTTTATGGCTTTGTAGCAGCTACCATCATCTTGGTGCATTAAATAAAAGAATGGGACCAATTCATAGATGTATGGAAATCCAATGTTAAAAGTACATCACCAATTTTTTAAGTTCTGCACATATATTGCTTATGTTCAGATAAGGCCTTGCAATGTTGTTCGCAGTGCCTCACAAACCTCTGCACGTCTGACATACTGCTAGCATTTGATGACAACAAGCCACATTCTAAGAATAAGGGGAAAAAAAGCCACTCGACCACACTATCTGGGAGTGACGGAGTCAGTAGTCACTTCCTAGGATGCAGCTTCACTGTCTCCAGTAGAATGATTTAACGCCATATGTTAAATGTCCATGCAGATGAACAGATGTGATCCACACATCAGTGGATCAAGTAAGCATAATGGGTACTTCTGTTAGTTGGGCGCCCACTATAGTAAGTATGCTCATACCCCCACTATCCATGTCCGCGTGGAGTTTATTTTACATAGTGTGGCGAGCGCAGCGAGCAACCGAGCTAGAAGCATGGCAAGTGTAGCGAGCCCCGCAAGGGGACGCGTAAAACTAAGCAAATAGCATAGTGGGCGTCCAACATATAAGTACCGCATAATGCAACCACCGAATCAGCCCCAGTGATCAATTAAAAGTCTGTAAAAAGACATTATTGGGATCACCTTCTATATTTATTACTCACTAGCATGACGTTCACGTCCAAAGCCATACAAAGCTGAACCGTGCCAGTAAGCACATATTTAAATAGGACTTGGGCAAATGTATGAGTAATACTAAGCGGTTCCTTCTGGGAAGGCTCTGTCACATGAGAAAAGTATTCATCTGCGAAGACATGGTATGAGGTTTGTGTAACACTAGTCTTAAGTGTTTCGTTTAGCTCTTCAATGAAGTGCTGCAGCTTACTTGCAAAGCTGTCAATCTTTATACCAATAGCCTTCTTTTCCTGATCCAGACTGTGGAGAAGATGCATCAAAGAACTTAACCATAACAACCAATTTGCTCCTCAATGTCATTTCATAGGTAGTGCTAGATGCTGAATGGTTACTATGGACAACGTCTCCACTTTCAAGGTTTGACATCTTCTCCCCCGTCATTGAATGCCAATACTCATTAGGCTAATGCCCTGCAGGAACCACATTCTATACTAGATATTGTTCACATGTGTGTGTCACATGATGAGCATTTACACAGCAATGCAAATAATACGAGAACACAGATGTCTGCACCACTACTAGCATCTGCTTATTTCATACTTCTCCAGCTAGCTTACCACTGCCTATGTATAACAGAACTGCATGTGTAACAAACACGTTTCCAGATTAAACTTCCTGCCATTCAGTTCCTCTATCGGTCATTGTTTAGTGAAACTCCAAAGCAGTCACTATTCTCCTGTTAGTCAAACGTGGCACCACCAGAGCCTTAAGATAGGTACACACTCGGCGATTCCCGGCACAGATGATATTGATTACTGATAACTATAACTGCAGTGCGGTGGGAGAATCTCATAGCGCATACATACTGACCGATATTCTTAATGATATTGATCTGTGACATCACCAGGACCACCGCTTCATACATGCAGTCCTTTACTATATTATCAGCCTGAGCTGCATGTACAGATGTCGTTAACACGCAAAGCGAAGGATATTATTCATACACACTGTACTGTGCATATCGTAAATGATACATCACGCAGTGTGTAGCCAGCTTAAGGGGGGTATTCAATCATCCGCAGCCATCTCCCGACAGGAGATGGCTGCGGGGCCCTATTCAATGCGGTCTTCCCTGACCACATTGAACAGGGGATCTTGCAGAACGAGCCCGACTTCACAAGAAGTGAAGTGAAGTGCTGGCTCCAGCTCGCCTCTTCCTAACAGTACCAGTTTTCAAGACATCCACAGTAATAATTAGCACCACTAATAGAGCTAGTGTGGTAATATACCCGTGCTCCAACTAGATGAACATACACTGTTAGGGTCCCATGAGGAACAGGCTTGAGAAACACTGATGAAGACTTAAATCTCGACACTATAATGGAGTGTGGTAGCTAAATGGCTAGCGATTTGGATTGGGGAGTTACCTTGACACAATAACGAAAACATTCTTAACCATGGCTCGCCACTGTCAACCCTAATATGGCCCTTCCTAGAATCTCTAACCAATTCCTCAAGGATCAACAAGAAAGACAACCAGACACATTTTTCTCCGTCTGGCTCTCCCACATACAAAACCTTTCCCAACAAGTCAAGAAATCCCTTGGGGAAAAAATGCCCTGTTCGACCACATTGTACAATAGGGAAGTGTGGCTCAGCCCCATCTTCCTTCCCTACTTCCACTCTTTACCCTCCTTTCTTGCTTTTTAGTTACTCTTACATTTGCACATTGTTGGTAACACAGGAAAAAATGGGTATGATGGTCTACGATTTGTGTCCAGATATAACTACACTATTTGCAGAACGTTATTAAGGCTGGTTATTTCAGTAGCTTTGTAGTCCTATATATCAGTGGCATACTCTGTGCCTATTTCTGCAATGAGGTTTCTTGGTTTCTGGCAAGTCTGCACCACAGTCTGATTGTAATGTATTTAGTCTTTTGACATCTCAGACTGCTGCATTATTTTCCTGTATATCGATTAAGGTACTGCTGGTTTCCAACCATTTAACAAACTATAACACAAAATATATTTTACTAGTGTTAACATAAAGCAATGTGTAATAAAAAATAAAATAAACTTAGTAGTAACCAGTATTAAGGAGACACCAACAAAAAAAAAGGGGGGGGGACGGGGGGGACTCCCAAACTCTCACTTTCTGATTCTTGCACCCTATTACATGACACCTGGTCTCTCAGTTACCTTGTTTTCACTACTTCAGTCATTTTCTGTTCCAGTTCTACCCTCTTCTGCCTTTCCTTTTCCAGCTCCTGCTTTAATGTTTCAATGTTCGTTTCTTCACGCAGTTTTCGGAGCTCTTCCTCTGATAGAAAAACGAATTCAGATTAAATGTCACTCAGAATGGAAGCATTTAACCATGAAGGGTATGGCAAACAGTTATTCCAAAACACACTAGCATGGTGAAGGAACAGGTGCTGTAATAAAGTTCACTGACTTGAATACAAAGAACAGTACATACCGAGGGACACTGGGGAAGATTTATTAAGCCCAGAGAAGTGATAATGTGGCTGGTACTTTATCACCGGCCAATCAATATTAATCAAGATTATTTACATACAAATATTAATTAAATCCTTTGTTCCCAGATTGTCACAATTCCGATGGTGTGGGATCTGCAAATTCACAGAAAGGAACTTCCAATATCACCCTGCACCATGACATGCTGTGGCATTTATATGGGCAGCACCCAGCACTGTTCTAGAAGACAAGGGAATGGTAAGTGTTTTGAAGACACAATGAGTCCAGGATCTGCATTGTCTGCAGATTTATTGGACCTGGGTGCCTGAATCTAACAACCAGCCTGAATAAGCTTTAGCTTATGGCAGAATGGTACCTAGAAACATCCAAAATAGCGAACACTGGGAAAGATGGGAATCCATTGCTGCATCCTAAGAAACGGCATTCTGATTTTGCAAATGTATGTAAGTAGGTGGTGTCAGACAAATGCCTTCAGCCACCTCCTTATGCATTTTAATTTTTTGTGACTGTGAATGCAATGCAAACAAGTTATAGGCCTAAAGTAAGTCGGGTCATGGGTGACACTAATATTCCTTTCCCACTGCAGCTCTTAAACTATAAATTGCCATTTTTTTTAGCCATTTTAAACGGGTAGAGCTGCAGTGGGAAAGCTCCAGGTGGCTTTACCTGTTTAACAAATACCTGTATTTGTTAAACGGTTAAAAAGCAGTGTTTTACCAGTGGGAAATGCTCTTAAAAAAGGTATATAGGACAGTATAGGCAGCAGCTATGAGAGCGCAGTGCATATGTAATGAGTCGCTCATTACATATGCACATATGTAATTAGTGCAGTGCATAGGTAATGACTCACTCATTACATATGCACATATGTAATGAGCAGCTCATTCATATGCACATATGCAATGAGGGCAGTGCATATGTAATGAGCAGCTCATTACATATGCACTACGTTGTCTTATAGCTACTGTCTATCTGCTTTCACACTGCAAACTTGCTTGAGACCCGGTATTTATGTGCAGTGTGAAAGGGGTTTAAGATGGTAAAATACAGTTTTAAATACAGTTTCAAAATACCGGGTCTCAAACGTTTAGGCAATGGGCGGTATTCAATGAGGCTGATTCGCCAGGTTTTTATGGCGATTTTGTGCTGTTAGGCGAATTTTTGACTAAAACGGTGAATCACCCTATTCAATGACCAGATGGCAAATACATTTCAAGGTTTTTTTCGCCATGATTCACCAAGTAGCAATTGCTATCTTTTTATGGTGAAGTGAAATGTGAACTTTTAAAATAAAGTGTTTTTTTTTGTTTTGTTTTTTTACATTTGGTGTAAAAAAATCAGGAATTTTATTCTGAGGAGGGGCATGCTATTTTTATTCATGTGCTGTAAGCACATGAATATATATTTCATTTTTTTTTTTTTTTTTACACAGACCAGCCAGCAGGGGGCCGGAGCCGAGCCGCTCATTACATATGCATGACCGGGTGTAGTGAATATACCCGGTCCCCTGCTGGCACCCCCGGGGGGCAGCCTGTGCTGCCTGGCACCCGGGGAGCCCACCTCCCCCCCACAAACGTTCTGGGGAAGGCAGGGAGACTTCCATCTCCCTGCCTGCCACCGTCCTCAGGCTCCCCTGCGGCATCCGCCGCAGGAGCTCAAATTCGCCGGTCAGGGGCAGCGAGCCCCTGACTCGTTGAATACCGGAGCCGGCGAGGCTCCGGAACGCAGCGAGCAGTGGCGAATGTGCAGCGAATCCTAAACAGGATTCGCTGCACGTCGCCGGTATTCACATTGAATACCGCCCAATGTGAAAGCAGCATTATTCAGAAAGCTTGAGGTGTAAATTGTTGTGTTGTACACATATAATAACCATATCAGACAGTTTCTATTGACAGGTGGAAATACAATCTAATGAACACTGTTTGAAAGTTGCATTTGAGGCGGTAAAAGGCTATCCAAGATAAAACATTCAGTAACATTGGTCAACATAGAGGTGAGCGTCATAGGAGACCTCAGTTGGGTACGACCTATTTAAAGAGAATACTGAAATATTAAAAGTATTTTAAATTATTTTACGGGAGTAGTAAGAATAGACCAGTGCTTCCCAAACTGTGTGCCTAGGCACCTTGGGGGGCTGCAAGGCTCTTGCAGGGGCACATTGGGTTGGTGGTAAAATACCAAATCAAATTTATGGTCAAAGTAACAGGCTAAACCTGATCTAGTGGACAAAACATGCACAAGTCTGTATACCACCACATAACTGATTACAGTTGATAGATCTACGGTGTTTAGATAGAAAGTCAATAGATAGACTTTGTAGGGAAAAAAAAAAAAAAAATCAACATGAATTTCACATTTTTTTTTTTTTTTTGGACTTTCATACTTCAGTCACATGGTCTACAGTTCAGAATGGTAAAGTGTGCCAAACGAAGCAAGGAACCTGGCCCAAATCATGGCAAGCAAAAGCTACATGTTACAACCAATTTGGGGAAAGGGTGACAAGGACAAATATAACTATCTAAACACTGTATATTTAATAATACACTCTCCACATAACTGAACCTGCAGGATGACAGGTAGGCACCATTTACTCAATAAATAAAAAGTTATCCTAGGGGTGCCACGAGAAAAAAAAAAAAAAAAGTACTTGTACATTATCACGGCGCCCACTACTCCATTTGCATAGAGGGTTACTCACGGTAGTGAAATCGCATTGCATGCCATATTGTATGGCATGCGATGCAATTTTCCTATCTAATTTATTCACTGCTCTGTGTCAGTGAATCCATTAAAAAGATAGGATGTGATATAAAAAAAAAAATGCATTGTATGGCATGCAATGCGATATCGGTTCTGATGGAACCTAGAATAATGCCATTTAATGCTAAAATGACATAATGTAATTTGTTCCCCCCTCCCCCACACTATCCACGTCATCCCGAAGCGTGGCGAGCCCCGCGAGGGGCGGCGGTACGCGTCCGACCAACCTTTTCATACCCCCACTATCCACGTCTGCGTGGAGTTGATTTTATATAGTGTGGTGAGCGCAGCGAGCCCGAAGCATGGCGAGCCCCACGAGGGGACACGTAATACATGTAACATAATACATGTGCGCTCGCCACGCTTCGGGCTCGGTGGCTCGCTGCGCTTGCCACACGATCTAAAATCAACTCCTCGTCGACGTGGATAGTAAGGTTATGAAAAGGTCGGTCGGACACGTACCGCTGCGCTCGCCACGCTTCGGGATCACGTCTATAGTGTGGGGGGGGGGGGGGCATTAATAAATTACATTATATGTAATTTAATGCTATAGTACATTAAATGCCATTATATGCGTCAAAATGACATCGCATGCCATACCATAACGACATGCAATGCAATGCGATTTCACTACGTTTGCGTACATAGTAAATTCGGGCGCCGTGATAATACACAAGTACCGAAAAAAATGCTTATACTCGGTTGCCAAAATTCAAGAGAGTTTGCCAGCCAATAGCACAGTCCGATAATAATGGGCCAAACACAGCCATGTAGTACTCCCAACTGAGTAAGGGGAAAGGAACACCAAAGCAGCAGATTGATAAAGAAGAAAACCAGGACAGGGTAAATGGCCTAACACAAACTTTATCACAAGGAAAATTAAGAGCTATGCAAAGCCGTCCTCAAAGCCGCTCATCTGCTGGTATAACCAGCAGATGAGCGGCTTTCCCGGCGATGTTGCGGGAGCACGCAGCAGCGCCCATCACTGGGGCATACACACTCAGCGGCTTTGAGCTGAAAGCTGCTCAAACAGGCTGTTTTGAATGGCTTTCAGCTCAAAGTCGCCCAGTGTGTATGGGCCTTCAGTTTTGTCATTTGAGCTGCTTTCAGCTCACAAGCTGCCCATGGTGTAATGGCCAGGGATGAGCGATGTGTGCTCTCGCATCTTCGCTGGTGGCCGCAGCTAATCCACTGGTATTAACATCAAATGAGCGGCAGGGCGGACTTCTTTCCATAGTGTCCTGCTATGGAAAGTTGTCCACCCCTGGGAAAAAAGCTCAGGACAAAAATCGCTCAGTGTGTATGGACCTTTTGATTTGGGTGGGGTGCGGTTAAACTGAAGTCTAAATTGCAGTGTAAAAATAAAGCCGCCAGAATTTACCTTTCACAGAAACAAAACTCACCCAAATCTAACTCTGCCCATATTACATTTGCCCCACTTGTAATGCAACATGGATTTGCCCATATTGAGAACAAATTTGCCCTAGTCAGGTCTGAATTAGGCCGAAAGTCTGAAGACCTGGATAATGTAAAGTTTGCATCAGAAGAGCGTTCAGCCATGCCAAATGAAGCAGAGTCCTTAAGAAATAGTGCTGCTAGTACAAAAGGCAATGAAAGATTTCCAAGCTTGAAGCAGACATTAAGGGCAGTATTCAATGAGAAAAGTTCTCCGTCTTTTGTGGAGAACTTGTGCTTTTTTCGCCGTGGAGAGAGGTTTTTTTTCTCCAAAGGCGAGCCACCCTATTCAATGTGAAATATTCTCCGTCTTTCTTAGTGATTCTCGCCGTCTCTCTCCGTGAAGAAATTCTCCATCTTTTGATGGAGAGCAGGAATGTGAACTTTTAAACTAAAAGGGTGTTTTTTTTAATTTTGGTGTCAAAAAAATCAGGTTTTTTTTTCTGTGGAGGGCCATGTTATTTTTATTCATGTGCCTATAGCACATGAATATATATTTAATTTTTAAAAAAATATTTTTTTACATTTTTTTTTTTTTCTTTTTTTTACACAGTGCAGCCAGCAGGGGGCCAGAGCGCTCGAGCCGCTCATTAGATATTCATATATTCACTGCACCCGAAGCACGTTCGGGTACAGTGAATACTGGGTCCCCCGCTGGCTGTAGAGGGGGGCAGCCTGTGCTGCCTGGGTCCCAGGGGGGCCCCCTACCCTCACATATGTTCTGTGGCATCCAGGGAGACTTTAATCTCCCTGGATGCCACGTCCCTGTCAGCTCCCTGCTGCGGACGCTCGTCCGCTGCAGGGGTTAAGACTCGCCGCGAGTGGCGGCGAGTCTTATAAACATTGAATAGTGGCAGCAGGAGAGGCAACGAGCCCTCCGGAACACGGAGAGTGCACGGCGAGCAAAAAAAAATGCTCGCCGTGCACGGAGAATATTACCATTGAATACTGCCCTAAGAATGTAGTAGCATATCGGTTGATACAATATACACAATCCGGCTAAATGTAATCCACAAGTACAAAATGATGAGAAATTCAATTCATAAAATGTTTGGAGGATTTTAATTTACATACCAATAAAACCCATCACTGAAAGTCACAAAGCTACACACATTTTACCTGTTTATGGATGCTGCAAATCTCAATCAAAAAAGAAAACCGTATATAGACGATACAAGGCTTTCACACATAAATCAGATAAATTGCTAAATAAAAAGGGGAAAATAGACATTGACCATGTCATTTAAATAAAAACAGTTAACAGTGGAATCTGAATTGGGATCACAATGAACCACTTGCTAAATAACACTGAATGTAAACAATGTACTGTAGCTCTAAGAATTATTTAGTGCATCTGCATAAGGATCCATTCTTTATAATGAACACTGTTATATTCCATGGGATAGAGACCGCTACATGACTTAGTCCATTTTCATGGGATAGAGACCACTACATGACTTAGTCCATTTTCAATCAGGTAACCAATTATATCAGAATTCATGTACCTTGCATTTTATAGCAACAAAAGGAAGATTAACTAAAGTTTCTAAAACGTACAAGTGATAGTATTTCCCGTAGCCACTAGATTCAAGCAATTATTGGTTTACTGCATTCTAATAAAGATAAAATAAGATTGGTTGCTATGGGCAACTCCATAAATTGCCTGTCATAAATATCTTTAGGTGTATCGCCAGTTTATGTCCAGTCTGGATGGTTGGAACAAAAATCTGGTAACATATGAGCCAATGACTATTGACATTTGATCCTAAACACTGAAAAAGACTAACATTGGAGAAGCACTGATGGTGTAATGATTAGCATTTCTGCCTTACAGCACAGAGGTCATGGGTTTGATTCCCACCATGGCTCTAACTGTGCAGAGTTTGTATATTCTCCCCATGCTTGTGTGGGTTTCCTCCGGTTTCCTCTCACAATCCAAAAATATACTGGTCGGCTAATTGGCTCCTAACAAAAATGAACCCTAGAATGTCTGCGCGCGCGTGTGTGTGTGTGTGTGTACACATTACAGGGAAGTCCAGGAAATGAGAATTTTCTCCCTCATGGAGAGGATCAGGTAGGCAAGTATGATTAGACAAGAAATTCCCCAGGGTGATGTAGAACAGGGGCTTCTGCAAAGACACTACCTTTTCTGTGGAGTCATGTCCTTTTTCAGAAGTGCACCAGGGGCTATTGGCTGAACCAGGTGCCACTGACCCCTGTACCACCCTGGTAAAGAGTATGGAACTTAGCTGATCATAACCTAGACAAGAGACTGTGGGCTACAGACATTTGAGGTCACGAATCATCTGTGTGCTTTTGTAAGTTAATAACGAATAAGAAAATAATCTTCTTGCTGTGGCCTGGTGTGCATCAATGACTAGTCACATCACATGCAGACATGCCAGGAAAAAAGCCAGCCTGGGTGGGTCGTATCTGATGCAACCACACAAAGGAAGTGGTTAACAGAGGATTACTTCACTAACATTTATGTTTTGTGATATAAAGTGGATGCAGTCTTAATGTTTTTAGTGTGTTCTATGTAGACAAAGGCTTTTGTTTCAACTAACCTTAACATCTCTGGGTACCCAAAAATTACATCATGTACGTGTGTGTGTGTGTGTGTGTGTGTGTGTGTGTGTGTGTGTGTGTGTGTGTGTGTTTGTGTGTGTGTCGGTGATACAACTTAAAAGTTGTTGATTGGTCATGAAGATAAAAATAGCTTAATTTGTACTTTCAAAACAAGTTAGAATAAGATCATGGTCTATGAAGCCCTTACATTTATATAGAGACACATATACAGGCCAATACACCCCCTACATGCCAATGGTATGCCCTTATAGTAGTGGTCTTGTCAGTAGGAGCCTTCACAATATTACACAGGCCGTTTTAAAAGTTATGGCTGATCAGTATGTATAACACAAAGCAACATGGTAAACTTTAACATCTGGGGTTTTTTATAAGCGCTTTCATCAGTAACAGCAAACAATGTCTAACCAAACCTGGAATGCACCCTGAACCGCTCTTGCTGGACACTCTTCGTAGTCGTTGCAGTACAGTGACATCAGCACAGTTCACCCAGTTGCTGGTAAACTCAGTGAAATAATAACAAAGCTGCGAGGAAACCTCATGTACAAGAACAGAGGAACTAGGAGCTGATGGATAAATTAAGCAATGCATGAAATGTGGTGCTACAATAAGATTTCCACTTCCTACAGGTTATATAGGTATAAAATATTGTTTTTTTTGTATTGTTTCGTAACTTGTTTGTGTGTGAGATCTTATATAATTATCGTTACTGAAGACCAACTCCTAGTGAAGTTACATTTAATACAAACATATACACACACTATATATATATATATATATATATATATATACATATATATATATACATATATATATACATATATATATACATATATATATATATATATATATATATATATATATATATATATATATATATATATATACATACATACATATACATACATACATATACATACACACACACACACACACACACACACACACACACACACACACACACACACCTCTATATATCCATCAACCCCACTTTCCTTTGCTTACAGAGTTTGATGTTACAGTCACATTGTCCTGTACACACTGCCATTTCCCAGCAGCTTACTTATTGTTTCACTGGGTTTCCCAGCATCCGGGTGCACCTTGCCAACGATGCTGTACATGGAGGACCACAAAATCCCCGAAGTATGGAATGAGGATCACTGTACTGGTAGGCATTTGGTTTATGCTGTCATGTTTGCCGTTCCGGTTGAAAGCACTTAATACAAATGCGGAAATGTTGAATGTCACAACACTGCTTTGAGTCATTTATTCTACCTGGAGTACCACAAATATTTTGCCTGTACAATGTTTTCAGCTTCTAGATGTGTATTGTGGAGGTCACCTGGGAAGCAGTCTACAAGCCAGATCCACAGAGTGCCAAACCAATGGTGTGTACACACGTGAGATACCTTTCCTATTCGACTAGATTTGATTGCTATGCAATGTTTACCAACTCTGTACTATCTACATACAGTTCATGCGATCTACATTAGATTTGCACTATTTAGTTATTGCTGCACTGTATTTGGCTATTCGATAAGGGCTGAAAGGGAGTGTGCATCAGGATCGAAAGGTTAAGAACCTGTTCAATTACCATGCGATCCCAATAAGATTTTGACTGTATAGTCAAAATCTAATGTTAAATCTCACTGTGTGTACACACCTTTTTAGTTACAAAATATATATTTTACATATATTCTATAATTGAATATAGATTATAAACTAATTGTATTCTTAACCAATTTGTGTGATCTTACTATATGCAAGTGACAACTGCTCATTAAATACGAACCTGTATATTAACAAAGATTTAAAAACAAATAAGGAAGTCAGGGGTAGATTTGATAAGCTCGGGGAAGCGATAAAGTGTCTGGTCTTTATCACTGGCCAATCAGCTCCTACCTGTAATTTTTCAAACCAAGCTTGTAACTTCACAGGTAGGAGCTGATTGGCCAGTGATAAAAACCAGACACTTTATCACTTCACCGAGCTTAATAAATCTGCCCCTCAGTTACTTTAACCCCACCTAAAAAGGACTTAACATCTGTTTGTGTAACGCCTGCAATACCTTGCAGTCTATTACCTCTGCCGATTGATTCATGGCACACAATTCATTATAAACTATTTTATAGAGAAACATTTACTTCTACAAAAAAAAGGTAACTTTGGATCTGTAATGAAAACAAATGCAATCTACTAAGCAGGGAGGAGAGATGGCCCATAAAATGTATAGTTCGAGAAATACTGTACTTACGGAGAAAGTGTTTTTCTAATAAAGCAATTTCTAGATGCCCCTTCACTTCGTTCAGTCGGTCAGCATCTGTCCGGTTGAATTCCGATATTCCAGAAGCCATGATGATGGTCCCTGAACCAGCCTAAGAAGGAGTTAAACAGTAACATAAGCCACTCTGAATATCAGACCGCACACTGCAGTGTGAATACATTAACAATGCAAACTCATGTGTATGCAGTAAAATCATTTTCCTCTGTATAAAACTACAGAGATCATGAAGATGTGTCGTTGTCTTCTACACAGAACGGAGCAGACACTGCTGCAGCATATCAGTAAGAAGGAAAAAAATAAATAAATAAATAAGGCAGCATTAACCTTATTCCTTGAGCTGTGGTCACAGCACAAATCCTGCAGTATCAGATAAGTGATGGAAAGTAGAACAGCAGCATTCTGTTGAGGTTTGAACTACAGCACAAAGCCTTTTTTTTTTAAACAGCTTGGACAGTGAAGGAAATAGGACTCCTTAGTGTACGCAGGCGTAGAACTATACGGTTAGCATTCCTGCAGCAGTAAGGGAAGCTGCAACGTCATGGAGGCCTTTAGATGAAAAAAGAAAAACGAGGAGGGAGCCAAACACTGCAGGGATCCACATTTCCTCATACAGGTATTACTATGCCTGTTCAATGAATCATTTATCATTTTTACATTTTTGAACATAAAGAAATAACAAACAGCTTTACCACCATACAGTGAACTTGTATTACAGCCACAGTACTGTATATTGGGCTGTAAAAGGTATTAAGCAGTGCTCCACTTTACATTACAATGATTCAAGGATTATTCTATGGACATTGTATACTTTTTCTGACCACACATTTATAAACCATAACAATACTGTAACTTAAAGACATTGCCAGAAAGACTTCAAATTGCTGATCCAATCTAATTTGGAGACCGATTCAATTAACTGAGCGTTTCCAATGCATTTATCCACCTATAAAATGGTAAACAGAGCCTGCTGGTACTTCCAAATTTTATTATGAGCAAAATATGCTTTCTGTATGGTGACAAACAGAAGCTTCAACAACACAATCTTTGGATCACAACCCAAAGCTACAGTAATTGAATCTTTCACTACCTGAAGAATAATGCTGGGTAGTACACATATACAATTGTCTGGCTGTTCTTTCGACCTCAGATGGACAGCCACTAGATTATATAGGCATGTACACTGTGCGCTCATGTGGTACAATCGATTACTCTGCCTCGGTCAGTAGAATCTTATGTGCAGTTTAATATTCATCTGACTGAATGGGACCATATCAGAACAAAAGTGCAGTGTGTACACACTTTCGATCGATATGCTGGCCGTTCTTCCAATAATTAAAATTCTGTAGTTCGGTACATGCATAAATCGGCTGTAGTTTGGGGCTGTTCAATCATGAGTAGGGCTTATCAAATGAAAACTAGATTGTATAGGTGTATACAGAACTTAAGGCTTTAAATAAATATATAAGTAACAGCATAGCTATCCAGAACAGTATAGCTTCCAGGCATTTGTAGTCTTTGTAGACATTGCTTTTAAGAGCTCCAGGGATTCTTCAAGATTACAAGAAAGTGGGCAGGTACCCATAGGCACCTGCCCACTAGGCATGTGAGGCAGGTGCCTATGGGTGACCCATGCTGTACAAGAGACACCCTCTCAGACATTTTATTTATTCTTTAATTTTTATTTTTTTTAAATCCTTAGGATTTCAGCAGTATGTTGCTCCAGCAGGTCAGCTAAACTAGGACACGACTCAATCCTTTACCATGGACATCAATAAGTCAGGAGCGCCAATACCACCCAACCACAGTGCACTGTGGGTGATCAGGAGGTTGGCTGGTACATTGGCCATTCTATCTGCCCTGCTGTGGAGACTGCAGCTGTGCCAGATGAAGGAGAATAGATGCTGCATGCTTGCAAGTGGCATCTATTCAGTGCAAAAAAACATTTGAATGGGCAGAGTGCTGGGTTCACACCCAGTGTGATGTAGGGCAACCGGAGACACATCGCTGTGTGCTGAGCTTTCTAACATCACTCAGCAAATCTCTACATGTTTAGGCCCCTTTAGGGAGCATTTCTCTTCATAAACTAATGGCATCAGTACACAATGTAGTCAAAAACACAAACAGGCAACATTCAACCGTTAGCTTAATTCAGAGATCTCCTAAAACCACTACAAAGCAATTTCTGAAGACCTGCGCCAGTGCATATATGCACTTAAACTGTGGTCTCACAGTGATCGTAGTTTAAGTAGTAACAAAGGGAGGTGACAACTGTGATGCAGTGTTTTGTGGGAGGGGTACTGACCACCACTTGGGGGGAGGGCCGTGGTGGCAGGAGTAGCCGCAGCAGGTCTGAAACAACTAGGCTGCACTGTCAGGAGGCCGCCAGTGATGTGCAAGCGCTTTGTTGTGCAGCGCAGAACATAGAGCAAAATTTTGAGGGCAGATCAACAGGTGGGACCCAGCACGTGGGGCGCCCCCTGGCAGCCTAGTGCCAGCAGTTGTAGTTTAGCAAATCCTTGTTAAACTCTGAATAAGGTCCTATCACCATATCACTACAATACCTCACTGTATTTTAGCTATCAAATAATAAAAATGTAAAAATCCCACACAAATATATGAACATGTACTACCACTAGTCATAGTTAAGGCATCCAGCAATTCATAGTACTTCTGTAAATTGTGTGCTCTTATTATGTGGAAAAGTAAATATGCTTAGTGCCTTTTGTGTATGCTGAATATATTTCCTTTCCTTGAAATGTACATTGTATTGGTATGCACAATAACATGATCCTTTAGTAATGATGTATGCAATTAAAGTGTGAAACAGATGTAAAAAAATGTATGCACATGCTAATAAACTAGGTACAGTACACACTATTCAATTACTGGCCTATTGCCCAATAATTGGATAGTGTGTATGCAGGAGTGTTTAACGTCGATAAATGGCTGCAAACTCTCCTGCAACACTCAGATTGAGGAAATGAGATCGCATGGGTACAAACAGGTTATATGGTTCCCACTGTCCCGATCCCATTCTAGAGTTAAATGCAATATACACACTGAGCAAGAAAGTGCTTTTTGTGTAAAGGTGAGCACTTTCATCCTTGGGATTGACGCATCAATCCTGTAGTGTGCACCTAGCTTCAGTCTGAAGGAATGTATTGAAATTGCCATTCATAATTAAGACCAGCGTTGGGTCTGCAGCACAATATAGGAGCCACACTATGTTCCAGTGGGCGAGGTTTGCCCATGTTTGGCAGTTAGTGTGAAGCTCCTATTTAAATTTTAGTCTGTGCGGTTGCCCCACCTCTGCCACTGATTAAGACTGTTGTGATGCGGCAATGCAGTGAAAACATTGCTAGTGTTAAGGTGCCCATACACTAGTAAGATTTATCTTCAGATCTGGCTGGTTGGAACAAAAACATGGTTATGGATGAGTGACAGTTTGTCAGGTTTCCACCAGCATTTCCAAGCAAATCTGAAGATAAATCTGCTTGTGTATGGCCACCTTTAGTGCTATGGGTTGACATTTTGAATCTGTCTACTGTGAGGCAGTTTCAAATCATTAACAAGTTGGAGTCCTGCAGGTCAACATACAATAGTAATCATTGAAGCACCTTGCACTTTATCAGTAAGGAGGGCCTATTGTAATTTAAGAGCACAAAGTTACACGTGATTTAACATTACAAGAATTTCGCCATTCAGAATTAAAATAGGCCAGTGGTTCCCAAACTTTCTTGACCAGGGCACTCTAGCATGTCAGCATTTGTGCAAGGCACCCCTAGTCAAAATGTTTCTTATGTCACCCTCAGGTTCAGTTATGTGGTTGGGAACATAGCGGTGTTCTAATTGTCCATACATTTTATGATTGGCAGCCACCAGCACAGGTTTTGCCATCACTTTAAGCATAAATAATTGTTTTGGTCATGGACCCCCCAACCAGAGGCACCCTTACACACATCCCAAGGAACCCAAGGGTGCCCAAGCAAAGAGCTTGGGAACCACTGAAATAGGCCCTCCTTACCGATTAGGTTCAGGGTGCCAGAATGAAACCGTACTTACTGGGCCAAATGTATGAAGCCTAAACAAGTGATGAAGTATAGAGTGATGGAGGACCAATCAGCCCCTAACTGCCATGTTACAAGCTGTGTTTTAGAAATGACAGTTATGAGCCACTTCACAACCTGTTATGGCTTTATATGGCTGTATCCTGTTTTAAGTAACAGGTTTATGGCAGATCCAATGCACATGAAAATTTGGCATTATTACGGCAGATTCATGTACACTTAAGGGCAGGCTATGGGAAGCCATCAACTAAGCTCTGAACATATGAGAAAAGGATATGGAGCCTCTGACCTTATGCTTCGAGCTATTAAAATACAAGCCTTACAACAAATTTGGAGCTAACTGACGTCAACCCTTAGATTCCGGAAGAAGGGCTCAGAGCTATGGGTTAGCACACATTTGTGGTGGCCACGATAATGACAGAAAATCCTCTACTTTACCACAGAATTCTGCTCGAGGCTCAGGAAGGGGTAAAGTGCATCCTGTGGGTTGCTGCAGGCTGCAGTTGAATTGACCTGAGGTTAAATGAAGCCAGCCCTATGAGTATTACAATACGTATGCGTTTTATTCAGCAGGAAGATTATATTAGATGAGCAATGAGCTTTAAATTTGAGTCTGCTACTACCAAATGAATATACATCACACAAATATAATTAGCTAGCTGTATCACATCTATTTAGTAATGCATAGCAAGTGCAAACGGTAGTATGGTTTTTTTCCCCTTGGATGGCAGCAACATTCACATCATATTTAGGAGCAACTATATTGTGAATAAAAATACAAATCACTGTACTCCACAATCCAGGCAATAGTCAACCTGGGAACAAGGTTCAGGGCTCCTGATGTTGAACAAATTGGCCAGGTGATAGGGTGGTGGGAACAGAAGGGTTTATCTTTCATCCATCAACTGTAGCTGAAAACCCCCCTGCTGTGATTTTTTTTTTACAGTTTAAAAAAAAAAAAAATGTTGTACTTGCTGTTCTGCAGGGCCGGATGTTTGATGGCGCAAGAGAGCACATCATTGCTCTGAGTGTAACCTGCCCAATCATATGCACCTTTTTTTATTTTGAGGTAGGCTAAATGTATAGTTTGCGGTAGGCATTTTTTTTTCCTGAAAACTACATTAGGTTTAATATAATATAAAATTGTTTTTTTGTTTTTTTTTTTGGGGGGGGGGGGGGGGGGGGTGCTTATTTATTTACTTCAAGTGGTTAAACAGAAAAGAAAAAAAAGTCTCTTTTAAAGTGTTGATAACTTACACTGGTTTATTTACTAAGATGGGTGTTCTATCGAAGATGGGATGTTGCTGTGATCAGCCAATCAGAATCTACTTATTTAGCAACTTCTAGAATATATAGAATCTGATTGGTTGCCCATAGCAACTTCCAATCTTTAAAGAACTTCTATCTTAGCAAATAAACGCAAATAAACCACCCGTAATTCGGTGCCACCATGAATGTTAAACAGTTATTAGGAAGAAGCTGTAAAACATTTTTTTTTTTTTTAAATTGGAATTCATTAACGGAAATAATACAAATAGCACTCACAGGGTCCTTTAACTCTTCATTGTCTTTTGACGTCCGAGGTATTTTCAGAGGGATTTCATCTCCACATTCTGTATCTGAAGCGTTTGGAGACTCTGCCAAGTCAGGGAACTCGTCTCGCTTCTGACCTCTGAACCTAATCTTGTCTAGCCTCCTTAGCATGTTCAGCACGGCACCTTTCTGCTTTACTTTAACATGACTGTTTTTGTCCCTGCAAGGTGGAAAGTAGGAAGACATTTAGCAAACAAAGCTCTAGCATTTCACAGACTTGGCAATACATGCTCAACTCTACACACACCCAAGTGAAACATGTGACGGATTAACATTGTCTGCAACTGTTAAAGTGCCCGCTTCATTAATCCCTAGAACTGTGCAATAAACAGGGGTAAAGAATAGGCAAACTTGGCTTCAAATTATTGACACAACATTCTGATAGTTGGAATGTTTAAAAGGCACACGTAAAAGTTTAAAGGCTTAAATAATTTGATAATTTACAAAAACACATGGGAAACAAGATGGAGGTCTTAAACCACATAAAAAAAAAGCACAATACTTTTATGGTGTCCAGTTTTTGAACCACTGTTCTACTTAATTGCACCATGTTGCTATCTATATGTGTGGCAACAATTCCCAAAGCTAGTGTCTCAGTCTTAGTTTGAAGCTGAATACTCATTAGGCAATTTTCTAAACGATATGCATGATAACTATATTATTTAAGATTTTTGTGCATATCTTTAAGTGTGTAGGAACTACAGGGGGAAATTCAGCATCAGTTTTGATAAAATACTGCAAATGCAGTATTTCACATGCTGGGGTCTGTCCAGCACAGGGTAAGGATGTCCAGCATGAAAAGTCCCATCCTACATTGCAATATAATCCCAATACCATCGCTGTCACAGTAATAGGGGATGGTCCTGGCTGCATAGGTAGGCCACTGCCACCATGTTGCAGATTGCCAGCATCTGTGTGCGACATGCTAAAATAACCTGTATTTGGCTGATTAAGGTAGTTATCGATCCCCTCCATTGTCTGTACATGCAGTCAAATCCTTACCGACTATCTTGTCAAGAACAGAATACACTGGGATCAATGTGTATGCTTATCATTTGTCCAGGAGTTCCAAGTAGCACTAGGGAAACTATGGACGATACAGTATGGTGTGCACCCAGCTTGACAGACAACAAATCTTGAGATGTATGCAGAACAGACAGTATGCTACAGTCATGTGAACTCATAAGCCCCTCAAATAATGGTGGCCACGGAATACCAAACATTGAAGAGATATAACTGTACTTTAGAATATGTTGCCGCTATACAAAATAGTCATAATAGGTTACGCAATCAGATCACTCACAGAACACTACAATCTGTGTGCAATCCTTAGCTCTCCGACTAGTAACATTCCTTCCAGCATTATGCAGCATGTAAATCCATATGAACTTTGGAACACTTAGCAGCGGAAAGCATATTGAGAGATGCCAGAATGTTGCAATGACAAGGATTCCTGGTTTTAAAGACAACCACAAACAGATTATATAGTCCCAAATAAAAGCAAACTAAAACAGTCAGTCAAGTTGCTCCCTCCATTACATGGCGCTAATGACAGTGCTGGGATCTGTCAGCGTGGTTTCTTGCCCTAACAAAGTAGCCATCAGGGAAACACTAATACCCCTTTCACATCGCACTTTTAAAACGGTAAATTGCCGTTTTTTTCCCTTTTTAAAACGTTTAAGCCTGCACTGTGAATGCACCACAGCCGATTTACCGTTTAAAGTTAACTGGCATTTCAAACCGTGTAAAAAGCAGAGTCCTACACGGTTCCTTGCCGTTTTTTGTGCAATGTGAATGTGTACAATGCTATGCATTCACAGTGCAGGCTTAAACGTTTTAAAAAGGGAAAAAAAAACGGCAATTTACCGTTTTAAAAGTGCGATGTGAAAGGGGTATAAACCGGTATTTAAAACGGTAATCTGCGTCAATGTTAAGGCTCTGACCCGTTTTAATTACCGGTTTTTAAAACGTGTCGGCGATGTGAAAGTGGTATAACAATGCTTCTATGAAAGTGAGTAGTCTGCAGATGGTTAACCATTCTTTGAAACATGCTTAACGCACTAACATTTACATTTTGTTCAACACTACCAAAAAGTTTTTAAACATTGAGAAGATCAGCAATATGGGGAAATTGATACGAATACATTTTTGTAGTAATAATAATAAAAAAATAAAAAATAAAAAATAGACTAAAATACTTTACTGCAGAATACATCTATTGCACGCTTTATGTTTAGTCTTTATTGTGCCTTAAATAACATACAATGTATTGTAGTATAAAATTATTGTATACAATGAGGAGAGTGTTGCCAGTCATATATACACAAGCTACTCAACATCAAAGTTGCATGATATTATGGTATGTGATGTGTAATTTTTCACTTTTATTACAACCAGCACTGATGCTCAGACCTAAATTCAATTGGGTGCCGGACGGGGTCCCGACAGTCGGGATCCCGACCGTCATTAACACGACGTTGGGATCCCGACTGTTAAAACGACAGACGGGTTCCCAACGACCACTGTCTATTCTCCCTCGTGGGAGTCCCCGACCCCCATAGAGGGAGAATAGAATAGGTGGTGAGCGTAGCAAGCCATTGTGCCCGCAGTGTGGCGAGCACAGCGAGCCCGCAAGGGGCTTTGTTGTGCCCTCCATGCTGTCTGAGTCTGGCCAGTCGGGACCCCGACTGTTGGAACCCTATACCACACCCATTAAGTTGTGGGAGCTGTTTGGTTAGTATTACCCCTTTTCCACTAGAAGAAATAACCCGGTAATCTCCGCGGGGACGCGCTTCTACCCGGGTTTTTCTGCTAGTGGAAATGCTCCCTGTCAAATAACCCGGTTTGGATTCCCCGGCAATCCTACCCAGGTCATGATCATGGTAGCACCCGGTTAGCACCCGGATTCAAGGGTAGTGGAAACGCTCCCTAACCGGGTTATTTGACTGAGCATGTTAAAATCTTCACTGATTGGTGCTGCTGGGGCACTGGTAAATGATCATCACTCAGAGCCCCGCAGACTGCGCACATAGCATGGAGGATAGCGTTCTGTGCACATGTGCTGCATGTCTGTCCTGCTGACTTTCCCCTGCTGTATCAGAGGCTGCTCCAGCAGCCACCTTCCACTTTGCTGCCAGCACCACAGGCTGCCCTAGCAGACACTGCTATTCATTCCGCAGCACAACATCATTATGGCTGCCAGCAATTGGTCTGATGCTGAAGTGAAGGAGCTGCTACTCATTAGGGCAGAGGAGGAAATCAAGCGCCAGGTGACTGGTACCGTAAAAGACACGATTGTGTACAGAAATATTGCCCAGATGCTGGAGTCTAGGGGGATACACTGCTCTCACCAGCAAGTGCTTAACAATTTAAAAGCACTAAAGAGGCAGTTCACCAAGGTCTCTGACCAGAACAGGAAAAAAAAGCAGTGCCGCACGTGTCGATTGGGTCCATTACGATCTATGCTGCAGGGTATTTGGCAACACAACTCTGACTAATCCTGTGGCACTGTCATCCTCATTGGCCAGCCAGATGGAGAGTAGCCAAGAGCCACCAATGGAGAGTAGCCAGGAGCCACCTGACACACAGTCCACCATGGCAATGTCACCGTGCTGCCCAACTTCTCCGCTCCTGATTTCGGAAGATGGCGATGAAGAGTGCAGTCTACTCGATAGGTCTGTTTTGTCTGACACCGCACAGTCCATGGCGGAGGAGGGGTCCGAAACAACAACAACGGTGCAGGCGACTCAACAAACACCAAAACTGCTTTCAAATAGTAAGTAAAAAAAAACAAAAAACATTTATCCCAGTAATCAATGGTATATGTTGCAGAGTGCCGCAAGTGTGCAGGTGGGATAGGGCCGCAAGCACAGGTCTTGAAACACCTCTGCTATTTTATGTTTATAGTGTTTTTTTGTTTGTCCCACTTGCAGTTTACAAGGTGCCGCCAAAGAAGAAAAAAACAAACCGTTCCGATCAAGCAGCGAGAGCTTTCTCTTCAATAGTAATAGAACAACTGCGGGAAATGGACTCCAACATGCAGGCCAATAAGGATGCTCGTATGGAGAAGTTTTTAGCAAATGAAAGACAGATGCAGCACTCTTTCTTGGATCAATTAAAGGACATGCAGGACAGACAATTGTCCTTCTTGGAACGGATACTTAATCGTGGGTATATGCCACCTCTTCATTATCCACAGTATCCGCCATATGCTTCACAGGCCCCAGCATACCATGAGTATGCATATGGCCAATACAGTAGAGGGCCAACTCCCTCCGCCCCTAGCACTTCCTGTGAGCAACAGTCACACCAAGAGCCTCTACAATATAGAGGCCCCAGTAGCCACGCCCCCAGCACAGCAACTAGCTACCACCCCACCACTGGTGCTAGCTACGCCACCAACACTTCCACTAGCTATGCCTCCAGCACTGCTACCAGTGCCCCACTAAACCCAGAGTATAGTGAGGCAAACACCACTAGCCGTGACAACACGTCTACTACACTGCCAAACCTAGACTCCCCTGAATTTACGGTATATCAGAATTTGTCATAAGAAATACTTTTTTTTTCCTTTGAAATTCATTATTGCAATAAGAATGTTGAATACATTTATTGCATTCAGTCGCCTTGTGGGCACAGTTTGGTTAAACCCTACACCTTGCACTTTTTTCAAATTTTATGGGCACTTGTTTTTTAACATGTTTACGTGCACTTTTTTTCATTTTTATGTATGCCAAAGGCTCAGGTGTACGGCAAACATTTTACCTGAACATGTCTTTTCTTGTAAATAGGTTTTTTGGTAAGGAATAAGGCGCTACATCAGATTCCTTACCAAAAAAACTATTTGCATTGCTTCTATTGGGGCAAAGAAGGAATAGCCCTCATACTGTAACACCAGAAAAAAGCGTCCAGGACTCTGTTACCCTTTTTTTGCATGTCTTTTCTTGTGTTGTGTGAAGAAACTTTTGAAAGTTCCAAAGATTTAATATTTGGCAGTAAAATAAAAAAAAAAGTTATTTTAAAAGAAATGTGTGGTAATATTTGCCAGTAAAATAAAAAAAAAGTTATTTTAAAATAAATGAGTGTGGTCTCTTCTTCTAATATGGTCATATTTTTAATGGTGGCCCTTTTGGTGTAATGGTGGCCCTATTTTGTGACCTCCCATGGTAAAGCCCTTTAAAAAGGCTTTTTCCTTATGTAATCTATAGGGGAAAAAAGGCCTTACCCAGGTTAAGTGTAAAAGGGGATGATCAGGCAATTTACCGGGTAGCACTGTAGTAGAAATGCATGTCCAACCCGGGTTCGAACCGGGTACAATTTACCGGGTCCGACCCAGGTTGCTAGTGGAAAAGGGGTATAAGTTTATGTGTTGCCAGATAGCGAGCTCCGGGAGTGAGTGATGTCATAGGTGGGCAGACACTTCTGGTATCTGTGGCGCCGACCGATTTGCAGGAGCATTTGTTTGTTTGTTATTGCTGCGTTCTGACTGCATCTTTCAATGAGTGCCACTGAATTGGACACTGGAGTTATTTCATCTAAGATATGCGAGTGCCATTCATACTAATATATATATATATATATATATATATATATATATATATATATATATATATATATATATATATATATATATATATATATATATATATATATATATATATCTCAATGATTACAAAGCTTATTAGTTACTCACCAGATGCAAAATTACATCTAAAAGTACTGTGAATCCATTCTCAATAGAAATCCAGCTTCTTTCTTTTATAGTCTGATAATAAGCTTTACAGATGACTCATTTACACACAAGATATAATTGAGTCTTCACATGTTACTAGCACCCATTAAAAACAGGAGTGGTACTATGCTTCAGGCAACAAGAAAAAAAAGGTGTTAATTTATGGGTGGTGCAGCAGCGGCCTTTGAACTTTTTGCTTTAACTCCTCTCCAATTACAGAAATTGCTATTTTCACTTTATGTTATTGTATACTAGATGGCTAGACCATATCTTGCACCCAACACTGATCAGTTGCCACTGGGCAGGAAGAACTGTGAACTGCATGCATCCAGCAAGACGTATTACACAAGACTGCAGCCTCTCCTTTAGCTTTGCAGAACAGAAAGTAAGAGCAGGCCTGACTCTTCTTGAAGAGGCAGAGAGCATTTCTGGATGTTTAGAAACAGTAATGTTAACATTAAAATATGTTCAAAATAGGTTTTACTTTAAGAAGATGGCCAGCAAGGGAGGGAAAAAAATATTCGATTTATAATACTGTACTCTAACAACGCCTTTCCTTAAATCGGAGGTGAATATAGAACACCCTCATATGTTTTACCTCAAAGTGCCATGACTTAAGCTATATAATAAAAGGACCAATGCCCCATACACACAGGGTGACGGGAGCTTTGCGCTGAGCGATCTAAGCACAGAGCGCTCAGCACACAACGCTGAACCAAGGCAATGTGTGCACAGTGATCACTGCCAGTGTTTTTGATAGAACATGGGCAATGACTAGATTTAGAATTAATGCAGTATAAAGCTAATGAGGCGATAGTGACGTGAAAGACCACGAATCGCCGTCGCCCATACACACAGTGATCCATGCTTCCTTGTAAGCGATCTAGTCACATTGTATACCCCCACGTGTATGCCCCATTAGACTGCAGACCTAATTATTGCATATCCGCGAACATATGCGATAATTATGGCAAAGGACAGCTCTTGCGTTTAGAGGTGTCCTTTGTGATTTGGCCGGCGATGTGCAGCAAGTCCCAGCGGCTCCCCCCTCCCTTCCTTACCTGGCCGGGTGCTGCTGCTGTGGGCTCTTTTCCTCCTCCCTGCACCCAGAACAGGATTTACAGTGCAGGGAGGAGGATGTCACTGGTCTGGGCAGCACAGCACCGTGACACAGGTGAGAGGGGGTCGGTGCAATGCAGCAGGGGTCAGAGCGGGGCGCTGTGGGTGGCGTTAAGAAGCCCAAAGCTGGCGACATCACTGCTTTAAAAGAAATCACAGGCTTCTTCCCATGTGGAAGTTGCATGGTATGTCCAATAGGTGAAATTCTAGCCAAACTTAGCAAGTGTATACAGAATTGGGGTGTACACACACACGGAGCAAATTTGTGCTATTTTCTAAGCAATCTGACTAGATTGCTTAGAAAGTAAGCACAGATCTCTCCGTGTGTATGCTCCAAAAGATTAAATATCTCTTGCTAACTAAGTCAGTGCATGCAGTCAAAATCTAGTCAAATTGCTTAGCAAATTACTGCAAATCTCTCTAGGTGTACAGAATGAGAGCTACTGACTGGTTTCTCTTTTTTTTTTTTTTACATCATTAGCGCTAAATAAACCTCTCATCAGTGCCTGATAACATTTAGTCACTTGCTCACTAATTACTTAGTTTCCAGATTTCTACCATGTGTATAATAAGCATACAGCAGATGGTGTGTACACACAGAGGAAATATGGGGCTGCCCCATACATTACATAACAAAAAAAAGCCCTCCCACTGACTAGATATCAGAACAGAAGTCTGCTTTATATACTAGCTGCCTGCAAAGATTGTACATGCCTAGTTGAAAAGTTCCATGCTCTTTATTTGGGACTTAAGTTGGACGGGCGATATAGTTTATGCAATTCTCAAAAGTGCGAAGATCAGGGCCACTCAGCCGGTCGTGCGTCCAAACACACGAATGCCCGAACACCCAAGCCCCCCCCAAGTGGCCCCAAACTTCTCCAAGCAGCCGCCCCAGGGAAGCAAGGACTGCTGCAGAAGGCAGTGGTTGCCCCTTCTGTGGTGAGTATTTCTGGGGCAGGACAAACCTGCCAGGTTTGTCCTACCACCAGAAAACCCACCACACAAGGGGTTAAAAAGGTCCACTTTAGTGAGTCTTTTTATGGAGTTGTATTTAGTGCCGTCGAGGGGGGTACTTTTTACCTGTACGCAGGTCTACTAAGGGGCCCAGGTCCTTTGCCTCCTGAATACCCCCGTAAAGCCCATCTGTGAGCTTAGATTGTACTTTAAGACGATAAGGTAGTGTGTAAAGTGTAAAGACTATTAGTTCGAGAGTTAGCATGGAACATACACACACTCCTTTCAATTATACTTATGTAGAGGAGACGGCTATGCCATTCCCAGCTAAATGAACACCTAGCATGTCCAAGTTTGAGAGGTACCTGAATGAATACATTTTGGGGGTTTCTGTATTTTAAGCTCCACTTCCCACACAAGAGATTTTAACTAAACTCATCTTATTGTAGGATTTGACAGATACCAGTCACCAGATCGACACAATGACAAAGATCTCTGACCTGATCACTGGATTTTAGAAACCGTGGGTAGGATTCTCAGTATCACCATTGTCCGTATTACCATTGGGCCCGATAGCTCCTTTGCACTGTGGAGCAGCATAAATTAAAATGTGGTAACACATTGCCTATAGCTGTATTTAAATCACAGCACAGCCCTTACAAAGGACACATTATCTACTGCTGTGTATGGTTTGGTTCCCAGTCTTACAGACAGTTGGCCATTCTGCATTCTGTTCTCTGCTGTATTCCATTGAACATAGCTACATTCTGGAGCACCTTTGATGGGCAACAATTTTATATACAGTAGTCATTGGCAGGTATTCAATGCGGCCGGCGAGGGGGTTAAGCAATCCTCACTGTTTAACCCCCTCACCAACCGCTCGCCCTATTCAATGTTCTGGGGAAATCCTTGCCGTCACAGGACGGCGAGGATTTCCCCAAACAGTGAGCCCCGCGGCTAATGCAGCGAACCCGCTGTATTTAGCTGCGAGTCTCGCGGCTTCTGGAGCCGCATATGCCAATTCTCCCTCGCTCAAAAAAATGGAGCGAGGGAGAATGGGTTTATGAGGGGTGTGCGTT
This sequence comes from Crinia signifera, assembly GCF_055691185.1. NCBI lineage: Eukaryota > Metazoa > Chordata > Amphibia > Anura > Myobatrachidae > Crinia > Crinia signifera. The sequence continues at coordinate 167,132,531 of NC_139220.1, forward strand.
GAATACTGACAGGGTGAGTGGTGACAGCGAGCAGGAAGCCCTGCTCGTTGTCGTCGCTCGCCCACGGTATTGAATACACCCCAATGTGAGTAGTTAGTATATGTTTTTCACATTTGGTTACACAAAATGTAAAATGTATATTTTGCAATAAGAGAAAGTTCTACCATATTCTGCTCATTGTCGTCAATGTCAGATATACAACTACTGACATCAGCCTGATGCCAGCCAGATTGGTGGAGGTTGCTAAATCAACTTAATTGAGGACAACAGTGTGTGGCATACTATGAATTGGAGGCACACAATGTGTCATGCTAATGTGGATCATTGTGGTGTGACATGCTATAGAGCGGGCATTCCCAACCTTGGTCCTCAAGGGACACAACAGCTGAGGACACAGTAGTAGATGTATCTGCAGACTGATCAAGCATCATGTTCTCCATACACACTGCGTAATCAGTCGGGACAGAGATCAAATGGGCCGGCGCATTTGCATGCACCCACTGATCTGTCAAAGACGTCTCACGGTACAGCTACATGGTCGGTGGATTGCATGTACATAATAGTACAATGTGCCGATATTTATCTTTAGATATAGATAGAGTTATCCTCATTTAGCCCTTTAATAGGATTGAGTAATGGAATTACTCTGCTAATCCCCTACTGTATTGTTCTATGTATTATATTGCAGCTGGGAACAATAGGCCTTGACTCAGCATGGCTCACAATGGCTATCCAAAGACGGCTAGATGAGACTGGCTACATCTGTGTATCAGGGATCAGCTATGTTGCTTAGCCGATGCGATATATCTGAATGATGCCAGTCACCGATATATCCATGGTACACACTGGCCGAAGGTGCAACTATATATAGACCGTTCAATCGAATGTCTGATATTTCAGCCAGTGTGAATGCACCCACCTTAACAGTGCAAATTTTAGTAATATCCACGCTTGAGCACAGGTGACTGAATTAGTACCCCAGTTATTTTGATTTAACCATCTGTGCTGAAGCCCGAACAGAACTAAAGTCTGCAGTGTGCCTTGAGGACCATGGCTGGAATGCCAGCTATAGTGTCCACTCCAGCTGCATGGTGCTGATCAGTGAATTTACCAAGTCCATTACTACCTTAATATTGATAATTGGAAAACCAAATACACAATTGTTCTGCTAAATGTTTAATTACATAATTATAACAAACCCAATTAAACAGTCATTATACATTCTGCTTTTTTATTTTATTTTATTTTTTATTTATTTTTTTTATAACCAAGTGGGTCATAAAAATGCTGACTATAAAATACAGCTGTTAAGTCACCATTTGAAAATTAAGCTAAATCAACCTGAAAGCTAGGATGCAGCTGCTGTACTTGTATTCTGTGCCTCGTAGCAGAAATATATCCAGCCTTGGTAAGCGATATAAGGAGGTAAACCGTACACAAAATAGGAAATGAGCCACAGACATTCCATAAATATACACACCCACACACCTGCGGCATTAAACATTTAAATGCAGACTGGTCCTTCAGAAGAATATAATGTCCCTCACAAGGAACAAGAGCTTGCAAACTGGCTTTTTTCTTCTTTGCTTTAAGTCAAGGGTTGCCAAACTCTGTCCTCAAGACACCTGAACAATCCAGGCTTCAAGGATACCTATGGTTGAGCATAGATGTTTAAACCAAATTGGTTAAGGTACAAATTAAGTTACACATGCCCCAGCATGATGATCTTTAAAGCCAGGACCGCTAACCCCCGTACACACTGGGCAAACTTCATGTGAATGCAGCTCGGTTTTCTTGTCCGAGTGGCTTTCAGCCCCTGTCGTGTGTAACTCTGCAAATAAATTATAAAAATTGTGCAATCTGCTATCCTGTCGCACATTCATAAGTCACTCACTCTTGAATGATTGTTCCAGTCTGTGCAAATATATGCCCCACCCTCTGTGACAGACAGGCTGATTGAGGTCAGTGCGGATGTCATAGAACCTTAAAAGTATAGACACAAATGGAGACTTTGTTCAAATTGTGAGGGGATTGCAATTTGATATTGTCACCATTTATTACTGCTTTGGGTTCAGGCATGTGCGCATTGCAAATTCACACAATAGTCATCAAATCTGAAGCAAACCATAAATTCACAAGTGGGTTTTCAGTGTCCAGGCTGTTAAAGAGGCAGTAATCAGGTATGTTTATTTGCCTGCCATCAGGCAGGTGAAAAAAAATCCCTGATAATGCTATTTACTGGAGATCATTTCATTACCACTAGGGGATCAATTTTAACTCCATTATCATTAGAGAGGAGTTACGTTTTGACTCGTTGAAAGAAACTATGCACAATTTTAGACCAAAAAAAAAAGGTAGGGTTAATCCTCACTCAATAAAACTATTTAGAAAAAAACATACATACACAAACCTACACGGGTGTGTAGCCACCCAAGCGACAGTGATTTAAAAAAAAAAAAAAAAAAAAAGAACACTGGCCGTGACAGATCGCTTAGAACACATCGCTGATAAATCTCTGTGCTGAGCAACACAGCATCGCTCAGCACAGAGCATTAGATTATGGTGAGGTGTGTTCCAACTGAAATCTAAAAACTGTAGCTTTATTTTTTTTTTTTTTTTAAAGCCAGTATTTACCCTGTACAGAAACAAAAATCGACAAGTGTGCCATAATGCTCTCTGCACATGGTTTTGTCAGTTAGTATATTGAAAAAAAAATCACCACAAGCTGTCGGGCTCGTTCTGCCGAGAAAAGCCGGAAATAGGCGAGCTCCTGGCCGGAGCTGGTCTATTTCCATCATCAACTCGCGGCCACGCCCCCTTCTCGCCGCTCGGGACATTGAATCCCGACTGCTGAGCTCCAGGCGAGCTGACCGAGAACTGGACAGGGGCACGGCTGTCGCGCTAGCTCGACAGCCGTGCCCCTGACATTGAATACCCCCCTTAGTTGGGGGGCCACATTTATAGACAGTCATTCGCTTAAAATGGTCACTAAAGTTACATGCCAGTAGCAGTGGATTTGCATGCCTTCCACAAACGTTGCCATAGTCAGTTTAAAATTTTGTTCTGAGGTAAAAGCAGCTGTTGTGTTTGGTTAGAAATCATGCTGTTCTTTAAGTGGCTGCCTCCATGATCTTTCAATAAGCTCTCAGACAGGAAATGTATATCAGTTGAAAGTAATAATCCAATATTGACAAAGTGCCAACACAGCTCACAGACGGCACAAAAGAAAAATAAAGGATACAGTGAAAATAAAAAAAATAAATCATACAGTGAAACAGAATTACGGCCTTGCCCATGCATACAGAATAAATAAATAAAAATCATGAAAATTGAAAAATGTACAGACCGCCACACACGAACACATATCTGGTCGGTCAATCAATCAGCAGATATATTTCTGAATGGCTCAGGCAAGGCAGGGTGTTCTCCATACACAATGGCCCATTTTCAGATTGACACGCTCGCATGCAGTGAGCTGCAGAATTGGCCCATTGCACATGCGTACCATGTGTGAAGTGGTGTCTACATATTCACAAGCGCCCTACTGAGCACATTTTGCCTTGTGAACGAGTGCAGGCAAAGTAGGCATGATGTGGGAATTTGTATTGGCGTGGCCACAAAATTGGGCAAAACTGGGCGGAAACATGGGCATTGACTGTAAGTGTTGGGTGTTGGCTTTGCATGTCTGTACGTCTCAACCTCCAAAACATTTGCAAGGAAAAAAAAAGTTTAAAGTCTCGCAGGTCAGCCTTTTCCCGGACCAACATTCGCAACCCCAATCAACACGCACAAAATGGCTCAATCATTCGCACCTGCACAATAGTCTAAAGTGTTATATCCCATCACACCAGCATGTTCATCCATACCCAACAGTGTATGGCATGTTGCCTCAAATAACACCCATTTAACATTAGTCAACATATGTCAAATCTCATAGTTCTATGCATATATTAGCATGTTTTTGAAAATTTAAAAAAATGTATTTGTTATTTTACATTTGATGATTCTAAACACCTTATTCTCGCTACTTGTAAGGCAAATGGAGTATTGAATTCAAACAACTAAATTAATTGAGGGCCATCAGGCCATTAATTTATGTTTGGGTAATGTGAGCTGCGAGTGTGTTGTTAGTTGGTGAGTAGAGCATCAGGTTCCCAGCCTGCTCGCTCGCACGCACACACTATTGGCTGTGCTTGCGGAAAAATATGATGTGTGTGGAAGCTGCTTAGTGTGCGTGCAGTGCCAATCCACTCCCCTTTTGCTGCGTTTGCGAGTGAATGCATTTGCATGCACTATAGGCGTGGCCGGGTGCGTGCGTATGTGTCACTCTCGCAAAGCTGCGTTCGAATGTGCGTGCGAGCTTGTCAATCTGAATAAGGGCCAATGCTAGGGAACCTGTCCTGATGAAAGGATCGAGAAGGAGGTGTACGAGCAGGAATAAGAAAATGCACTGTAAGGGGGGGGGGGATGATGTAACCTGTACAGAGAGATTTAGATTTGGGTGAGTTAATTTGTTTCTGAGCAGGGACAATACTGACCGCTTTTTTTTTACACTGCAATATAGATCTCACTTTGGGGTGTACCAGAGGTTCTGTACTTTACTTTTAAAGATTGTATCCTATGCTCTTTTACGTGCTCTGGGCTTTGCATAAAATATAAACTACTTTAGTGTTCATTCTAGCACTCGCTATCTTTGAAAACCCATGCAGTTCCTCTTCCCTGCCTGGGGTGTCGCTGTCTGCGGTAGTGCTTCTAGCACAGTGTGGTCTGTATATCAGCACTGATATGCAAACCAGACCTATGCTGGAAACACCACAGCAGACAGCGACACCCCAGGCAGGGAAGAGGAACTGCATGGGTTTTCAAAGATGCTGCAATATGCAACAGGAGTTTGGAACTGCATTGCAAATCCAATTTACGTTTGTGAATTCACCATGAGAAAGGCGAGGCGATCTAAACTTACACCTAATTGAATAGACAGAGACATGTGTTTTTCAATTAAATACAACATCCATCCTGTAGTTCTTGCCTTTGGCACCATACCAACACATCAATTAAAAACCCACACAAACATTAGTGAACATATAAATGTCACACAGATGGGGTAAGACTGGTATTTGAACTCTTGGCCACAGTGTGGAGATTGAGCAATGTTAATAACCATGCATTACAGTAAAAACTGTAGGAATAATAACAGTACTCAACAAGACATATCGTTTTAAACACTGGAGAGTCTACAGCAGTAGTAGCCAACTCCAATCCTCGAGAGCTACCAACAGTTAATGTTTTCCAGGTCACCTCACAGAATCACAAGTGAAGTATTTAGTTCCACCTGTGGATTATTTATAATGTGTCAGTGAGTAATGAATACACCTGTGCCCCAGCTAGGTGATCTAGAAAACGTGAACTGCTGGTAGTTCTCGAGGACTGGAGTTGGCTACCACTGGTCTACAGCATCAAATAAGATCAGAGGTTAACCAGGATTGTAGAAGTCTGGGTATTACAACCTCGACATCTCTGTACTCTATAATATTTTCGGTATGGTAGAAAAGGGTCATCATCCCACACTGAGGGCCATATGCACTAAGAAGGTTATTCTGTGACTCGCAAGGCTGCAAATTTCGCGGCCTTGTTAGTCCACCAGACGCCCACCCGCCCTCGCAATCCCCTGTAGGCATGAGAATGGATGTATTACATAAACATCCATTCTCAGCCTTGTGTGTGGAGACAAAATCATTTGGGTGTCACAGATCTGAGGGCACCCTGTGTGACGTCAGCTGCCCACCTCCCGAACCATTAGGGAATTACCATGGGAATGCCCAGCATTTTCATGGGAACGCACATGAATGCTGAAAATTCCCATGGGCGAATCCCCCTGCCCGCATTGTTGTGTGTGAGCGCCCAGCAAATAATTTGCCATGGCTGCTCGCACACAATGGCTGCACATGCGCATAAATATGTATACACGGTCACAATAAATAAAAATTGCTCCCCTGCAAGTGCACGCAGGGGAGCGTGTAAACTAGAATCACCCCCTAAGCTTCAAAAGGTATAAAATGGAAAGTGATAAACAGCCAGCCAATCAGCTCCTAACTTCCATGTCACAGACTGTTTGAAAAATGTCAGGCAGGAGCTAATTGATCACTCTCCATTTTAGCACTTTTGGAAGCTTAGTGCATCTGGCCCTCAGCCAGATGCTGGTTATGAAGGCACTAGTTAGTATGAGCAAAATTTGGTTGCCTTCTCCAAACCCTCACAAAATTTTTCCAAAACTAATAGCCCTTTTACTGCGCACCTATAACCCGGGTTATTGACAGGTTGAAAACACCAAACTGAGTAACCCAGGGTCGACCAACCCAAAAATTCAACACTGGTTATAAGAAGGGTTTATAATGGGTTTCGTGTGAAAGGGTCGGACCCAGGATCAAAATCCCAGGTCTGACCCGGCTTTAGTGGAGTGAAAGCAGTATACAGGTTATTTACCTGAATGACAGCATGGATTTCAAAAACTTTTGTTACAAATATTTCTATAGGTCATCTTTCCATGCACTGTCCATGCAATCTTTTTCAAGTTATTTAGGTGCAATTACACTGATTTTAACTAAAAATATTGTGCAAATGTTTTAGGCAGGTGTGCTGCAAAGTAAAAAATAGTTTCAAAATAGAAACCCAAGTTTATTTTTATCAATTAACAAAATGCAAAGTGAAAGAACAGAAGAGAAATCTAAATCAATATTTGTTGTGAGACCCTTTGCCTTTAAAAAAGGCATCAACTCTTCTAGGTACACTTGCGCAAAGTCAGAAATGTTGTAGGATTATAGTCAGGTTTATGATAACCATTCACAGCAAAAAGGTCATATGATCGGATTCAGTATTGAATCCCGGCGGTCAGGATCCCGGCGTTCAGAATCCCGACAGCCGAAATGCCGACAAGGGGGGGGGGGACGTGGATCGCCCCCCCTTGCGGGCTCGCTGCGCTCGCCACGCAGCGGGCCCGGTGCCTCGCTACGCTCGGCACGCTATTTTATTCTCCCTCCAGGGGTGTCGTGGACACCCCAGGAGGGAGAAAGTGTCGGCATTTCGGCGTCGGGATTCTGAACGCCGGGATCCCGACCGCCGGGATCTTAACTGCATCCCCATATGATCATAGTTTTCAAAATGTAGGTTGAAACACATTCATTAATGGAAACCGAAATGGATGTTTAAGAGGTTTAAAATTGGTGAGACACAGCCACACTTTGCTACAAAGGGTAGGTTGTTTAAGACCATTTCATATCACAGGTCCTACCACCATGAAAAGACTGAGCACAGCTAGAGAGTTATACTGCATCAGCAATTTCTCTCCCATGCAAATATTTCAAAGCAGACTGTAGTTTCAAGATGTGCTGTTCAACATCGAGGACCATAGATGCAGTGGTTGGCCAAGGAAATTTAGTGCATTAGAAGACACATCATGCTGCCTTCCCTTCAAAATTGGAAGATGCCTAGCAGAGTAACCTGTACAGAGAGATTTAGATTTGGGTGAGTTAATTTGTTTCTGAGCAGGGACAATACTGACCGCTTTTTTTTTACACTGCAATATAGATCTCACTTTGGGGTGTACCAGAGGTTCTGTACTTTACTTTTAAAGATTGTATCCTATGCTCTTTTACGTGCTCTGGGCTTTGCATAAAATATAAACTACTTTAGTGTTCATTCTAGCACTCGCTATCTTTGAAAACCCATGCAGTTCCTCTTCCCTGCCTGGGGTGTCGCTGTCTGCGGTAGTGCTTCTAGCACAGTGTGGTCTGTATATCAGCACTGATATGCAAACCAGACCTATGCTGGAAACACCACAGCAGACAGCGACACCCCAGGCAGGGAAGAGGAACTGCATGGGTTTTCAAAGATGCTGCAATATGCAACAGGAGTTTGGAACTGCATTGCAAATCCAATTTACGTTTGTGAATTCACCATGAGAAAGGCGAGGCGATCTAAACTTACACCTAATTGAATAGACAGAGACATGTGTTTTTCAATTAAATACAACATCCATCCTGTAGTTCTTGCCTTTGGCACCATACCAACACATCAATTAAAAACCCACACAAACATTAGTGAACATATAAATGTCACACAGATGGGGTAAGACTGGTATTTGAACTCTTGGCCACAGTGTGGAGATTGAGCAATGTTAATAACCATGCATTACAGTAAAAACTGTAGGAATAATAACAGTACTCAACAAGACATATCGTTTTAAACACTGGAGAGTCTACAGCAGTAGTAGCCAACTCCAATCCTCGAGAGCTACCAACAGTTAATGTTTTCCAGGTCACCTCACAGAATCACAAGTGAAGTATTTAGTTCCACCTGTGGATTATTTATAATGTGTCAGTGAGTAATGAATACACCTGTGCCCCAGCTAGGTGATCTAGAAAACGTGAACTGCTGGTAGTTCTCGAGGACTGGAGTTGGCTACCACTGGTCTACAGCATCAAATAAGATCAGAGGTTAACCAGGATTGTAGAAGTCTGGGTATTACAACCTCGACATCTCTGTACTCTATAATATTTTCGGTATGGTAGAAAAGGGTCATCATCCCACACTGAGGGCCATATGCACTAAGAAGGTTATTCTGTGACTCGCAAGGCTGCAAATTTCGCAGCCTTGTTAGTCCACCAGACGCCCACCCGCCCTCGCAATCCCCTGTAGGCATGAGAATGGATGTATTACATAAACATCCATTCTCAGCCTTGTGTGTGGAGACAAAATCATTTGGGTGTCACAGATCTGAGGGCACCCTGTGTGACGTCAGCTGCCCACCTCCCGAACCATTAGGGAATTACCATGGGAATGCCCAGCATTTTCATGGGAACGCACATGAATGCTGAAAATTCCCATGGGCGAATCCCCCTGCCCGCATTGTTGTGTGTGAGCGCCCAGCAAATAATTTGCCATGGCTGCTCGCACACAATGGCTGCACATGCGCATAAATATGTATACACGGTCACAATAAATAAAAATTGCTCCCCTGCAAGTGCACGCAGGGGAGCGTGTAAACTAGAATCACCCCCTAAGCTTCAAAAGGTATAAAATGGAAAGTGATAAACAGCCAGCCAATCAGCTCCTAACTTCCATGTCACAGACTGTTTGAAAAATGTCAGGCAGGAGCTAATTGATCACTCTCCATTTTAGCACTTTTGGAAGCTTAGTGCATCTGGCCCTCAGCCAGATGCTGGTTATGAAGGCACTAGTTAGTATGAGCAAAATTTGGTTGCCTTCTCCAAACCCTCACAAAATTTTTCCAAAACTAATAGCCCTTTTACTGCGCACCTATAACCCGGGTTATTGACAGGTTGAAAACACCAAACTGAGTAACCCAGGGTCGACCAACCCAAAAATTCAACACTGGTTATAAGAAGGGTTTATAATGGGTTTCGTGTGAAAGGGTCGGACCCAGGATCAAAATCCCAGGTCTGACCCGGCTTTAGTGGAGTGAAAGCAGTATACAGGTTATTTACCTGAATGACAGCATGGATTTCAAAAACTTTTGTTACAAATATTTCTATAGGTCATCTTTCCATGCACTGTCCATGCAATCTTTTTCAAGTTATTTAGGTGCAATTACACTGATTTTAACTAAAAATATTGTGCAAATGTTTTAGGCAGGTGTGCTGCAAAGTAAAAAATAGTTTCAAAATAGAAACCCAAGTTTATTTTTATCAATTAACAAAATGCAAAGTGAAAGAACAGAAGAGAAATCTAAATCAATATTTGTTGTGAGACCCTTTGCCTTTAAAAAAGGCATCAACTCTTCTAGGTACACTTGCACAAAGTCAGAAATGTTGTAGGATTATAGTCAGGTTTATGATAACCATTCACAGCAAAAAGGTCATATGATCGGATTCAGTATTGAATCCCGGCGGTCAGAATCCCGGCGTTCAGAATCCCGACAGCCGAAATGCCGACAAGGGGGGGGGGGGACGTGGATCGCCCCCCCTTGCGGGCTCGCTGCGCTCGCCACGCAGCGGGCCCGGTGCCTCGCTACGCTCGGCACGCTATTTTATTCTCCCTCCAGGGGTGTCGTGGACACCCCAGGAGGGAGAAAGTGTCGGCATTTCGGCGTCGGGATTCTGAACGCCGGGATCCCGACCGCCGGGATCTTAACTGCATCCCCATATGATCATAGTTTTCAAAATGTAGGTTGAAACACATTCATTAATGGAAACCGAAATGGATGTTTAAGAGGTTTAAAATTGGTGAGACACAGCCACACTTTGCTACAAAGGGTAGGTTGTTTAAGACCATTTCATATCACAGGTCCTACCACCATGACAAGACTGAGCACAGCTAGAGAGTTATACTGCATCAGCAATTTCTCTCCCATGCAAATATTTCAAAGCAGACTGTAGTTTCAAGATGTGCTGTTCAACATCGAGGACCATAGATGCAGTGGTTGGCCAAGGAAATTTAGTGCATTAGAAGACACATCATGCTGCCTTCCCTTCAAAATTGGAAGATGCCTAGCAGAGACATTAGCCCAGAACTGCCAGAAACCAGTGGGACCCAGGTACACCCAACTACGGCCAGCAGTGGTAGTCATGGAAGAATTGACTCAAGAAGTGACTCAACTATGCAGGAAAACATAGGAACTTGGTAGGCATGGTGGAGGTTCCTTGGGAGATTGGTGCTGCATTTCAGCAAAGGAGTTGGGGATTTGGTCAGGAATTTTGGTGTCCTCAGTGCTGAGAAATATAGGCAGGTACTAATCATTAGGCAAGTCTGGCGTCTGGTTGGCTCCAAATTTATTCTTCAGCAGGACAGTGGTCCTAAACATAGGGCCAATGTCATTAAGCTTAAAATAGAACATGGAGTCCTGGAAATGGCTGGGTTTACATGAGGAGAGAAGTATTTGAGCAAGAAGATTTATGGTTTGTTCTCCAAGACTTTTGGAACAACCCCCTTGCAAAGTTCCTTCAAAAACTGTATGCAAATGTACCCAGAAGAAATAGCGCTGTTTTAAAGGAAAAAAGGTAGTCACACCAAATATTGATTTGATGCAGGTTTATCTTCTGTTCATTCACTTTGCATTTTGTTAATTGATAAAAAAAAAAAAAAAAAAACTATTAGCGCTTTCTTATGTTGGAAGCTTTCTTATGTTGCACTATTTAAGTGTGAAAAGTGGCAAACATTTTTTATTCATCATGATGACGGTAAGGTTTACCTTATATAGGAAATCTTTGGCACTTTTTAGCAGATATTTTGCACATCTCTCAGAGAGCTTGTTAGCACTCAAAGGGTTAAATGATTTACTCACAAAAAACCCTTTAAAATATGTTGCTAGATAAATGCACATTAAAACGGAACAAGCCCTGATGACTGTTTATGTTCGTTTATACTTGGAGATTTACTATATATTGTCATACAGCTGGTACCCTGGACAGCCTATGATTAACCTAGCAGAGGCTTGTTGATTGTGTATTTTGTTTCAAGGCTTACAATTATGTAAGGATGACACAAATATAATCATGACCTCTACATTGTGCTCCGGCATTGCTGTGTGTTTTTTTTTTTTTTATAATTCTGTCTCCATAGTCTCTGGAGCATCTATGAATGTTGGCAGTGGAAGGAAAGACAAGTAGATAAGTAGTAACTGGATACATAGCAATATAAATGTCCTTGGAGGCCTACACATATGGCACAAGGTGGAATATCAATGCTTCAAGCAAAGGGACAACAGTATGAATGTCCTCAAAGGCATCTCTGCCAAGTGTTTACAGTTTTGTCTTTTTGCTGATAAGACTTGATTTAATATTTTTTTATATTTTTTTTTAAAGAAAACAAAATATATATGTCAAAACATTAGAGATCATTTTATTTACAGTATATATATATATATATATATATATATATATATATATATATATATATATATATATATATATATATATATATATATATATATATATATATATATATATATCATGTAATAATATCATGTGTTCATCTGCATTGCTCATTTACCCAGTTACAAGTTACAAGAAAAAAAAGGAAAGGCTTTTCACAAAAGTTAAAGCTGCATTTAAAGTAGAAAAAAAAAAGGATCTAATTATACTTACGATAATTCCGTTTCTTCCGATCCACTCCATGGCAGCCATTACTCTGGGTTATTTCCTCTTGCTCCTATGTTTAGACAGGTAGATTTGACTCCGCCCACCTTGGGTATATATCCTCCCCTTCCTCCATACCCTGCAGTCTTTTGAGTGTCTCCTATATAAAGGATAATTACAGGGGGGGAATTCTAGGCTGCCATGGAGTGGATCGGAAGAAACGGAATTATCGTAAGTATAATTAGATCCTTTCTTCCTCACCCTCCATGGCAGCCATTACTCTGGGATGTACCAAAGCAAAACTATAATAAGGGAGGGTCAATGAATAAAACCACACAACTAGATGATGCTCAAGAAGGATATATTAAACATATCACAGTACAGCTTGTTGGAGCACCACCTTCCCAAAGGGGGCGGGAGATACATCCAAATTATAATAATTTGAAAAAGTATGAATGGAAGACCATGTAGCTGCGGCACATATTTCTTTCACTGAGAGCAGCGCTCTGTTGGCCCACGACGTCGAGACTGCCCTAGTTGAGTGTGCCCTTAGCTTCTCAGGAGCTTCCATGTTGTTTTCTCTATAAGCAAACGAGATAGCTTCCTTGATCCATCGGGCTATCGTTCCTTTAGAGGCTGCTTCTCCTTTCCTCGGTCCCGAGTGGAGAATGAAGAGTTGTTTCACCTTCCGAAATTCACTTACTCTCAGGAGATAGACTGAGATTGCTCTGTGAACATCTAATTTATGCAATCTTTCTTCTTCAGCATCCTTTGGATTTGGAAAGAAAGTTGGCAAAATCACTTCCTGATTCAAGTGAAACCCTGAGACTACTTTCGGTAAGAAACCAGGATTTGTTCTTAACACTATCTTGTCAGGAAAGATATTTAGGTACGGTTGCTCTGACCACAGTGCCTGAAGTTCGCTCACTCTCCTGGCAGAGGTGATGGCTGTTAGGAAGATGACCTTCCAGGTAACATACTTTAAGGGTACTTGATCCAATGGTTCGAAGGGAGCAGACATAAGAACATTCAGAACCAGATTCAGGTCCCATGGAGCCAAGGGTTCTTTAAGTCTTGGACGTTCTCTCTTCAATGCTTGTACGAATTGTTTGATGAGAGGATCATCTGATAGTCTCCTATCTAGGAGGACAGACAGAGCGGAAATCTGAACTCTTAGAGTAGAGGCTGCTAGACCTAGCACAAAGCCCTCATAGAGGAATTGTAGCACACAAGGTGTTCCAAACCTAATATCTTCGGGGTACGACTGAGCCCAGGACAGAAATTTCTTCCAGACCTTGTGGTATATTTTTGAAGAAACTGCCTTCCTTGCTTTCAACAGAAAGCCTGCCACCTGCTCTGACACCCATTTCTCTGTCAGAATCGCCCGCTCAACATCCAGGCAGTTAATTTCAGTGTTTTGATGTCTGGATGGAGTAGTGGACCCTGATGCAGTAGATCGGGGATCATTGGCAGAGTCCACGGCCCCTGCACCACCATCCTGAGGACAGTTGGGAACCAACTCCGCCGGGGCCAGTAGGGGAGAATGATCACCACTGTGGCCTGTTCCTGCCGTATCTTCTTCAGGATGCGAGAGATCATCGGGAATGGGGGGAACACATAGGCGAGTTTGAACTCCCACTTTAGGGCGAACACATCGACTCCTTCTGACCCTGGGAGATGGTACCTTGAGAAGAAGCGTTGGACCTTCCTGTTTAGGTGTGTCGCCATAAGGTCTATTTGAGGGACCCCGAATCTTTGTGTTATTTCGTTGAACACCTGCTGATTTAACTCCCATTCCCCTGGCCGTACTTGTTCCCTGCTGAGGAAGTCTGCCAGCGTATTGTCCTCTCCAGGAACATGCAGAGCTGTTAGTGACAGCAGATTTGACTCTGCCCACGGTAGTATCTTTGTGACTTCTTCTAACAGGGCCTGACTTTTGGTGCCGCCCTGTCTGTTGACATATGCCACTACAGAGGTGTTGTCTGACAGTATTCTTAGATGGCTGTGCTTTACTTGATCTTGAAAGTGACGCACTGCATTTACTACCGCTCGCATTTCTCTTTGGTTGGAAGACATGGTGCGTTCTATTTTGGACCATAGGCCCTGGCAGCTTGCTTCTTGCATATGTGCCCCCCAACCAGAGGAACTTGCGTCTGTGGTCAATGTCACGTAGTGAGGCTGAGATAGTGGAGTGCTTCTGTGCTTCAGGAATGGACTTTGCCACCACACCAGAGAATCTCTTGCACCTTGACTTAAATTTACATTGGTATTTAGGTCTGAATGCACTCTCCTGAGAACCAGAGCTTCCGCCTGCAGAGTCCTCATCCGCCATCTTGCCCACGGAATTATGTCGATGGTGGAAGACATCATCCCTAGAAGGCGAAGAACTAGACGCAGAGATGACTTCGTCTGAGTCTGAACTAATGTAGCTAACTCCTGGATCTTGACGCACCTCTCTTGCGACAGAGAAATCGTGTACTGGGTAGTATCTATCATCACCCCCAGGAACTGCAGTTTCTGGCAGGGCTTGAGATGGCTCTTGTCTCGATTGACCAACCAGCCGTGAGACTGTAGAATCTCTATCGCTCTTTGGACTGCTAGTTCCACTTCTAGCTCTGATCTTCCGCAGATTAGGAGATCGTCCAGATAGGACCACATGGCTATCCCCTGTAATCTTATGTAGGCTACAAGACTCACTATGACCTTTGTAAAGATCCTTGGAGAGGATGAAAGGCCAAAGGGGAGGCATGTGAACTGTAGGTGTTGATTTAATACATGAAGCCTGAGAAACTTTCTGTACTTTGGGTGAATGGGTACATGAAAGTAAGCATCTTTCAGATCCACCGATGCCATGAAATCTGCTTGTTTTATGCCCTGTACTATGGACTTCAGGGTTTCCATCTGAAACTTTTTTTCCACAATGTATCTGTTTAAGTCTCTGAGGTCTAATATTGTCCGAAACGCCCCTGATGGCTTTCGAACCAAAAACATTTTTGAGTAAAAGCCGGCCCCTTTCTCTCCGCAGGGAACTGGTTCTACTGCTCTGGATTTTAACAGATCCTTGATTATTTGTCTCAAGGCCTGTATCTCTTCTGAATCTGTGGGATTTCTTGACTTCAGAAATCTTTTGTTTATTGGAACCTGCTTGAACTCCAGCCTGTATCCAAATTTTAGCACTGACAGGACCCATCTGTCCTGTACTGATTCTTCCCACTGGTGGACGAACTTCAACAGTCTTCCTCCCACTGGGATGGACTCTCCCACATGTTCGTTGTCAGAATTTCTTGAACCCCCTTCTGGAGGCCTGACGAAAGGACTGCCTTGTAGATCCAGAGAATCTACCGTACTGTCTACCAGGCCTATAGGTCCTGGCTTCTTTGAACTGGTCTCTAGATGACTGACCCTGATATCTTTGCTTTTTATCTTGTGGTAATCTAGCCGATTTACCGCAGGTCATACGTTGGATAATTGAGTCCAACTTACTTCCAAATAATAGTGACCCCTCATAGGGAAGAGAGGCTAGCCTATTTTTTGAACCTGCATCTGCGGACCAGCTGCGCAGCCATACTGCCCGCCTTGCTGCCACACCCGCTGCCATAGACTTAGCAGCATATTCTACTACATCCAGGGATGCTTCACACAGAAAATCAATGGCCTTCATCATGACAGTCAGGCTTCTTTGCAGATACTGTCTTGACACATTGTCTTCAATATCATTGGCCAAGGATGAGCCCCACGCTCTTAAGGCCCTGGAAGTTGACGCCATAGCCACTCCAGCTTTTAAGGATACTGCTGAGGCGCCATGCACTTTCTTCAGTGCCCCCTCAGCTTTTTTATCCATACTATCCTTGAGACTAGCACCATCCTCCAGAAGGATTGTAGTCTTTGACACCACTTCGGCCACTGCCGCATCAACCTTAGGGACAGTACAGAATTTTTCAAATGCTTCATCCTTAATTGGGAACATCCGTTCCAATCTCTTAAAGTTACTCGACTTCCTGTCCACCTTCTGGAACTGACCAACCATTAGGTCCATAAGCACTTTATGCACCGGAAAGTTTCTGGTTTTGACAACCCTGTCTTCAAACAGAACATCACGGACCTCCTCCTTATCCTTAATGTCCATCACCTTATAAACATACTTTAGGAGATTATCCACCAAATCAGGATTGTATGATCTCTCTTTCTCAGTAATCTCTCCAGATTCATCACCAGTATCATCATCTGTATCCTGAACCAACAACAAGGAATCTGTATCATCATCATCACCAGCACAGTCTAGGCTGACTTGGGATCTATTTCTTTTAGTCCCCTGCATATCCTTTAACTCATCCTTAGTAACAAAGGATTTCTTCATCCAGTCCATTAACTGGAGCATGGTTAAAGACTGTGCCTCTGCTGGCTGCCTGCAGCCCTTGCATACATGGACATCCTTTTCAGGAGGGAACTCCTTGTCACACAGCATACAATTACTGGACAAATGCTTGGATTTAGTCTTCTTCTTTCCAGAAGCTTTAGACACACTAGGATCAGACAGATACAAAGCCTATCACTTAACTGCCCTAAACTATGCACAGCATGTAGTAATACAAGTGCCTCACTGAGGGCTTACCTCTCCATGGCAGTTTCAGCTTCAGGGGGGGTGGAAACACTTACAGGATCCATCTGCAGACTTCACACTTCAATCAGCATACAAGCTTCAGATAGTGTGTGAGATCCAGCGTTTTTGAATCCAGCGCCAGTCACCTGCGCATGCGCAGAAGCGACTTCCGGACGCCAGCCGCGTCACTTCCGCCTTGCGTCTCAGCCCCAGAGCGCTACTTCCTGGTTTTGCGTTCCAGACGCTCGGGGCACAGTCCAGCACACTGCTTCCGCCCACCTCCAGCCAGAAACGCTGAGCTGCTTGATCCCAACGCTGTACCAGCAAAGACTCAGCATGGAGGGGCAAATAAAGTGGATGCCACAGGCACAGCCTGATATCTGGCAGCAGTTCCAGGCACACAGCGCAGGACGCAGCCTGATGAGTGCCTCTTCCCCCGGGGAGCCACCCCGCAGCCTGGCCACGCAGGGACAATAGCTGCAGAAAACGAGGTAAGCCAGGCACAAAATAAAAAACCTATCTACCTATCCTAAAACTTTGAGACAGGAAAAAGACTGCAGGGTATGGAGGAAGGGGAGGATATATACCCAAGGTGGGCGGAGTCAAATCTACCTGTCTAAACATAGGAGCAAGAGGAAATAACCCAGAGTAATGGCTGCCATGGAGGGTGAGGAAGAAATATTGAATTTACTTTGCTATCTACATAAGTATATTTTAATAGTGTGTGTGACGCTAACTCTCAAACACTTTAACTAATCTTCTTCATACATTGCACACTACCTAATCATCTTCAAAAGTGACAATCGAAGTACAAATATGGGTTTAATTGGGCCACCCCTTAAGGGTGCTGTCATAAGGGTCCAGGCTATTTCTGTCATTGGAAAGCTTATGACTTTCTGAATACAACCAGGGCCTCTGAAAGTGCCGCCGGGTGTGGTCAATGGGAATGGCATGCTATCTACTCCCACTGACCCACTCTCTGCAGCCTCCCAACACACCTGGACGAAAACCAATTAAATGCCTGTCAGACATCATGGGCACAGGCTGAGATATCTCACAGTTTATGGCCCACAATGGCTGGATTCCTCCAATGTGGAGGAGACATTTTCCTGTTCCCCTGCTGTGAAGGACCAGGGAAAATGTTGTTTGGTTGTTTTCACATACGCTGCTCAATGTGATCCACAGACAACTGAAAAAAGTACGATCTTTGCACAATCTTTTAGAGCACACGATCTGCATCCAGTTGAATGGATCTCTTACAAATCCTGACTGTAGCAGGTAGGATCTCCAAAACGACCAGCAGGGATGCGCATCGGAACCAAAACATGCCCAATCGGTCGAGATTGCATCAAAATTGGAGGAATTGAGGCCAAATCGTTCTGGTGTGTACCCAGCATAAGCCATCATTTTAACAGGCTTTTAAATAGTAATTGTATAGCCCATGCCAAACATAAGATTTAGTTCATTAACTGACACTCTTCAGAACTCCCTCAGTATGCAGTGACTCAACTAGGTAAACCTGAGTATACTGTATACGTAAAAAAAAAAATAAAAAAAAAAAAAAAAAAAAAAGGAACTTGTTTCCTAGCACGGCCACAAAGATCTTGATCGTGGGCATCGCGGCCATCGCATGCACTAAAAAAAAATCGGGTGCGATGGTACCGACGCAATGCCCTCGATTTTCCCATAGGGAACAATGTTAAATACCTCAATTTACCCGCGATGCCCCCGATTTTCCATAGGAATCAATGTTAAATGGCTGAATTTACCCAAATCATCATAGGGAACAATAGTAAATGGGCCAGAAAACCCAAAAAACACCCCTGAACAGTGAAATGTCCCCCCAAAAGTAGCCACCCCACGATCAACGCCAACCCGAAGCATGGCGAGCCCGCGAGGGGCGACGGTACGCGTCCTCCGACCTTTTCATACCCCCACTATCCACGTCGGCGTGGAGTTGAGAATAGATTAGTGTGACGAGCGCAGCGAGCCACCGAGCCCGAAGCGTGGCTTTCCCCGGGGGAAAATCGGGGGCATCGCGTCGGTCGCGTCGTATACCACTAAAAATTACACCCGATGCCCGCGATTGTGGCCGTGCTAGGAAACAAGTACCCAAAAAAATTGTAAAAAAAAAAAAAGAGAAGGAGTAGGGACTCTTGTTAAGAGCACAAAAAATAAAATGTTGGCTGATGGAATATATATAAGAATTATTATTATTATTTTTTTTTTTAAAGTCACAATTCTTTTAAACTCTTTTCTTAAACTGAAAGAACAGGAAAAACATAACAGCCGATAGAGCATACTCCCTTAATGTGGTGCCTGGAAAAGGCTAGAAGGTATAAAGGAATTTATTAGAAGGGAATAGCATTACCTTTTTAAGTCTCAATGCTTTTTAGTAATTTTCTCAAATTAAACCAGAACCAGTCTATACAGCACACTTCTTGAACATGCCGCATGGAAAAGGCTGGAAGGTATACATGAATCCATCAGAAGGGAATGACATTACCTTTACATAGTACTGTATATCTTACCAACCTCATCCTCTATTGCCTTTTTTGCTCAAAACCACTTCTAGTCAACAGATAACATTTCTATAATATGGTAAAGACTAATATTTTGCTTATAGGAGAAATAGAAAATAGAATGGTTTTTCTACATTCGATGCAGATTCGATCCCAGTGCGCGCTCCCGTGTAGTGTCAATAGAAAAATAGTCTTGGCAGCCAAGACTATATAGTGGAAATCGAATGTGTTCACTGCAGCATTTGTTTCGATGTCCATCTCCTGCTTGAAGCCAATGTTGATCTAATAGTAATCTACATCGAATGAAAAATCAAATATAAAACAGTGGAAATCGAATAAGGAGTAGAAAAAAAAAAAAAACTTCAGAGCAGGTCATATAGTCCATATCTAATAGAATTTAAATCGAAAACCGAACCAAATAAATGGGTTATAATTTTCCCATTCCCACTAAATGGGTTATGATTTTCAGCATATATGCATAGGAAACATTACTTCTGTATGTATCCCTCGTGAAGATAAATCATCTCCAATTATGAAAATGACAATTTCATACCTGTAGCCAACTGTATGAATGCTTAAAGTAAAGATAATGTGATCCATCATTCTCTGTCAGCTACACAACTTGTATGCACCGGAGTGCCCCAGGCGGGGGGGACGCTCCGGTGCTCACCCGCCCCTGGCCGCGTCATTTCCCGGGGGTGGGGGGGGTATAGGAGTCCGCTGGTGCCACTCACCGCTGCACTGGTCAGGACTCGGGCGCTGGTTCCTTCTTCTGCAGCTGGTGGGGAGACCCATCCCTAGTCCCTGCTGCATCCGCTGACTGCCTAGCGCTGCTGCCACAGAGGCACTGTTCCTCGCTGACACCAATGGTGAGGGGCGGGCGGCAGCTGGACCAGTGTCTCACCACCAGCGCTAGGCAGCCATCGCCAGCAGCAGGGACCAGGGACGGTTTTTAGAATGGTACTGGGAAAATAGAGATAAACACAATTATTTTTGATTTAAATGTTGGGCTGAAGAGGCGCCCTCCATTGGCCGGCACCCTAGGCAGCGGCCTAAAGCTGCCTAGTGGTAGCGCCGGCCCTGCTCATATGTTCATTTCTTACATCATACAATTCACACTCTGATAACTTTACAACCAATTTGTTTAAATAAAAAAAAAAAAAAAAAAACTACAATAACTTTTGTAATGCCATTATCTGCTTGGTACACGGTCACTAGACATAGAAAAAGGCCAACATGCATTAGGTCGACCACTTAAGGTCGATAGGCCTTAGTTCAACAAACACAAAAGGTTGAAATGGGTTTTTTCACTTTTTTAGCCGACAGGCAGTTTTTCATGCCCTACCTCCCACTAGGGAATGGAGGGGGAATAGAATAGCGTGACGAGCCATGCAAAGGGAAGTGGACGTGGTGCACTGATACGGTGTTCATGTCGACTGCTAAAATTCGGGCAAAACATGAAAAATTCATGTCGACCTACCCCATGTCGACCTAAAACCCATGTCAACATTTTGAGTGTTGACCCTGTCAACCTAAAGCCATATCGACCTTTTGAGTGTCGACGCAAGGCCTGTCTACCTTTAGTGGGTGACCTAATTATCCACACCCATTTGCTTGCCAATGTAATTACCTTGGTTAGAAAGGTCATCAGGGAGGCATACTTAATGAAGGTACACTGGGTTGGTGTTTGCATATACAGTGTAATTTTTCACCTTTCATCTATTATACATGTGCCTCACTGGTAACCCGTTTCAATTAACCATAGTATATATATATGTAAATATCCAATGTGTATTACACTGGTACTACATCACCTACATTTCTGCCAATCATTCAGTTACCACTCCTATTTACCCGATCCACATTATGCCCAGGCTGACCCCCTCCAACAGTTCTGGACTACATATGGCCTGATTCAGACCTGATCGCTCATCTGCAAATTTACAGATGACAGAGTGAAAACCCGCCCTGTGTAAATCTGCGCGTGAGTTACGTAAGCTTTTCTATCCGGTATCCGGTCACACATCCATACAGAATTAACTCACCATCTAATGATTTTCCCAGTGCGTGAACAAAGTCTGACCATTCCACAACTCTGCAACAGATGGGCTGATAAGCGGCTGGCGCCGACGTCATACACCCGCCCTAAAGACACCTGCGTTTTTCTGACACTTCCAGAAAACAGAAGGTTTCCACTCAAACGCCGACTTCCTGTCCAGCAAATTGTGAGCTGATTGGGATTAGATATTTTCCCTATTTGATGTACATACACAATTGTTTGATAATTGATAGGATTGTGACTGCACACACTAGCAATACATTCTGAATAACCCCCTTGATTCTTTATTTTGCCCCATCTCATTCCCATCTCTCGCAAACTCATACCCCCTAGCCTGTGCCCTATGGAATCATGACTAATTTCCCTATTGACATACCCACAAAAGTCCCTGCCTCTAAACTCCTTGACCTCACATCTTCACTTGGGCCCTTATTCTGGTCCATCTGCACAGATCAGAATCTTCGCAAGGGCACTGATGATTGCGTATATACATGCGCAGGGTCATTTCTGCACATGTGCATATGCCGGGTATGTGCTGCCACGGCGAACAGGGTGTTCGTCCGGCGCACGCACCCAAGTGTGCGGGCGGGGTGGGGGGCCCAGCCTATTTTCATATGGAAACACCCAGCATTTCATGGGTGTTCTCATGCTAATGGGTGGATGACGTGGGTGCAGGGGGGAGGGCAGCTGACTGCACCGGATGTGAGCTGCCTGTCCACTTATATATAAGTGACTTGACAGTCACTTTTATATGCATGCGCCTTCGCCATCATTCAATGGTCTCTGACCATCAAATGATGTGGGAGGATCCCCCAAGGATGCAAATGGATGTTACTCATTAGTTCTTTTGGACTTCCAATGTAATCTCTATACAGATACTAAAAATGTACCTTTTCCCCACTCACTTGTGTCTCCAACTGCCTGTCTTATCTATTCTTGGATGCCCCAGCACTTTCTTAAACTTAACACGCCCAAGACTGTGCCGAAGACAACCTTCAAGAACTTCACTGGCTTCTCATTGGTTAATTCCTACTGATGGGCACATGGTGAAAAGGGTTTTTTGTATATTTTTATTTAGATGATAGATAGATCCTGATGACAGGGCGGCCTTGGCCAGAAACATTGATGGATTAAATTAGGTCCCACCATTGACCTTCTTTCAGTCTGAGCGCCACTTGTTCTTGATTTATATATTCGTGGTTATATAGCCACCCATGTTGGAGGCACACATACAATAGATAGATAGGATAGATAGTTTAAATGGGGATCCAATCCTGGCGCTGTAATACAAAAGCAGCTGGTATCCTTAAAAAAGGTTAACGCCCAACCTTAGAAAACAATTGAAACAGACAAAAAGAAGACAAGGTAACCAGCGCTGTCTGTTAGATAGGGTGGACACTATCTGTAGGGGGGGGGTTCAATTCCTTTCAAGTATTATGCAGAGTCTCCCAGATCGCATATAAGATTCCTCCGTGCTTGAAATCACCACTCAGAAACAAACTTACCGTATTTTCCGGCGTATAAGACGACTTTTTTCCCCATAAAAAAATGCCCCCAAGTGGGGGGTCGTCTTATACGCCGGGTGCACTTTGGGATCAGGGGTTAAAGTGAGCCCGGAACGGGGCGGAACGGTTCCGCCTCCGTCCGGTCACCTTGCCCCGTTGTGTCAGTGTCCCTGCCTGCAGCGTTGCTATAAGAGACTGCCGGGCAGAGCGATGCAAACCTGGGTGTCTTTATGATCTAACCCTACCCGCGACTATGCAGCACGGCGTGGCTATTTAAAATGACGCGCCGGGCCCGGCAGCCAATCAGGCAGCTCGTGACTCTCAAGCCAATCAGAGCTGCTTGCCTTGATTGGCTGCTACGCCGTAAGCCGGGCCCGGCGCGTCATTTTAAATAGCCGCTCCGTGCTGCATAGTCGCGGGTAGGGATAGATATTAATAAAGACACCCAGGTTTGCATCGCTCTGCCCGGCAGTCTCTTCTAGCAACGCTGCAGGCAGGGACAGACAGCAGCAATGGCGGGCGGGCTGGGCTGGGGGGCAGGGTGCCAACTCCCCCCCCCCCCCAGGCCACTACAATAACCCATCAGTAGGGTCACCGCAGCTTGTCACCTTCATGGTGTCTGCTGCACAGTGTTTGGCACAGAGCAAGAAACCCCTGGCACAGAGCAAGAAACCCCTGGCATCAAGCAAGAAAACCCTAGTAATGAGCATGTAGGTAAGCAGCACTTATGTGGCATACTATGTAAGGGGCATTACCGTGTGTGTGGCATATTGTGTAATGGGGAATATGGTGTTGCATAATGTTTAATGTGTGTCTTATTTGGTGTGTGGAAGGTGTGCGGAAGAGGGGGTAGTCTAATCTGGCGAGTATGTAACAAACTCTATACTTTGAGTGGAAATGTTGGGGGGTCGTCTTATACACCCAGTCGTCTTATACGCCGGCATATACGGTACATTAAAATTCTATTCTGGAATACACGTAATGGTTTCTTTTATCACCACCTCCTTTGAACATCAGCTTTACAATGTGACATGTACTCAACTTACTTTTGAGTTCTGTCACACTCTCCCATAAAGGTATCTGTCTCCAATAAGTTGTAGCCGCTTTAAAAGGGGTTCACATACTTTATTCCAAGGTTCCAAGCAGATGAATTAAAATGACATGAATGTTAAATGTTCTTAATGCGTGCAGAGAAGTCAGATTCAGTGTGGGGACGGTTCTCAGTGGATGCATGGTTGGCGTACTGCAGATACGGCCGTGCTACTGCTGCTGTTAAAGCGTCTGAGTCCATTGGCGAGTTGTCCCGCTTGGCTAGCTCTCCTCACACGTCTAGCAGGTCAATCAACGCGTTTCGGATAAATGCTATATCCTTTTTCAAGATCTTGAAAAAAAGATATAGCATTTATCCGAAACGCATTGATTGAAAAGCCACCATGGTTGGACAAAAAAGTTAGGTCAGCAATCAAAAATAAAACAAGAGCATTTAAATTCTATAGAAATAACTTAAATGAGGAAGCGTTCGCCGATTATATAAAGAATCAAACAAAGCTTGTAAAGGGGTAATCAAAGCAGCTAAAAAAATTATATGAAGAGCGCATAGCCACTGAAAGCAAAACCAACCCCAAAAAGTTTTTTTAAATACATAAATAGAAAGCGTATAATCAAGGAAAACATAGGCCCATTAACTGTTAAATGAGTTCTTCTCATCAGTATTTACCAAGGGAGAGCAGACTGCGGAATGAACATCTACCACAAACGGGACAAATATACCAGATCTTATTATTGAATTCACGCCCAAGAAAACAACATTAAGGCTCAGCAAAATCAAAACAAATAAATCACCGGGGCCAGATGGGATTCATCCAAGGGTACTAAAGGAATTAAGAGAAGAACTAGCTACCCCCCTACATTATATCTTTAGCAATTCACTATCGTCAGGTAAAGTACCAAAAAAAATTGAAGAGTAGCGGAGGTAGTGCCAATATTAAAAAAAAAAAAAAAAAAAAGAAGAAGAAGGATCCCGCTAACTACAGACCCATTAGTTTAACATCAATTGTGGGTAAACTATTTGAAGGATTTTTAAGGGATGTATACAGGAATATTTAGACCATCATCATCTACTCAGTACTAACCAGCATGGGTTTGTGAAAAATCGTTCATGCCAAACTAATCTAGTAGGGTTCTATGAGGAAGTTAGCAAAAGCCTTGATAATGGAAACGCTGTAGACGTGATTTTCCTAGATTTTGCTAAAGCCTTTGATACTGTCCCACACGAGGTTGATAAATAAAATGGAGGACCTAGGATTGGGTGAAAATATCTGCAGATGGGTAGGGAATTGGCTGTATAATAGAGAACAAAGAGTGGTTGTAAACAGTGCCGTATCAGATACGATACCAGTACTAAGTGGAGTGCCTCAGGGTTCGATTTTAGGGCCCATTTTTATTAACGATATAGGGATGGGGTTACTCAGCAATGTATCCGTCTTTACGGATTATACAAAACTAAGCAAAGTTATCAAATCATCAGGAGATGCCACCACGCTTCAAAAGGATCTTGCAAATCTAGAGGAGTGTGCTAATAAGTGGAAGATGAGGTTCAATGTAGATAAATGTAAGGTTATGCACCTAGGGAGACACAGCCAGTGTGCTACCTATCTAAGCGGAGAGTAATTGGGAAATTCATTACTCGAAAAAGACCTAGGAGTCCAAATAGACAGCAAACTGGGGTGTAGTGCCCAATGTAATGTAGCAGCAAAAAAGGCCAACAAAATTTTAGCATGCATAAAAAGGGGCATGGAAACCAGGGACTCAAAAGTAATTATGCCTCTGTATGTACGGAGTACAATTCTGGGCCCCACACTTTAAAAAGGACATCATAGAATTAGAAAAAATACGAAGACGAGCAACAAAGCTTATTAGGGGAATGGAGAACTTAAGCTACGAAGAGAGATTAAACAATTTGGGACTATTTACATTAGAGAAGAGACGTTTAAGGTGGGATATGCTCAACATGTACAAATATATCAGGGGCCAATATAAGGAACTGTCAAACACCCTTTTTTCTGCTAGACAGGAATCTAGGACGAGAGGGCACAAGTTTAGATTAGAAGAAAAAAAAGATTTTGTTCAGCTAGTAGAAAAAATTTCTTTACGGTCAGAACAGTCAAACTCTGGAACTCTCTTCCTGGAGAGGTGGTGTCGGCAGACACAATAAATACATTCAAAATAAGGTTGGACAAACACTTCCTGGTTAATAACATCCATGGGTACAAATAAGAAACCTAATCTGTCTTAAAATATCAGAACATACTATAAAGCAACGGATAAGCTATTATAAAAATGTAGGTTGAACTAGATGGACGCAAGTCTTTATTCAACCTTAACTACTATGTAACCCCCGCCCCCTACAGATAGTGTCCACCCTATCTAACAGTCAGCGCTGGTTACCTTGTCCTTTTTTTGTCTGTGATAGATAGATAGATAGATAGATAGATAGATAGATAGATAGATAGATAGATAGATAGATAGATAGATAGATAGATAGATACCTATAATGTAGAAACACAGTCCATATGTAATGATCCTTTTTCAATTATGCAACGGGGATTTCATCCAATATTAGTTTTTATTTCGTCCTTCAATGGAAAGTCACAAGTACAGGCAGATGAATAAAGAAACTTCCCTGGGAGTTCTCATGGTAATGGGACGGAGACGCGGGTGCTGGCAACTGACATCACCAGATGTCAGCTGCCCGCCCATATCCGTGCACGCATATGCAAGTGACTTAAAAGTCCTTTTTATATGCGTGCACGCACTACATCTTTCGATGGTCGCCTAACATCGGAAGAGGTGTGCTGTTACCCGAGGCATACGAATGGATGTTTATGCAAAATATCCATTCGCAGCCTGTGCGGGTGAACCCACACTTCGAGGAGGTGGCGGGTGGGCGTTCATTCGCCAGGAGGGGTTTGGTGGATTCGCAGCCTTGCGAATCAACCAGAATAACCCCCCAAATCACCTTTAGGTAGGCCAACAAAAACAACCACACCTGCCAGGAAAATTGATTGGGATGCAAGATGCAAAGAAAAATTCACAAACAACTGCACAATAAGGGGGCATTATAAGGCACAATAGGCTGCATGGTCGAGTCGCCAGAAGCAAGCAATTACTGTACTACGCAAATACCACAAAGCATCCCGCTTACAATACTCCAAACAGCACAGATTAGATTGGATTGAGGAGACCAAAATGTAACTTTTTGGCCACACCCATAAACATTACATTTGGAGAGGAGTCAACAAGGCCTATGAAGAAAGGTACAACATTCCTACTGTGAAACACGGAGGTGGATCGCTGAAGTTTTGGAGATGTGGGGGCTACCAAGGCACTGAAAACTTGGTCAAAATTGATGGCAAGATGATCGCAGAATGTTATCAGAAAATACTAAAGGAACATTTGCACTCATCAGCCCGGAAGCTGCCCATGGGACGTACTTAGACATTCCAACATGACAATGATCCAAAACACAAGGCCAAGTCGACCTGTCATTGGCTACAGTAGAATAAAGTGAAGGTTCCGGAGTGGCAATATCAGTCTCCTGATCTCAATATCATTTAGGGGTATTCAATGCTGCAGCGAGCAGCCGGCGAGGGGGTTAAACAGCGAGGATTGCTGAAAACCAGCGATCCTCGCTGTTTAAGCCCCGCGCCGGCCGCTCGCTCTATTCAACCTGCTGGGGAAATCCTCGCCGTCACAGGACGACGAGAATTCCCCAAAACAGCGAGACCCGCGGCTGCTGCAGAAAACTCGCAGTTTTTAGCCGCGGGTCTCATTGCTTCTGGAGCCGCATCCGCCAATTCCCCCTCGCTCAAAATACAGAGCGAGGGGGAATTGGCGGATGCAGAGGCTGTGTTGAATGCTGTCAGGGTGAGTGGTGACAGCGAGCAGGAAGCTCTGCTTGCTGTCACCATTTGCAAACAGCTTGAATACCTGCCATTGAGTCACTCTGGAGAGATCTCAAACATGCAGTTCATGCAAGGCAGCCCAAGAATTTACAGGAACTGGAGGCTTTTTGCTAACAAGAATGGGCAGCTTTACCATCTGAGAAAATAAAGAGCCTCATCCACAACGAATACAAAAGACTTCAAGCTGTCATTGATGTTAAAGGGGGCAATACACAGTATTAAGGACTGGGGTATGTAAGCGTTTGATCAGGGTCATTTTGGTAGTTTCTGGTGTCATTATGATTTAAAAAGAGTAGACACAGTTGTTTGACAATGATGCTGCTTTCACACCGCAAAACCTGCTCAGACCAGGTATTTAAAACGGTTTTTGAAACGGGTCAGAACAAGTTTAACCGCTTTCACACCACATGTAAATACCTGGTCTAAAGCAGGTTTGCGGTGTGAAAGCTATAGTGAAAAGCGGTAAAGCCCCCCCCCCCCCCTTCTTTTCCAAATATCTGTATGCTTGAAAGTGAACACTACTAGGTCACTATATTCCTGGTAGAAAGGATAATTGTATATGTTTGTACCCAGTCCAGCCAGCAGGCCGTAAATGGCCCTGTAGACAGGCTGTGTGGCCTGCCCACCCGCCCGGACACTGGGAGTGCTATTCAGCGGCAGCCGGAGACAGATGTCCCGGAGCGTGGGACAGCTGCCGCAGGTAAATTTGTAAGTGGATTTTTTATATAAGGCCCCCGAAGCATTTCCCCCATTACAAACGGCCCTTGGCCCCAAAAAGGTTCCCCACCCCTGACATAAAGGAACCCTTACATAGGGGAGTGAGTTCCCTATTCTCAAATCTGCTCATAGAAATCTGTATAAACCATTATTTCAATGGATCATTGGATAGACAGCAACTAGGTCGGCACCACTAGGTCAAGATGCATGAAGGTTGGCCTGATTAAGACAGGGTCATTCGGTCGACACAAGCATGAGGTCAACAGTCAAAAAGGTCAACATGTTTTTTTAACAAAAAAAAAAGGGGGTACCGCTGCTCTCACCATGCTTCAAGCACAGTGCCTCGCTAGGCTTGGCACACTATTTTATTCTCCCACCATGCCCTAGTGCAGGGCTGGGCAACACCGGCCCTCCAGATGTTAATGAACTACACATCCCAGGATGCTTTGCATTAGTTTTGCTATGTGGCCATGCTGAAACTGATGCAAGGCATGCTGGGATGTGTAGTTTATCAACATCTGGAGGGCCGGTGTTGCCCAGCCCTGCCCTAGTGGATGGCAGGGCATGAAATACCACCTGTCGGCAAAAAAATTTTTTAAAAACCCCATGTCAACCTTTTCACTGTTGACCTAATGCTTGTCGACCTAGTGGCCGTATCCCATTTCAACAAATCCAAGAAGTGTACATGTAACATCAGCATCTCCTGCAGCATGAGGGGCTCAGACATCAGTCTTCTACAAGGCACTTGAGAGATGTAATTGCATTTAATTTCTACAGCATAAATGACCTAATACACAGACATTACAAAGGCTTTGTACTATTTGCTAACTCTGGAAATTACAGACATTATTTGCAGCATAATGGAAAATAAGAGAAAATACTGAACACTTCATTTACCCCACGTATTTCCTGCCAGTGGAGAAACCCTTGGTTTCCGTCATTATAGTCCTGTATCAAGGTCTTAAAGCTACAGGACAAAAAAAAAAAAATTTGTATGCATATAGGAATCAACTTTCAATAATGAAAGTGAAGTTTGTCTTGCACATGCCATACTTTAACACTCATAAGAACAATGGCTAATTCATTATCATTACAGAATGTATAAAGGATCTGATGGCCGTTTAAGATCATATGCTGGCAGAAACTGGATAACAGAACTTAAAGTTTAGCTGTGGCCCATACCATGTTACATGTATACAGAATTTACAGCATAAGTATTCAACTATATTCTCCATCATTTGTAATAGGTCCCTGATGGCGAGCCCACTGAGTAATGAGAGGAATATACCATGTCCATGTAGTAATGCAAGCCTGCAAACTTCCTTTGTAATACATCATTATTGAACCAATTGGCCAACAGTACCAATTCCTATAGGTATACAAGGGTTCGCTACATGAGCATGTATCCCATAGACTGCTCACTGCCATACACATATACGATATTTACCACTTGTTCCGCTACTTCAACAAGTTTAATAAAGGTTTCCGGTGAATATGGCAAACAATGAGCTGAATGGGGCAGCCTGTCGCTGCTGGCATGTGGGGAGAGGGCTGATGACAGCCCGCCCTGTGGCTTCTGTCATCCCCGTTATGTCACAGACAGAGGCAGTAACACCTGCACAGGTGAACAAAGGTTCTGGGTCTCCCAGCACATACCCTGGGCCAGCCCCGCCAGGTCTACCGCAGCCCCGCAGGCGGCACATGAGCGATGCCCGGGCACAGAGCGGCTGCTACAAGTGTGAATTATTGAATAGCAGAGCCCGGCGGCCACTGTGACAGGTAGCAGGGAGGCGGCATGTCCGGGCTGGCGGCGGCACAGGGGAGAGGAAGGAGGAGAAGGCCTTACCTACCCTGCACCGAAATCCGAGCAAACTTTCATCCAAGCTGCAAGCTCCTGCGCTCCCGGAATGGTGCACAGCCCGCCGCCGCTTTCTATGCGACCCACAGGCGGAGAGGTAGCATGGGGACCCCGGCGGATGACTGAGATGCGATGATCCGGCCCCTCCTCGTACACAGATGAGCCGCTTTATCTCTCCCTGTCTCCGGCTCCGTCCCCTCCTCTGCTGGTGCTGGCCCCGCCGCCTACTGCCAGAGCCGGGTACCGAGCCCTCTGCTGCCGCCGCTGCCTGTGCCCTGGGGGTGACGTCACTGGGCCACGCAAACCAGCAGCAGCGCCAGACACGCGCCCCGCCCCCGCCGCCTGCACCGGCTGCTATTTATAATGCATCGCCCGTCCCGTGCCTGCTGCTGCTGCTGTAATGTGAGCGCTTCCTGCTAACGGTAACGGCCGGTTACCGTGTGCCCCTGCCCCCCATCCACTGCTCCGCCAAGGCGCCTGCTGCCTCTATGCGCTCACTGTATGCAGTCACATATGTGACAGCACGGGCTACCACTGCCTCACCGCTTGTGCATTTTGCATCTATTATTTACTGCACCAATTCAGACATTATTATTATTATTCACATTTGTTTTTAAGCTGCAGAAGACTTTTTTTTATTTTTTAACACGCCAGGCGTTATTAGGTGCACAGGGGTCTAGCAGCTAGGGTGTCCTTTTTGGGTTCATGGGCCAAAGGTGACCTACCCCATAAATGCCACCTATTACCTAATATATTACAACTACATATCTGCGCTATATAAGAAACTTAATAAATAAATAAATATGTGTCCTTTACTGTCATTGCCATGATCAGAATCAGTGTTATTGGCCAGGTATACTCGTGTATACCAGGAATTTGATTCGGATTGCTGTGCAACAGCCAGTAGGTAGTTAAACAGTACAGATATGCATAACACATACAGGTATACGCTAATCCTGGGGATTGTAGAGGCAGGAAACATATATTTGCTGGGCAGGACAATGCCTAGGCAGCCATCAGCTGCGCCACTGGTCATTGCTACAGCCAGGCGATAACAATACAAGCAGAGACAGTACAGGGAGCATATACCCGCCGAGCAGCCCAGCGCCTAGGCAGCCATCAGCGGCGCCACTGGTCTTCGCAGCAGCCAGGTAGGCAACAATACAAGCAGAGGTGAGACAGAGGAGACCGAGAGTTACATATGACTGAATGCACAGTTCCTAAGGCAGCCATTTGTGGCGCCATCTTTATAATGCTGCTCACAGCAGCAGAAGGGCTCAACAGCATACAGCAGGATGGATCCTTAGGCTGTAGGGGGGCAGTGTGTCAGGGCCCTAGAGCTGCAGCTGGTGGGGGTGCTCCCTCGTCCTGCACTGGGGGGGCGCAGCCGCCTTCACGGCAGGGGGCCGCAGCCACATACACATGAGCACACGCATCACGGCACCACTATTCATGTTCATGTAACACAATTCATGTTTTCCAGTGTGACAATTGATTACCCGACAGGTAGTGCTCCTGCTGGGCACCTGGAACATTCAGGAGTCATCTGCGTCACGACAATGATGGTAAATGACACATAAGTATATAGCATCTTATTGTTGAAGTGCTGGCACATACACTTTAACATGACACATTCCAGGAAGAAAAATGCTCTGTGTTCTTTTGTGTAAGGTGTGGCATTCCTCATCTGTTTTTTGGCTGCTGGCATATTAATACGAAAGTTAAACTGTAAAGGTGGCCATACACATGCAGATTTATCTTCAGATCTGGCTGGTTCGAACAAAACATGGTTATGGATGAGAGCAAATGACAGTTGACCATTTGCTTGGAAATGCTGGAAAACTGACAAACTGTCACTCATCCATAACCATGTTTTTGTTCCAACCAGCCAGATCTGAAGATAAATCTTACTAGTGAATGAGCACCTTTAGACTGGGGATTATTTTCTCTCTCTCCTTGTAGTTGAGTGTTGAAAACAAAATATGTGGTTGTAACCAGCACCGGACTGGGAACAGAAATTGGCCCTGGCATTTTGAGCACACAGTCCCACCCGTAGCAGGCGGAACCCTTGCGCGGCAAAGCCGCGCTGCGAAAAGGGGGCGTGGTCTCATGGAAAGTAGGTGTGGCATCAGAAAAAGGAGACATTACACATTATGAAACACACCGTAATGCCCATTATACATTATGGAACACACCGTAATGCCCATTACACATTATGGAACACACCGTAATGCCCATTACAGAATATGACACAATCTGGACCCCACAGGCTGCTCCCCCTGTATTATATTAATAACTGGACCGCACAGGCTGATCCCCTGTATAATAGCAGGACACAAGAGGCTGCTCTCCCTGTATTATATTAATAACTGGACCCCACAGGCTGATCCCCTGTATAATAACAGGACACAACAGGTTGCTGCCCCTGTATAATAATAACAACAGCACCCCACAGGCTGCTCCCCCCAACTAATAAGGGGGGAGTAGAGACAGAGAAGGG
Organism: Crinia signifera; assembly: GCF_055691185.1. Taxonomy (NCBI): domain Eukaryota; kingdom Metazoa; phylum Chordata; class Amphibia; order Anura; family Myobatrachidae; genus Crinia; species Crinia signifera. The sequence continues at coordinate 167,165,348 of NC_139220.1, forward strand.
GGTGCCGTAGACAGAGAGGGGGGGGGGTCAAAGAGAGGGGGGTGAGAGAGACAGAGAGGGGGGATGGGGGGTGGAAGAGACAGAGAGGGGGGTGGGAGAGACAGAAAGAGGGGGTGGAAGGGTGGGAGAGACAGAGAGGGGGAATGGGGCGGAGACATAGAGAGGGGGTGTGGTGGGGGGGAGACATAGAGGGGGGTGGGAGAGAAGAGACTATAGAAAGACAGATGGACAGAGAGTGAGACAGAAAGGACAGAAACCGAGAGAGAGGAGTAAATAAAATACACAATAACAATGCTACCTTCTACTGTATGATCCCAGCTCCTGATTGTGATGTCTGGATTCAGGTATCTCCCCCATGCTGCTGCCAGCTCCTGCCTCCGCGCTGCTGCATGCACACCTCTCCCCCTTCTGTGTCACCCCTGTCTGTCTAACCCTCCCCTTTAGAATGTAAGCTCTCACGGGCAGGGCCCTCTCTCCTCATGTGCCTTTCTTAGAATATATAAACCACTGCCACCCTGATAATTGCTTCAGTGTCCTGTCCCCTGATGCAACTATCTGTATTAACCATGTACTTGTCCTAAACTGTCTTGTAATGTAATTTTGTTTTGTGTTTGCTCATAACTATACTCTGTAAAGCGCTGCGGAATTTGTATGCGCTATATAAGAAACTGTTAATAAATAAATAAATAATGCACACCATCTTCCTCTGTCACTTAAGCTGAGCACAAAGCAAGAGACACCTAGAGGCACCCGGCGGTACTGCAGAGAGCAGTGACACTGGCTGAGAGGAGAGCAGCAGCAGCAGCTGTCTCTGTACTCTAGCTGGCCAGCACATCCATCCTCTCCTCAGAAAAGACTCAAATTCTGCCCACCTGTCCATCGGTCCTTCTGGCATTTGCCAGAAGTGCCAGATGGCCAGTCCGGCCCTGGTTGTAACTGTCAAGATAGCGGCAGTCATTGCTATCTAGATTGGCACCTTGGTTACAAAATGAATAAGTGATCTATAATCTACCCTACCCCACAAGCTTGTTGCTTAGGGGTCATCCTCGACTCTGAACTGTCCTTTCTTCCCCACATTCAATCTGTCTCCAAATCATGTTACATGCATCTAAGAAACATCCAAAATACGACCCTATCTCACACAAGACCAAATCTCTTATCCATGCACTCATTATATCCCGCATAAATTATTGCAATAGTCTCCTAACTGGTCTTCCCAAGAACAGACTCTCACCACTGCAATCAATCTTAAATGCTGCTGCTAGGCTGATCTTCCTTGCAAGACGCTCATCGTCTGCTGATCCGCTCTGCCTGTCCCTCCATTGGCTGCCTGTATATTACCGTATTCAATATAAAACACTTCTACTTGCATATAAAGCTATTAACCATACTGCACCAGCATATATCTCTGCACTTATCACAAAATATCTCCCATCTCGACCACTACGCTCTACACAAGATCTGCGTCTCTCTTCTGCACGGATCACTAGCTCCCATTCACTATTACAGGACTTTTATCGGGCTGCTCCCATCCTTTGGAATGCCCTTCCACGCACATTAAGACTCTCCACCAGTCTCCAAACTTTCAAGCGTTCCCTGAAAACTCACCTCTTCAGGCAAGCCTATCATATTTAAGTTCTACATGCATAACCCTCCGAGGCACTTATGTATTATATAGCTTCCCTTCTGGACTTGTAACTGCTATGCTATTACTGGTGCCTGTCCTTGTGTTTCCCCCCTATATCCCTATAGATTGTAAGCTTGCAGCAGGGCCCTCCTACCTCCAAGTCTGTCTGTTGTTACCCAGTTTGTCTTATCACTATCGGTACTTGTGTACTTTCACGGCTCCCATCGCATGCCATCGCATTCCAAATGTAGTGGCATGCGAAGGGGTGCGATTTTTGCTTCTTTTTTTTGCATTTTTTTGATCGCATGCGATTTTTAACAGAAATGCATCCAAATGCATTGAAATTAGTATCAAACATGTTCAATGGCCCCCAAATGTCATTTTTGAGGCTGTACCACCCCCACTATCAATGCGAACCCGAAGCGTGGCGAGTGCAGCTAGCCCGCGAGGGGCGGCGGTACGCGTCTTACGGCCTTTTCATACCCCCACTATCCACGTCGGCGTGGAGTTGAGAATAGAAAGTGTGGCGAGCGCAGCGAGGGGACGCGGATACCTGTGAAGGTATCCGTGTCCCCTCGCGGGGCACGCTGCGCTCGCCACGCTTCGGGCTCGGTGGCTCGCTGCGCTCGCCACACTTTCTATTCTTAACTCCATGCCGACGTGGATAGTGGGGGTATGAAAAGGTCATAGGACGCGTACCGCCGCCACTCGCCACGCTTCGGGTTCGCGTTGATAGTGGGGGTGGTACAGCCTCAAAAATGACATTTGGGGGCCATTGAACATGTTTGATACTAATTTCAATGCATTTGGATGCATTTCTGTTAAAAATCGCATGCGATTTTTTTCCTATACGATGGGCATCGTGGGAGCCGTGATTGTACACAAGTACCTCACTGTCTACTATTGTAAAGCGCAACGGAATCTGCTGCGCTATATAAGAAACTGTAAATAAATAAATAAATTATTTAAAAAAAAATAAGAAAAAAAGATGTGCTGCCACGCCTCTAATGCTGCTTTCAGACCGCATCTCTGGCTTTGACCCTGTATTTGGAAACGTTTCCAAAAACGGGTCTGCCAGATAAAACCCCTTTCACACCGCAGCACTTAAACGGTATATTACCGTTTAAGTGCCGATTTTTTGACACTGGCAGACCCGTTTTTGGAAACTTTCCAAATACAGGGTCAAAGCCAGTGCAGCCTTCAGCCCTCCCCTCCGTGCAGCTCCCCCCTCCTCCCCCCCCCTCGCGCGTGTCGACCGAGAGCGTGTCGACGCCCCCCGCTCATGTCGACACCCCCCGCGCATGTCGACGCCCCCCGCGCGTGTCGACGCCTCCCCCCGCGCGTGTCGCCCCCCCCCCCCCCCCCCCCCGTGTCGACTTACCCCGTGCCGGTACCTCCGTTGTGGATCCCGGCACTGCAGCTCAGTATGCTCGGAAAGCACTTATGAAAAAAGTGACTTCCAGAAAATGGCTGCCCCATAGGAAACCCTGTTTAAAAAAACTGTCTTTCGTATGGGGGCAGCCATTTTCTGAAAGACACTTTTTTCATAAGTGCTTTCCGAGCATACTGAGCTGCAGTGCCGGGAACCACAACGGAGATACCGGCACGGGGTAAGTCGACACGGGGGGGGACCCCGACACGCGGGGGGCGTCGACACGCGCGCGGGGGGTGTCGACGCGCGCGCGCGGGGGGCTCCAGTGCTGTGAATACTTAATGAGCGCTCATTAAGTATTCACTGTGCTGAATTTAGGACCCAGCTCATTGGCTGGGTCCTAAATACCATTTCAGAACCGATTTTGAGCCTAAAATACCGGTTCTGAAACGGGTAGGACCCTGCATTTTAACCGGTTAGAAAAAACGTTTTTTTCTAACCGGTTAAGTGGTCCTGCACCTTTCAGACCGCACACATTACCGTTTTAAAACGGTAAAAAAACGGCAATATACCGTTTTTAAAGTGCGGTCTGAAAGGGGCATAAAGGGTAACCAGTGCTACTGCTTACAATCTAGACTGGTATTATCAACAGCTGCTTTATTACAGCTTCATCAATAGCCCAGGAGATGGATGTTCTGCTACTTTTCATAAGAATCAATCTAAAACTAATGGTATAACACAGCTTTTTATTTGTTTCAGGGATTGCACACTTTGTTAATACTGGGGATATGTTTCTGTCACTGGCATAAGCAGGGCCAACTTAAGAGCATTAAGCAGTGTACCTCACAAAAATTTAAATTATCAAAACAATTAAGCCTATATTATTTATTGGTACCTGCAAAAAAATCAGTTGATCTCCATCATGTGGGTGTCGGATGGCCTCCCAACATTTGGTATTCCGACAGTCTTTACACCGACGTCGGAATCCTGACAGTTAAAACCCCCGCCAGTCTGGATCCAAACTGACAGGGGCTATTCTTCCTTGTGGGGTCCACGACCCCCATAGAGGGAGAATAGAATAGGTGGCAAGTTCAGCGAGCCACCGAGCCCACAAGGGCTTAGTTGTACTCGCCCCACTGCCTGAGCCCTGGCAGTCAGGATTCCGACTTTGGACTAATGACTGTCGGGATCCTGACTGTCAGCGTGCTATACAACACCCCATCATGCGGCTTTAAAAGCTGAGCTTTTGTGTATGTAATGAACCTTTTCTTTCACTCATCTCATGAGAGTGTCATGGAAATATCATGGGCACCTGTGTCACATGGAACACTTGATGGCAAAACAGTTACACGCCTGAAGCAGTGGCATATTTATGATGGGTGCAATGTTGCCCATATGGCACCCATTTTTAATACTTACCCCCTCCAGTGTCCCACGATGAAGGCAGCAGCTCTGCCAGAATCACAGGAAAAATGGCCAAAGCGCCCATTTATTCAGAGTTTTGCGTTTGCACAGTATAGTATGAGCCCTCTAGGACTCAGACTCTACTTAGCTGTGCACTAGAACGGCACTGGCCAAGAGAGAGGAGGGGGCCCGAACAGAGGAGGCTGCACATAAGCGTCCTCCTCTCTTAAAGCTCCACTGGCCTGAAGCATGCTCTACTTTCACAACGTATGACTCCAAATCTAGCTGCTGCTCTGTGCATGACCCAGGCCCAGTATCTCCTTTTACATTGTACTTAATCCCCCTCACAGTATTGGCCTTAATCTGAGTACACCGGGCATTCCCAACCACGGTCCTCAAGGGACACTAATGGTGCCCATACACTGCTGCAATGTCTCGCGGCAGCATATGGACCCCTGTTACCCTGCGAGCTGCCAGGACCTTCCCAGTCAGCAGGGACACATGCGATCCATCACAATTTGTTGTGATAGATTGCATGCATTGAACCTGACAGCATGTCAGGGACAGCCGATTTGGTCCGATTTAATGCAATCAGCTGAAATCGGCTCAGGGTATGGGGGCCTTAACAGTGAATGTTTTAGTTATATCCAAGCTTCAGAACAGATGTTACATTAAAATAACTCAGGTACTAATTAAGGGGCCCATTTAGCATTCTATATTTGTGGCTGAATCCCTGCAGAAATCCCCCAAATGTATCTAGAGGGACCTAAATGTATAAGGAGGGACCGCAGCAGAAATCTCCAATTCTTGCTATGATCCCTCCTGCACCGCCGCTGGTCTCCTCCCCCATAGGTTTACATGGGGGATTCGATGTTGCCTGATGTATCAACGTTGGGCAGCATCGCATCCCTGGGCTACCACAATTCTGAGATGGTGGTAGCACATTGCAGCCTATGGGCTACGCACTGCACTGCTGCCAGGGCAGTGTGGTTGGCGAGGTGGCAGTGCTAATCACGCATGTTCAGACCCCCTCGGCACTGGCTCAGCACATCGCAGGGATGGGCTCCTTTCAGAGCACTGTCCCTGTGAGCGGGGGATGATACATTCCCCCGTTAGGATCGCATTTTACAATGCTCAGCACACATTGCGCTGCACCCTTCGGCAGACTGCAATGCTTTGTGCTGAGCGGGGCTTTGCCTTGTTTTATAATAGGCAAAGCCCCACTCGCCCTATTCTACGTTCCAGGGAATCCTCGCCGTCAGAGGCCGCACACACAGTTTTTACCTTGCTATTTAGAAATAGTGAGGTGGAAATAGCGAGTGCGGGAGGGTCAGTTGAATACTGACCTGCAAGCTATAACGGCGAGCTATCGGCACTGCATGCCATCATAGCTCGCCATATAGCATTGAGTATACCCTAAAGTGTGCCTCAAGCTGCCTGATGGTAAGTCAGTGATCCAATGCTGCTTCCTAGGATGCAGGTAGGAACACTACTGCAACAAGGGGCATCTACTTGTAATATACTTTTGCATTACCATACAGCATTATCATAATCCTGCCTTTGCCCCTGGGCAATAAAGACACTTATAAAGGTCAGCGTGGTGTTCATCTGGGATGCATACAAGTTGCATTATCATGTATGTTTGCTTATAATACTTTGTATACAATTGTGGATTTGTGTAGTGGACTTGGATGATGGAAAAAGATATGCATAGGAACTCACTGCATAGAATTAAGATGCAAGAAGATTTTGAACTCCTTTTTTGTATTAAATAACATAAACATAATATGCTATATTTGCATATAAAGCACAATAGAATTTTAGTTAAGCTATTAACTTGTACTTTGAGTCCTATGAACAGAGCTTTTGCTGATTCATACCCCTTTTACACAGCCGAAAAATCCGGGTCAGCGGCGGGTCAGACCCGGATCTTCGGCGGTGTAAATCCCTAACGCTGTGTCCCTTTACACGGGACTTCTACCCAGGTCCTGACCTGGGTAGAACACGGCTAGGACCTGGGTAGAGGGCGGTGTAAATGGGAACGCCGGGTCGGATGACCCGGCTCCCATTTACATGAATGGGGAACGTCCAACCTGCGGACCGCAGCGTCCGCAGGTTGGACGGATTGTCAGTCTTACACTGACAGCCGGCGCTGCTGTCTGCTATACTCTGCAGACAGCAGCGGCGGCGGGGGAGGGAGGTGAACGGATGCCTGTGTGCGGCATCCATTCACCTCCTGTCCAATGGCGGGGGGGTGCGCGCGGGGACTGGGGGCAGCCTAGCAGCTTACCTTAGTGCTGGGCTGCCCCCAGCAGCGTTCCGGGTACGGCGGCGTCGATCGGCGCTTGAAGATGACATCGCGCTGTCATCTTCAAGCGCCGGGAAGGGGCGGGAGGGGGGTGCGGGCGTTTAAGCCCGTCCGGTGTAAATGCCCCTAAACGCCGGGTCATACCCGGCTTCAACCAGGGTCCAAAAAGCCGGGTGCGACCCGGCGTTTTTGTCTAAAAGGGGTATCATACTGTAACTATTGCAGTCCCACTGACTTACCTCAACAATGAAACATTTACGTTATGCTCACGTCCAGCGGTCCAGGGTCTTATCCAGGTGGGTCCCTGTGATAGCTTTCACCAGGGACATGGGGAAGGGGAGATTACAGCATCCTGTGTGGTCCGAACTGTTCCAGTTTTTATTACACCACCGGACCACACAGGGAGGCTATATTCTCCCCCTTCTCCTTTCCATGTTGACAGGTGTCAGAGCAGCCCCACCGGACTGGACACCCCCGGCAATGCACCCCCGGACCGGACACTACAAGCTCCAGAATTACATATATTGATGAATGGAGCCTGTCCGGTTCGGTCTTCTCCGGTTTTTACCCATGCTCAAGCTCATTTCCCTCTGGCAGTTGTGAAACCACTGACTCTGTCTTACGTCAGTAACTATGGGGCAGATGTATGAACCAGCATTAAGTGCAAAAATGCACTTAACGCTGGTTAACTGGGGGGGATTACGATTCCTCCAATGTATTACTAGCGCACCTAACGTGCGCTAGTGACAGCCCGCCGAGTTACGCTCGGCGGGGCTGTCCCTGCAATCCCCCCCAGGGATTAACGGCCGGGGCGATGTATTAACAGCCTTCAAGGTGCTAATTCGCCCCGGCCGCTTCGCCAGCTCAGGGCTAGCGTTGTCCTATCCCCCACTGTGGGGACAACGCTAGCCCTGCGTCTGGCTTGGGCTGCGCTGGAGATCTTGCGGTTTTAGCGAGATCTCGCGCATGCCCAGAAAGCCGGCCGGGGGGGGGGGACGGCGAGTGCGCATGTGCGGGGCGGCGAGGGAGACGATAAGGAGAGCCGTTCACGCTGGGGATAACGGCTCTCCTTATCAGCTGGGATGGGGTTAATACATCTGCCTATAACGTTTGCCCGCTTCTCCACGTTATGCTGGAGAAGCGGGAATCGTTATTTGCCAAACGTTATAGGCAGATTAATACATCTGCCCCATTGTAACAAGTTCGCTTACATGTTCCTTCAGCTAATATACAAACAAGACATTCAGATTTGCATGTGGTTAACACTTTTTCTTTCATTCCTATTCAAACATCATCTGTAATTTTCCGTGAATCACATTATGTTTTATTGAGAACAGTCTCCCATATGTCTGTTCTGTATGAGTTTTGTTGATCTTTGCCTGCAGGCCCTCGTTATATAATACTAGGATAATCAATTAGTGTCCTGCATACACTGTTGATTGCATATGTACAGCATTGTGTTCTTGGAATTTCAGATCCCAGACAGAAAGTGGTCAGAAATGTTGCATTTTAATGGCTAGTAGGTTTCTAATTAAATATAAAATGACATGATGTTATCCTACTCCACAAAAGAGGGTACTACTAAAAAGTCTATATAGATAGATGAATAATTTATTATTTGAGCTTATTTACTACTAAAATAATTCGTTTTGTCTATCTATAGGAATACTGGGGGTAATTCAGACCTGATCGCTGCTCTGCAAAATTGCAGAGCCCTGCGATCAGATAGCCACCGCCCCGCCAGATTGAGATCCCGCCCTGTGCAAGGCTGCAAATGGCTTGCGGAAATCACACCAATTGCCGAATAGCTGCAAATCCATTCACAACTCATTCACCGTATAGATATTTTTTCAGTCTGTGCAGTCTGTGGGTAACCCAGGACATTCTCAGGCTGTGCAATAGAAACGCAGGGCTGTTCTAAGGTCTGACTAACCCCCTCTATGCACACATAGGGCCTAATTCAGTAACGGCTGTAGTTTTGCGATGTGTGAAAAAACAATAAGCAGCAAAAGTGCATTTATCATTTTGAATACAATCTAAATGATTTTCATTTGCCAGAAATTTGTATGGTGACAGCAAAATTGTTAGATGTTTTGCAGATACCATAGAGAAAGGTGATTTTTCTCTATGTTATCAGCATTCATATATCCTGAGCAGTGGTGGAGCTTATGGGTTGTGGAGGTAGGTGCAAAAGTATAAGTTAGGCACCCCTCATTCCCCGAAACCCAAGTTCACAATATGCAACACAGCAGTGGCTGACAGGGAGAGTCAGAGGGTGACAGGAAGGAGGAGGTTACATGACAGGGCGGGGCATGGGAAGGCAGACTGTGACAGGGAAACACAGAGGTAACAAGAAGAGGGTGACCGACAGGGACAGCAGTGGGCCCCAGTGCACTGCACCTGCTGCACCAATGATAGCACTTTTGACACTTACAGTACGACCTCTTCTAACATCCAGTGGGAGAGACTGCAGGAGAAAATGAGAAAGTGACTAAGATGGGGATGATAGGAGAGACTGCTGAGGAAGGGGGCAGTGGGAGAGACTATAAGGGAAAATGAAGCAGGGGTTAAGGACAAGATAAATTTAATCGACAGACACACTACAGGTCAACAAAGGGAAATTACAAAGGGCAAACAGAAATGGTGTAGGTGTAGACACCATGATAAAATTATGGCTAGGATTCCTCCAAACAGCGAGGCTCACGGCTAAATGCAGCGGTCTCCCTGCATTAGGCGCAGGCCTCACTGTCTTAGCAGCTGCACACGCCGTTTCCCCATCTTTACAAAACCCAGTGATGGGGAAACGGCGTGTGCAGTTGAATACTGATCGCGTGAGCTGTGACAACGAGCTGTCTGCATTGCTCACTGTCACGTTGAATATGCAGGTGACATCCCTGGCGCGCCTGCGCACTCGCGCAATGCACCTCTGGGATCGAAGATGCAGCTGAAGAGGATCCTGAAGGCCGCCATGGACATCGTGGGATGAGGTAAGTATGAAAAAAGGGACGGAGGAGAAAAAAAAAAATATTCAGAAAAAACACGCTTTTCTGAATATTTTGTTTTTGTTTTCCGGAATACACAGATAAGGGAGACCCGACCTGTAATACATTTCAGATATTATTACAATGCGATCCTGGGCGGCATATCCCGCCCCTAAATAACTGTGAGTACAATTATATAAATGTTCATGATGGGCTCAGCTCTGGGTTCTATGCTTATCACACATAAGCTTCCCAGCAAAAGGTTTCTTTCACAGCACTCAGATAGATAGATGTTCTGATAGTTGCTTAATAGCTTTATGTCCCAGCTAGATCAGACTTTATTGTGTAAAGTAGAAGATGAAACCAATAATGAGTCAGCAAGTGACAGATGCATGACATGGAAACACAAGGTCAGTCTACAATTACCTTTCCTTACTGGAGCTGGGAATTGAGGTGAGACAATAATATCCTTGGAACTTTCCAGCTCAGATGTGACCTCTTATTAACCCTTACATTGGGAATGCCTTTCACAGATACATTTGTAGGGGCACAAATATAGCGCTTTGTACTCAGTCTACATTTTCAGACATAGATAGCTTACGGGTGTGTGTGTGTGTGTGTGTGTGTGTGTGTGTGTGTGTGTGTGTGTGTGTGTGTGTGTGTGTGTGTGTGTAATTGTTCATCCATTCTTTAGACTTCTTCCAGAGTGTGTACTCACTTCAGTCATGCTATGTCAGAAGCAAACTAGTCAAATTTTGAGCTGCTTAATATTCCTCTGATTCAATAAGGACATGTGTAAAGTGCCATGTGTACACACCTTCAACCGTTCTTGCGATGCTACATAGCAGCAGCGCCACCTCTGTGCAAAATTAAACTACACACACACACACAGCCAAGCTATGGATAGCTAGTTAGAGAAAAAGCAGTAGTCTGCGATCAAAAAGCTGCCGCCAAGGCAGAAAGAATAAGCTCCCCTTGCAACATTGCAGATGCATTATAAATAGCAATCTATGCGCAGGAAACCTTTAGCCACAACCTATCCTATCTTCCCAGTAGAGGGCGTCACTGCTGTTCTAAATACCTTCCTTCATTAGTCAAATTACAAAAAGTTGGATAAATGTGAACAATTCTATTGCGATTATGGTATAGGGGGTCAACTATTGACCTCTAGTGACTATGTCTAGGTCGACAGTCACTAGGTTGACCACTAATGGTTGACAGTGGCTAGGTCGACACCTAAAAAATGTTGACATGCCATAGGTTGACATCCACATAAGCGTAAAATCGACATGGACATGGTCAATACTCAAAAGGTCAACATGAATTTTTTCACGTTTTCTTGTCGTCTATATCGTCATGTTTTGACATGGACACCGTATAAGTGTACCATGTCCCCTTGCATGGGGAGCACAGCTCGGCACACTATTATATTCTTACTCAATGTCCACTTGAATTGTAAAAGTATGAACCAAGTCGGTCTAAACAATCTAAAAAGTTACATTTTGTGTCAGCCTTTTGAGTGTCGACCATGTTCATGTTGATCTTTTTTTTTTTCACAAATATTTTTATTGAGCCTCAATAAACAAAAATATAGTGCATTATATCCAACAATGGATATTTACATACAAGCGCAAAAACCATTTTCAACTTTTCCTTTAACATATTCACTATATAAGAAAGTAAAGCGTTATCTCCCAGTATATCCATAAGGATGTAAATAATTCTGTTTATAATTCTCAATAAATGTATAAGAGACAATCGCTCTGAATATGAAGTCTGACTTAAACATATAATCGTTAAAGTGATCAAAACAAGTAAGTAATAAAGATCAAGATAATAGAGTATAAAGATACACATATATGAATACAAATAATGAAAATAATTCACCTAGTCTCACTCTAAAGGCCCCCATACACTATACGATTTTGGGACGATTTCATCCGATTTCGGCACTTTGGGCCGATAACCGGATGAAATCGCCCCAAAATCGCAGGTGTGTGATATATGATCCGATCCGATTCGCGGTCCCGTGCGCATCGGACCGGATCAGGGAGGTCGGACGGTCAGCACATAAGATCATCCGACCTCCCTGTATGCTATGCATATGCCTGCCCACCTGTCAGGCATATGCATGCAGACACCGGGGGGCGGGGGAGCACGGCGGGCAGACACACTGACCTGGCCGGCATGCTGTGATCACAAATAGCAGCGCTGCGGGACGGGACGCACAGTGGCGGCTATTAGATTTTCAAAATACCTGTCAAATGACCGGCCATTCTGTGATTGGCTGAGAGCTCTCTTGGGAGAGCCACTTGCCGGCCACTTGGGAGCAGCCTCCCCCCCCCCCCCCCCACCCGAATCAAGGTGAGCATTGAGCATCTCCCTCTCTCCTCTCTCTCCCCCCCATGGAGTGCCGCTGCGGCCTTCGCCGCATCTCCCACCGCGCCCCCCCCCCCCATGGAGACCCGCTGCAGCCATCGCCGCATCTCAAACACCCCCCACGTGAAGCAAGACGCTGCTCACTATCTCTTATAGCACACACGGTTATGCCCAGTACACATTATGGCACACACAGTTATGCCCAGTACACATTATGGCACACACAATTATGCCCAGTACACATTATGGGACACACGGTTATGCCCAGTACACATTATGGCACACACCGTAATGCCCAGTATATATTATAGCACACACCGTAATGCCCAGTATATAATATAGCACACACCGTAATGCCCAGTATATATTATACAGGTTGAGTATCCCGTATCCAAAATGCTCGGGACCAGGAGAATTTTGGATAACGGATTATTCCGTATTTCGGAATATTTTAATATTTCAATGATGTATTTTGAAGTATCTTGCATTTATGCTGTATAAACACATAATATACACACAAATATATTTTATTACCACATAAAATACACACAAATATATTTTATTTGTTCAAAAAACAAGGTTTCAAAACGTGAAACAAAATGTGTGTACTATCTCTGCACTGAATTTGAATGCCAAGCAATCATTTTCTTGTACATATATAGTGCCAGTTACATATCATGTCCTCAGTAGTGCTGTTACAAATGTCCCCAGTGAGTTTTTAGCAAAAAAAATTTTTTTTTTTCACTTTCTGGAATGTCCGTATTTCGGAATAATTCGGATAACGGATATTCGGATACGGGATACTCGACCTGTAGTACAAAAGTGCTGCTTACCTATATGATTGTTGCCAGGGGTTATATGCTCCTTGCGGGGGTTACATGCTGGTTGCCGCAAGGGGGCATTTTATGCTGGTTGCCACGGGGGCATGCCGTTCAGCAGAGTAGGTAAGTGGGCTGTCTGCATGGCGGGAGACTGGATGTGGCTGGAAGAGCTGACATGCTGCTCTGAGTTGAACAGCGTGTCAGATCTTCCAGCCACATCCATTCCCCCACCCCTTCACTGAGAGCTCTTCTGCTGAGAGCGGCTGTCAGCTGTTACAGCCGGATCCCAGCTCTTCCCCCCCTGCTCTCAGCAGCAGATTAGATTTACATGGGGGAAGGTGCGGCGTAAGGGCGCACACTGCACAGAGAATGAAACCAGTGCTAAAAAAGCAGGAGGCGCGGCTTTAGGGCGCACAGCGGCAGCAACCCAAACCTGCAGTGATTGGCTGCCGGGTGGCCACTGCACAATGATTGGATGCCAGGGACCGCTACAGTGATTGGCTCATGGGCGGCTTACTGGTGCAGCACAACGCGTCCTCTGGGACCTACCGGGCCATTAACACTGGGTGGCTTTGAGCTGAAAGCCGCTAAAAACACCAAGTTTGAGTGGCTTTCAGCTCAAAATCTCCCAGTCTGAATGGGTCTTAAGAGTTTGGTACAGGATCGTTAGTTGAGTAGGGCTTACCATTTATCCTATGCAGAAAGTAAAGCTGTAATACTTTTCCACCACATTATTGGGTATCTTTTTTTTTTTCTTCAAAATCCATGTAAGGTCTTTCAGGGGGACAGAATTCATGGCGCTCCCTAGTTCTGCACATGGTGTCTGCAGGTAAGATTACAATATGTTTCAAGTGGTCTAGAAAACAAACTAATTGATATACAAGGTTTGTATAGAATGTATTGAGACCAAATTCGGGAAAAAATATTTATTGAAGATATCCCCACAAACTATTAAAATTCTTCTAAATAAGACCATTGTGCATCGACACACTTCTGCCAATGAGTGGTCCATGCTCGGAAAGTGCCTGGAAGTCCTTTTCCGGAATGTCCTTCAAGCAGTGCGTCAAAGCTAATCTGACCTCTGCTATGGTTCCATGGTGGTGTCCTTTGAGGGCTTTCTTCACTCGGGGGAACAGGAAAAAGTCAGATTGGGACTGTAGGGGGGTTGGCGATGCGTTGTGGGCCAGGTAGTCCTTGACTACGAAGCAGGTGTGGCTTAGTGCATTGTCATGATGCAGCTTCCAATTGGCTGCAATGCACTTTCTGGATCGTGGCCAATGTCTCCATTTTTAAGCTTCAACCAAGCCTAGGGACAGGGGTCCCCTAAAACCACATTACAAACTGCACGGAAGCTCGTAAGCGACTGACGCTCAGTGCGTTTTGAAGCTGACTTCCCTGGAGCATACGCACTGCAACATAAAAGTTGCGACAGAAAAAAATAGGTCTCATTACTTTTTATAAAAAACTATGTAGCTCTAAATTCAAAGTGGCTAATTCACCTTTTAGTTTGGTTATGGACCGTACACTCCATCTATTCCCTGTATTTCTTATTCTTACAAATTACATCTAACATGATAACTTTAAAATTGGTAGAACAGTTGCATGATTTTTGAATAAACATAATATTGTGGGTAGTAGCAACTGTTTCAGCTTCCTTCAATAAATGTTTCTCTACCTCCAAGGTCAGGAGTAGGTGTGAGAGGTGATACGAAGCTGATTACCCCATACAGAGAAGTTCAAAGGATGTCATGTTAAGTACAGCATGCTTGTCATTACTGTCAGCCCTATGGAATCTTGTTCTGTTCTTGAGTAAGATTCTCCCTGAAGCAACCTACTGCATACCTACATGCAATGTAAGAGCAGTGCTTAATAGAGGTCTGCAGAACTTTTCACTCTTATATCTTCAATATTTTCAGAAACAGCAAGAACATTTAAAATAAGTGTAGACATGTAACTGAGTGAAAGTACAGCAAATGGGACACTGGGGGCTAGTGCAGACTGGAGCATAATACTTGTCTAGTTTTGAAACCCAGTTTCAGGGAGATTATAGTTGGTAGTAGGATTTTGCACAGCGCCCCATTGAAGGGGCGTGTCATGCTCCACCCAAAGGCTGTGTCTAGTTCCATATATGGAGAGATTGTAAACGTGACACCTAGAAACATGGGTGTGTACTTATACATCTGAGAGGAATCTTGTAAAATGACTTATATTCAAATTTAGACAAGCCCCAAATCAGTTAGTAAGAGCTACTATACTTACTAAATTGCTGGGAAATGTTGCTAATGATTCAATGTAAATGTATCTATCTCTCATTCCTTTTTTCCCAAAAGTGTAACAGTGTAATGTGGGCTAGGTGAAATTAGGGAGATTGGTAGACTAAAGAGGGAGAGAGGGAGATTGCTGCTATTTCAGGGAGTCTCCTGCAGAATGCAGGAGGGTAGGCAACGATGTAATACACCCATTACCAGAGAGCATCATGTGTGTTTAAAAAAAAACAGTACAAATTAGGCTATGCAGGGTCATACACAATTTGTTGATATCAATCCATATGACTGAAGAATCTGAGCTAGGGTGAGAAGAGGCATTAGCAATGTGATCACGTAATGAGGACCATGCAGATCTGTTCATGAGTATCTTTGCACCTGCTATAACTTAGGTGTAGGTACCTATACAGAGGTGTACACCTTTCAAGTGTATCTTAAGGATCTGGTCTGGGTCAGACAGATCTCTTTTGCATGGAAACAATAAGGAAGTATCCGCATACAGCTCAAGTACCGATGGTTTACCGATTTTGAGTATATGTCCATTCTATTCTGTTTTTTTTTAGATCTGCTCGGATTTGTCTTTCTTTATAATGGGGGTTTTAAGGTAGGATCTGGGCAATGACATTGTGATCACACCACTGGCATTTTTTTAATAGGTGCAGTGTATGCTGTGCACAGGGAGTCCCACATACACACCCTGCATCCATTATTTTTAATAATTATCCTTCAGAGTCCTGCAATGGCAGCAGTCGGGACAGAGATTGCCAGGAAAATGTCACGATGGACAGTTTCCTGGTGTTTCGCACATGTACTGCCCAATTTTACATAATGGCATTAAATATACTATCAAAGATCATCTTACCTGTGAAACTTTGCATGTAGTATATCAAATGATCTGCCCATGCGGTTTTGCATATATTGGCAAGACAGTACGTAAGTTTAAAGAAAGAATGACCGCCCATTGGTCAGCTATTAGAGCAGCGATCAAAACCGGCACTAGTGAGCAGCCAGTGGCCGTCACTTTGTGGAATGTCGTCATAATTTACATTCCATTAAATATCGTATAATTGACTGGATCGTTCCCTCTATGAGGGGTGGAGATAGGGGGGGGGCCACATTGTTATGTAGAGAGGCACTCTGAATCCATCAACTAAAAGTAATATCACCATTAAGCATGACTAAGAATGTTCCTCTATCTTGTTTTCATTAGTGTCGGTTGATTCTATGTAGCTGGCTTAAGGCCCCCATACACTGGGTACGACTTGATGTGCCAAATTATACATGCAATAAATCGCATGTGAGATTCAGCCAATCAGCGTCTGGCCAGTGTTTTCAAATTCAGCAGCGCTTCCCACGCCGCCACCCACTGCTTTATAATCAGCGCGGGGTGGGGGTGCTTAAATTATAGTTATGCCACTGAATTGTATAGTTTATATTTTAAACATTGATGGCGGCTATGTATACTGTTACTTGCAGTATACATAGCCGCATAGTATATTGATCATGGCTAAGAATAGTTTAGTTTGGGTTCAAATTAAATTAGTAATAATGGCATCTGGGTATAAGATAGTCATCTTTGTTATTATACTGTACCGATATGCTGTGCACTATATTGCTGCACAGTGATGTCGTACACTATGTGGTTATGTAATTGGGGTGCGTGAATGCTTAAATACTGATTATGATCACCTATTATCACCAAGTGAATATTAAGTAACTAACTTCAGTGCCTGATCGCTAGTTAGTGCGTACATATTGGTTGGTATGCTCTATGTATATACTTAGGTTTTGGTTCTGTTTTTTTTTGCACATTCTTTGTATATGGGTTGCCTAGGCAATGCGCTGTTTTGCTAGCGAAGGCCGTACTGTGTTCAGAGCACCGACATCATCAGGTGGACACGTTGCCTTGGCAGCATGTCTGATGCTGGCAAGCAGTGCATTTTGACTCAATGTGATGTCATCATCCAAGCGACGGTTCACCGGCTCCCAGGCGATTTGGTGAGGATATAAGGTAGGAATCTATGTATGTGTTGTTATCCTGATGAAATTTATTGAATAGAAATTAAACATTAAAAAGTTTTGTGTCCACTTGTTTCATTTGAATGATTTGTCGCGAGTGCCACACTTGTTTGTGCTATATACCTTCCTATTAGATGTGAGGGCACCAGACCAATATATCATCGGGGCTTACACAGTGTCGGGTCACACTGTTTGCTTTATATGTATTACAATTTTTTGTTGATAATTAATGTTTTTTGTGTGCTGAGCCACTCACTACTTTTCTCTTTTCCCCATGTTTATTTGAGACGATTGATGTGCAGCAACAACTGTCACAATTGATAATTGGGATCACAGTGCTATTGGCGCTAGGAAAATATTCTCTTTAATGCAACGTATAAATATCTGAAGGTAGGGTGTGTTTTCAGAAATCAGTTGGTCAAATATTTGTTGGAAAAGATAAAAATGTCCTTATTTATTTTGGGAAAATGCCAAGATTACATAGTTATCACATTATTATAACTTGTATAGTGTTTGCAGATAAGGGTAGAGGTGTCAACATAAGTCCTAGGTAATTCTGCGCTATATGCATACACATCCGTTCACATTTGGCCACACAGAGTAGAAATCATTGGATGTTACCTACCATCGAAGGATTTCTCCTCCTCTGCCTGGCGCTTGCAGCCACCATGTGACCCCAGAATCACTTGGCAGCTGCTCGTATGGATGCGATTTTGGGGTGGATGCAGACATCACACTCTCACCCGGAAAGGCTAGGCGTTCGCTAGGGCCCACCCATGCGCACAGCTCTGTTTTTTGATGTTCGCATGGTCTGCGAATTCACAGCCCTCCGAACAGGTCTGAAAGGGGCACTTAATGTGTAAAGGTTTGGGAAAATCACAAAATTATTCAACAGATCGCCAATTTAAAAAAATGCTTGTAAAAATATTAAATTTATGCTGCCCTGTGTGATTGCATTCAACGTGATATCGTGTTCGATTACCCTTGAAGCTCATCTTCCGATAAATCACATCGAAAATGCTTTTATTGGCATACAATTGTGCATACAATCATGCCATTTATCGAATGCCCCTTGCGATAAAAGAAATCGGGCGGGATCGCATGCGATTGAATCGAATGCTGTAAATAAACACACCAGATTATCAAACATTCCTGTTTGCTTTGTGACTAGAGAGGTTTGGTTTGTACCTTGGGTCTGATGTGCTACAATGTGCTCAAGGTGAGGGGAGACAGGGAGAGAGCCCAGCTCAGAAGGAGAGAGAGGACCTGCTGGATGAGTTTGTGGTTACTGCAAAGGACTAATCGCTCCTTCATGGCCCCCCTGTCTTTTATACGCCAAAATAATCCTGATGATTTCCACAACTTTCTGCGTATAAATGACAGCACCTTCCAGGAGTTGCTGGGTCTGGTGACCCCCTATATTGAGAAGCGGTAGAAATTGGAGACCAGATGGCGGGTTCCTATCTCTGCTCAGAGAGGCACGTGGCTACCCTGCGGTACCTGGCTACTGGGCAGTCGTTTGAGGACCTTAATTACGGGACACGCGTCTCTGCACAGGCTTTGGGACACATTATCCCTGAAATCTGCAAGGCCATTATCAAGATGCTTCAGTACAAGGATTGAAAGGTAAGACAATTACACATCACATTGCTTGCCATTTTAACAACAAGTTTTATTTTAAAACAGCATTTTGTAGAATTTTTTTTTTTTGTTAAACATCACTTTCTTATAAATATGTGGCCAATGTGGCTGAACTTTAGCAAACAATATAACAACATATGTGGTGCATTCTGCTACTATGACGTTGAGTGGCCCAGCAGATATGGTCGCAATGCACAACTGCAGCTTGGGGTAGGTAGGTGGGTCCCATCAACCTGTCCCTCACTATGGCCCTTATTCAGTTCTGATCGCAGTACACATTTGTTCTCAAAATGGGCAAAACCATGTGGACTACAGGTGGGGCAGATGTAACATGTGAAGAGAGAGTTCAATTTGGGTGGGGTGTGTTGAAACTGAAATCGAAATTGCAGTGTAAAAATAATGTGACCAGTATTTACCCTGCACAGAAACAAAATAACTCACACAAATCTAACTCTCTCTATACATGTTACATCTGCCCAACCTGCAGTGCACATGGTTTTGCCCATGTTGAGAACAAATTTGTACTGCAATCAGATCTGAATAAGGGCCTATTTGTGCATTGTCAAACACAACACTGGGTCTGAAACGCTAGGGATAGTTTACTATGTGCTGTGTACGTAGGCTGCCCTATGGAAGAGGGATGCCGCCCTAAAAAAACACAGAAAAAAGAACAATAACCATCTGGCGCCAACTGTACAAAAGTAATAACACTTTAATAAAATAATAAATGAATTGCATGCATGCAAAAAATACATAAACAGATTGAATATTAAAAGGAATATAAGTACATACAACACTTAACACAAATAGTTAAGGATACCATGTATATAATCGTGACTAATAGATAAAAAAGTAGGTCAGAGTGGGCAGCTGGAAATATGTCCGAGTGTGTAGGCCGCAAACTTTGTTAGTCTATGTCCTCCCAACAGATATATTGTATCAGTGAACCAATCGGTACTCACATATTCATCTCCAGTGGTACCAGTTTGGAGGCAAAGAAATGTAAAGTTGCAGTTTTTGTATCCACAATTGGTATGGGCTGAATGTCCGTAGCCATTTGTCAGGCTGCTTGTGTTGGGCTGCCTGCTGACAGGGATAACCTGTTCACTCTGCCAAGAGTGTTACAGGGAGCGGGTGCCGCTGTATGTGCCTCGTGGCATTTCTCAAGCCCGCAGCTGATGTAGCAGATAGACAGGGGGCAGGTGCCGCCTGTTCCCCGTAGTGCGTGGCCGTGTGGAGACACGCTTCTGCAGGATGTTGAGCCCGGACTCCTCCGTAAGAGCCGTGTAACGCTGGCTTTGTCAGTCAGTCTCAGTTGCGCTGGGACTGTATTGTACGGGAATAAATCACTTCAACAGTGTGAATGGGTGGCTTTTTCAATTTGGAATTGAAATATGTGTGCATTGTGCCTCTGGTAATGGGGACTCTTAGGCCCTTATTCTGATCGGTGCGGATATTCCCGAATTCTGACGGTGCGGTCCGCACGCCACGCTGTGCGGCAGCGTGCGGCCATCGTCCGTAGAAACGCCCACGTGTCCTCCGCATTCGGACGGACTCACTCTTTAATAACAGGGCGTGCTTACGGACGACATACAAACCGTGCGTGTGCGGTGGAAACGTACAGATTCTTGCACGGTCTTCCCGCACAAGCACGGTCTTACTGCGTCAGAACGTACGGGAAGCTGTCCGTACGCCCCGATGCGGAGTATTTACGCGCAATCCAACACTTTTGTACTGAGTACACACAGCGATCACATGACCCACTTAGGCAATTAGGCAACCTCCTGGAAAAGGGATTGTTAGCAATTTCAATCAATAAAATGCTCATCTATACTAACCCACATTCCTACTTCATTCATGACACACATTAACCCTTACAGCATGTGACCCTAACATACATCGGTACTTATGAGTTATCTGGGCGCCCGATTTTTTGATTGTATGCCTTAAGTTAAGGCATACAATCAGATGCGATGCGATATCGCATCGCATCGCATGCGACCATCGGATGCGATGACCCGATTTTTCCATAGGAATCAATGTTAAAATTGACGGAGTCCATTTTAACATGGAATTCAATGGGAAAAAGGGGTCCTTTTCATACCCCTACTATCCAAGTGGGCATGGAGTTGGATATAAACCTGTGGCGAGCGTAGCGAGCCACCGAGCCCGAAGCGTGGCGAGCGAAGCGAGCCCCGCGAGGGGACGGTATTCTGTGTCCCCTCGCGGGGCTCGCTACGCTCGCCACGCTTCGGGCTCGGTGGCTCGCTACGCTCGCCACAGGTTTATATCCAACTCCGTGCCCACTTGGATAGTAGGGGTATGAAAAGGACCCCTTTTTCCCATTGAATTCCATGTTAAAATGGACTCAGTCCATTTTAACATTGATTCCTATGGAAAAATCGGGTCATCGCATCGCATCGCATCCGATGGTCGCATGCGATGCGATGCGATGTGCCCGATCCGACCCGATTTAGAAATCGGGCGCCCAGATAACTCATAAGTACCCATACATCTATATACACTATGTACATTTTGCTTATTTTAAAGAATTTAAACAACTTACACATATACTTTAGCATGTTAGAAAAAAACACTGACAACTTTGAACTTTAAAGAACAATTTATTAATACAGAACGGTAAAAAAAAAAAAAAATCACATTTCCCCATCAATTATTTCGTCCATTAGGTCCAACATTTGCCTCATCAGGCCTCTGACTCTTAGGAGGGCCCCACGGCGACCCTCCTCTGCTTGGGCAGGCTCATCTGTGGAGGAAATTAAAAATGAAAAATGACTAATGATATTCATTTAACATAGTCAAACCTACATTTTAAACATGCATTCTGAGAGGTGTGTGTATATATATATATATATATATATATATATATATATATCTATATATAACTATATATATATATATATATATACACACATATCTACCTATATATATGAGACATACACCTATACATACATGCATACATACTACATGGAAAGCCTGATTTTGGCCCTCTACCCTTTACTCTGTAGAACACCTCACAGTCATACTGCTCCTTCTCAATCCAAACCCACCCATGACTAAGCTCTGAGAAGCATGCCACGCGCTGCACCAATCACAATTCTGCAAACAAAGTTCAGTGTCGGTTATATGATGGAGCCTGGCAGGGGAGTTACACAACTCTCCGGAATGCTCAGTACATTTGTGCAATCAAGCATGGCTTGGCTGCTGATGGTCTGCTCCAGAAATCATTGTCAGAATGCCAGTTAGGGGAAGCTGCAGCACTAACCCACTCCCATGCTCAAAAGCATTACTAAGACCAAATACACACACAATTATGGTGAAAAACATACATGCAGACCGCAGGGGGTGGTTAGCTAGAGGAGGGCCCAGGGGCACTCACCACTTGTTACTCCAGTCTAAGCCACGCCTGGCCATACTCCATTTATGCCATACTGAATCTAGTTTACAAAGATCATTCACCAGTAAACTCTACTCACCTATATGAGCCTACAGATTGTATGCAACCAGCAGGGACATGTAACCCTTACATGAGCAAGTCATCACTTTCTTTCTGGATACAGATTAACTACACAGGTTCAGTGGCACTTCAATTCGACCTGAAAGCCATCCGCACAACCTGTGTCATTAATATGTGTCCAGGATGAAAGGGATGGTTTGGGCACCCTATCTAACCCCAAAGTGTGTCTGTTGCTACCCAATTTGTTGTTTGCCTTTATAGTATTTTCAAACACATTTGAATCAACAGTGCTACATATCAAATAGTGGATGACAAAAGGAATAACGAATCTTTATGTATACATACCACTTTCGGCCGCCTGCCCCACCTCACAGGCCTCCTCATCCTCCCCCTCTTCCTGGGCCTCCTCGGCCGGCACGACCTCCTCCTCGGCTGCCACCTCTGCCTCCACTGGCCACACAGCCTCCTCCACTCCATCACGTTCCTCTGCCACCCCTTCTTCATTCTCTTCCTCCTCGCCCATCGCTGGCTCCGCCTCCTCCTGGGCCTGGGGCGCCTCTGCCTCCTCCTGAGCCTGGCCCGCCTCTGCCTCCTCCCGGGCCTGCCTTGCTCGTGCACGTGCTGTGTTTGGGAAAAATCAAAAAAGTGCCAATTAGTGGTAATTTGTATTAAGCCTTATCAACCTATAAATGCAAAGGTTAGAAGTACTGATACTTGTACATGCAAACAGCTCCTCAGTGGCCTTTACAAAACACAGCCTGTAACATGGCAGGAATGCTGTGACATTTGGGCCATTGTAAGCATCACAAGCATTAATCCTCCCCAATAACATATTTTATGACCATTACAGGGTGTCAATCAGGAAGTAGCACTCATATATTGTATGCCATGTTTAACTCATGATCAGGCTGCTGACCTTAGTGGATTAAATAATGTCAGGTAAGCAATCATGTACAAATCCACATTTACTGTTGAAATACTCACATCTAGCAATGCTGGCCCTTATGGATTGAAGCCTCTCTGGCTCCCTGCGCCGGAGGTCGGACCACCGCCGCTCAAGCTGAGCGATGGTCCGCCGCACATGGGTGCGGGCGTATATCCGCCGGCGGGCCACCGCATAGGCAGAGCGCTTCTGCCTATTCGTTATGAATGGGCCCGCACGACCCAGCCTGGTCTCCATAACGGAGACCAGTGTCCTCAGCTCGGCTGCAGAAAAGGGTGCTGCTCTGCCATAAGCCGCCATCTTAGCAATGGCACAAATCAAACAATCATGTGCTGTTATTGGTTGATCAGAGTGATATTTGGTATTAACTTTATTGTTCATTTGTACACTAACAGCGTGTATGCGCCCGAACAGACGGCTAACCCATTGCATCGCACACCCATCCTAAACAGTGTAAAATAAGATGGAAACACATTATATCTAATCTATAACATTCACCAAACATGGGTCTAAGCAACAGGTGAAATAGTGTGCATCTCTAGACACTTACACCTAACTCCACATGCTGCCATGTGTACACTTACCTTCTACTTGCCCCTACTACAGAGGTGGAATGAAAAGTAGCTAGCATCTAACCTGAATGTGGAGTGCTTTCACATGTGATTTGGATGCTAGCACTGATTACTTGTGGCTAAGTGGTGGACTGGATTGACATATGGAATGAGTAGTGTCAGTTGTACTACATAGCAAACAAGTGCACAGTACAGAAGTACATTCAAATATACATTGCATGTCTGACCTCAGTTGTATTTGGTCATTGGTGTTGGAATCTGCATTTAGCAAATAAATCAGACTTACTGAGTTTGCCATGTTTTTGGGAAATATTTTTCAACACCAAGGGGCGGGACATATGCGCCGCACGGTTGACGCTGGCGTACGGGACACGGCCGTACGGAACGCAGGTTGCAGCTGATTAACGCCAATTACAGAAATAGTATTTAAAGTTGTCCTAGAAAGGCAAACAGTTGTTGCAAACATGCCAGGCTCAGAGTCAGAGGAAGACCAGGTGGTGCAGAATCTCTTGGCACGCATGGAGGCCAACACCACCTATGTGCCCCTCAACCCAGAGCACCCAGATGGCCCATCCACATCAGGCCAATCAGCAGCAGGGCCATCCTCAGCATCAGCAGAATCATTGGGAACACAGCAGGTGGCTTCCCAACAGAGTAGCCAGGCCAGCACTTCAAGTACAGCAACCGGTGGCCGTGGCAGTGGCAGAGCCCGTGCCCGTGGCCGTGCCCGTGGCCGCAGTGGGGCAACAGAGGAACCAACCACAAGAAACATGGCATATGAACCGCGGAAGCTTGACATCCTGGTGACCCGGGCACGTGATTTAATTGAGTGCCCAGCGGTGAAGTTGACACACACAAGGAGATGGAAGATCTGGGAGGAGATAACGGCGGAGATTAATGCAGTGGCTCCACAAGTTCGTCAGACGGAGCACGTTAAGAAGAGGCAAGTACATGTGTGTTACATTTGAGTAGTACAAGTCCAGTAATGTTAACATTCAATATTAGATGGAGTTGGTCAATGGGTGTTCACGTTGCTTGGAGGCACAGACATGTTGGCCATGACATAGAATTGATAGTTATTGGAGGGTGACTGTTTTTGTATCTTCTAAGGGTTGGTTTGAAAAATGAATATAATGTAAGTTTGGTGTCAGTAGTCACATGTTGTATTATGTTTCAGAATGGGTGCAACAGCAAACATGAGTAGTTACATGTATTAATATGTACACTTTGATTGCAGGTGGCACGACTTCAAAGGCAACCTCAAGAAGAAATTGACCCAGCGGTGGGAACACAGCCACACCTCTGGGGCTGGCCCCATGCCATCAAAGCTGCAGCACACCCCCCTGGAAGAGATGGCCCAGTGCTGTATAGCAGTGGAGGAGATAGGGGTGAGCACTATAGACAGCGAGTCCCCAGCGGAAGTGATGGCTTCTACGCTTGAAGGTAATTATTTGCCAGGCCATAAGTAGATGTTTAACATTTGGCATGGAATGTGTGGTAATTGGTAATTTCTCGTTCAACAGCATCCCCACCGCTTGGTCCAGATTCTCTTGAGGAGGCCGTGGAGTCTGTGCCACCTGGCCCCAGTAGCAGGCCCGTGCAGCAGCCGCCGGGATTGTCCGCGGCTGAATTGTCCATGTGGGGCCGTGTGCTGGATAGTATTGTGCAGCAGGGAGAGTCTGCATTCGAGCGGGTGCGTAGGGCCGAGGAGGTGCTGCAGGGTTTGACCACCAGCCAGCAGAGTATTGCTGAGAGCCTGCAGGCTATGAGTGCCAGCCAGCAAGCTATGAGTACCAGCCATCAAGCTATTGCTGCTAGCCTGCAGGTGCTGGCTGATCAAGCCCTGCGGCAAAATGACCTCCTCCTCCGCCATAATGAACTTATGGTGGAGCTAGTTACCAGCAATAGGGCCCTAATGTCACCCGCTTCGGGTGCATTACCAACACCATCACTCCCTGCTGCCAGAGGGGGAAGAACATCCACCCCCTCACCAGCATGTGCTCCACATGAGGCACCATCTGACTCTGGCCGTGGACGAGGCCGAAGACCTGCTGCACGTGGCAAGGAGCCTGCCAGGGGCAAACGTGCTCGCAAATGAACTTGTGTCCCCATTAATCTCCACCGTTATGTCTTCCCAAATCTTCCATTGAGCTGTGTGTGTCAGCATCCTGTGTCAACATCCGTGCCCAGGGTCACCACATTTCCCCGCGGTTCAAATGTCATGTTTGGTTCCCCTGTTGCCCTGTTTCGGCTACCATTACTGTGTGCTGTACTTGAAGTGTTGGTGCTGTACTTTTGTTGTGAAGCCACCTGATGTGTTCCTAATGATTCTGCTGTGGCTATTTCTTCTATATTATTTCTTTTTTGGCCTGTTATGGTCCCATTTGTTTTGTGTTGTTTTTTACATTTTTACCAAAGTGTCTTTAATAAATATTATTTTGACCCCACAAATGTCTGTATTAATTGATACATGCAGAAGTGCCATGTGTATTAGTATTAATAATATTAAGCTGTGTTGATTATTTGCAGTGTAAAAGTGTGTGACAAGTGCAGCATGTAATGTTCCCTTTAAGCTGCATGCTTCCAATTGTAGCAGTGAGAAGCGTGTAATTAACAAGTAATGGGTAAAGTATGTGATTGTATTGGGTTCAGGTGACATTGGTTGAGGTGCGTCCGTCCTGATTAGGCGTTCCGATTGCCTAGCGCATGACCGAGTGGTGTCCGCAAAGCAAGAGTAGCCTTTTGGACACCGCACATTTCTTGCCTTTTTGTTCGCGTGCATTCGGCGTGCTGTCCGAATGCACGCCTACCAAAATATGTGTACTCCCCCGTGTCCGCCCATGTTTCCGCCCAGTTTAGCCCACTTTGAAACTACGCCCCTGTGTCATTCCGCATGACGCCCATAACACACCCATATTGCCTGAGTGATTGCGGTGCACATTTCTGTACGGTATTAGTGAGAACAAGTACGGAGACCATGCGTGGCACATGCGCGTCGCGTTCTCCACGCATGCGCAGACGGCTAAAAAACGCCATCCGAAAGAATTCGGAAAAGTACGCACCGATCAGAATAAGGGCCTTAATGCCATTGTAGCAGAGTGCAGCACATCTGCTGCAATAAATCAAGGCATGCATTTGTGAACCATATAAAAATGGTAGATATATATCAAAGAATATTTTTTTATCCAAATATGCGATCGACAAAGCTGAACTTTTTCAAACACTATAAACTTAACAGTAATGTATCTTTAAATGTGAATTTTCCTAGTAAAACTGTTGCATAATGATAGACGTGTTTATGGAGTGACTTCGCTTTCAGGAGCACAATGCACACATGCAGCTTGGGATAGAAAGATGGGTCCCTGATACCATCTAAATGTCCCTCACTGCATGTGTGCATTGTCCACCTGGTAGCAGGGACACTCTATATCATAGTAGCAGAATGCAGCACATCTGCTGCAATATATCAGGGCATGCATACATTTTTGAACCAAAAAATAGATATCTTAAAATAAATATGGTTTTGAAAAACCAAAGGTTGGTTGTTTTGAGGAGGGGTCTGAGGAGGAGGTTGGTAAGTGGAGGCCAGTGATTGCGCATAACCAGAATGGTAGGTGGGCTGCTGATGAGGATAGGTACTGGTGGAAGGGTAGGTGGCAGGTAGTGTGCTGTAGGTAAAAGGGACATGAGGAGCAGCTGTTTGTGGTTGTGACCCATGAATGTTCCAATCTGGTGTCACTTGGCCTATGAGTGTCTTCTACAAAACCTCTGACACCATATGCTGGCACTCTACTTGCTGTTGCTGGGAAAGTTTCCACATGGTTTTGACCACATACGACACAAAGTCATCAAATTCATCCGGTTTCTGGAGTAGTTGTGAACGTGCCTCAAATAGTAGCGGGTCTTCCACAAATTTAGTTTTCTCTGGTTTCCTTCTTCTGCCCTGTTGCGGTGGAGATCTTGATTCCTTGACTGATGTGTCTTGTAGCTCAGGGGTACTGCTGAGGTCTTCATGTGTCTGTAGTAGGTCTTGTGACTGTAGTCGGAAAAAAAAACATATTTGTTACATTTAAATTTTTTTATTTTTTTTACAGTTCCCTACAAGCATGGAAGAATGGAAAGCCATAGCTTTATTCTATGCGTGTCATCATGGCAGTAACTGCACTTTATGGTGGCCAAGATTTGCACAAAAGTGTTGCTGCCCCATAGGGCAATTTCAGGTGCACATCGCATCCTTCACCTGAAATTGCATTTGTAAATGTGTAAATTGTATTTGAACACACTATTCTCTGATATCAGTTTTCCATTATAGGTACAAACATTTCTAATATTAAAAGATTCCAGAACTAATAAGTGTTCCATATTAACAGATGAATATCTACATTGCTTAGATCTTAAAGAGAAGTAAAATAAAGCTGGCTGTTAAGATTCTGGGAGATTCCTAACCAAGGTTATCAGTGAGGACAGGCCACAATCTCAACCCTGACTCTGTTAATCCCGCCAGAGATTATAGGCACCTGCAGAGCTAAAACTTCACCTACTGTATAATAGCTACATTTGAAGGAGCAAATTAGGTCTGCCCAAACTCTGGTGCCACCAGTCCTAACTGAGAGACAAGGTGCCCAACACCTCCAGAGCGAACAAGAGGAGGACTAACTAAAACCCGTAAAAATGTGGCACAGCTGTCCCCCACGGGAGAGGATGCTTCAGCAGTCCAACAACTGGTGACCCCTAAGCAGGTTAACTAAAAAAAAAGGTAGTTAGGTAGGAAACAGTGATACAATTTCCTACCAACCTACTGTAAATGCAACAATGCATGAAGGTGTTAAACATATCAATAATTCCTTTAAGCTAGGCACATGTATGGAACAATGCATGAAGATATACAAAATAAGAAAAATAACCCACGCAGTGCTGTAGGAAAGATTCTGCATGAAAGAAAGACAATATAACTCCACTCAAATGATGCTGCACATGCGACCGTGGAGGAATCAAGAAATAGCAGAAAGGTAACTTATCTCCATGGCTGGAATGAGGAGATCTACTAGGCCGGGACCAAGACACTGAATTCCGACAGGACTGTAAAGCAGGAAATTTGTGGCAGACAAGGAACCCTCCAGCAGCCAGACAACAGACTCAAAGGTTGAACACAGACTGGGGCCCTTATTCATGTTGACACGCTCGCATGCAAATTCCCAACAAGCACGCGTGGTTGCGTATGTGTACCATCCGCAGTGCGCATCTGAAGGACTCAACCTGAATAAGGCCCTGGAAGTTCTGATTCTCTGGTACAAACAGGATTTCAGACACACGCAGGTATGCTTTCAGGACTCCTCAGACACAAGCTGGAATAACCTGAACTCTGGAGTATACACAGACAGTTGTTAGCTAAGAATCTAAGGATGTCTAGGAACATGGAAATAACCAGGAACCAGGAGAATACTATAAGTATCACAGGAATTCTAAGGGATATACAGGACTATAATCAGCCTCTAATAAGACTAGAACCGGCAGGTTCTCAATGCTGGGAGCATACCTAAATACCCAGAGGCCTAGCAGGCACCCACACCCAAAGACCAAGGTACTGTATGCATGTAAACCAGGCAAGCTGGATCAGCAAAACCTGGACTGCTGATCTGTAGAGAACATATAAATCCAAACAGAACATAAATGACACCGACCCTCCGGAGGCGGCTCGTAACACTGTGTACACACTAGACGATTTGCGCAGCCACTGATAAAGCTAACTAATTGGCAGTGCCACAGTAGAACGATATAGTGCATGCACACTGACCGATATTGTAAACAATATTGGTCAGGGACATCACCCACCCCTGCTCTGTACATGCTATTGCTGACGATATAGACAGATTGAGCTGTATGTACATGCTGTTGATGGTTATTATCCACCCACAGGCACGCACATCCTTAACAATATTGAATGTACACACTGGGCGATATATATACGATATCTTTAACGATATTAATATTGCCCATATAGTTAACGATATATCGCCCAGTGTGTACTCAGCTTAAGATAATGCTAATTCAAAGATCCATTTTTTTAACGCCTCTATTGACTATAAGCAGAACATCAAAATACATTTAAAGGTTAATGATAGAAACCTACCAGGTTTACCAATATAAAGGGCCTGTTGAATGCAATGTTTTTAGATACCACCCCTGCTGTGCCCTGCTGTGCACATCTAATGTGTGTCCTTTGATATGCTGATGCAGCAGCTGGAAAACTTTCCTTTCACATGTAATTATTTTAGGATTGTAAAGAAATCTACTGCTTCTTCTACTGACCAAAAGATTTAAATGAAGGCCTCTCATTAATGTATTGTAGGAGGATGCAACTGAACTTTTACATTTATTTAAAAAGAAAAAAAAGGATTTGATATCAATATATATTTGTTTTGCTTCTTGTCTTCTAGTTGATTCGGACAGGAACTGAGTGTTCGCCTACCGTACGGATCGCTCACACCGTTCCGAATGCAGTAAGACGCCGAGTGAACGGATCATGAGTGGATGTTTCATGTGAACACATCCTCCATCTGTGGAAACCTCCCCCATCCTCCGATGGTCGCTGACCATCGAATGATGGAACGATCGGTCAGCCAGCACCGAGTGCTTAAGACCACTCGGACATTTTTCCATATGAAAGCAGGGACATGGGCAGGCAGCAGACATCCGGCTAAGTAAGCTGTCCGCCCCCCACACGTGCGTCTTGGAACATTACCATATGTACGCCCAGCGTTTTCATGGTTTCATGGTACGCATATGGTAATGAGTAAAACATCCCTTCACCCCAATCTCCACCCCCGGAAGTCACAGCGTGTTTGGACGTGCGAGGCATTCACACATGCGCAGAAACGCCTCTGCACATACGCAAACACCAAACATCGGCTGTCTGAACACACACACAGTGGTCAGACTCAATCAGAATAAGGGCCACAGTGCAATTACCTTGTTTTTCAATCCCGATTCGATTTGACTATATAGTACAGATCATTACTATATAGTCTTGCCTGCACAGTCTATTTTTTATTTAATTCCAATGCTGTGATGCCACGGATTGGGATCGAACTGAAATCAATGCTGTTCAATTTCCAATCGATTTTGATTCCATTTCCATTTTGTTTACAGAAGCAAAATCAAATACAAAAATAGACCAAATCGAACCATGTGTACAAGGCATTAGAACTGTTGGGTAGTGCGTTCTTGCATTCAACAGATGTCAGCATTAACTCTGCTACTTTCATATGATTTAAAAAGTACTCTAGACAAGTCCATAGCATATGCTATATTCATATCTCCATCGTAAATCTGTACATTACTGTATCCTTCGTTATTGTTCAGCTATTAGTGTGCAGACCCAGCATTAAGTAAACACCCACTGCTTCCCATTTCTATCCCATGTCACCCTTTCCATCCCCCCCATTACCACCCTATCACAAAAGTGGTCACTTCACTTCACTGACCATACATGTGGCGGCCATTCTGTATTAACTTGCTGGGGTCCTGTAATAATTTTTATTGTCTGACGGGGTCCCCGAGCAAAATAGAGCACCCCTGGTCAATAGGTCGATATACGTTCGACATGATCAAAGGAGGACATGGAAAAAGTTGACACATAAAAAGATCAGCATGAGTTTTTTACAATTTTATTTTACATTTTTCATACTTTACCATCCACAGGGACTCCGATTGGGAATGGTACAGTGTGTCAAGTGCAGCAACACACCTGGTCTGCTGCGATGGTACGTGGTACACTAATTGGGGGTCTACATGCTCAGGTGTTGATAATGATACCGAGTGGAAATCTCCTGCTAATCTTTTCCTCTGTTCACGTTTTCTATGTCAACCTTTTGCTTGTGCTGGCTTTTTGTCAACCTTGTGCATGTCAACCTTTTGCTATCAACCTAATGGCTGTCCACCTAGACCAGGCATTCCCAACCACGGTCCTCAACATTGGGTTGACCAATATTAGGTCAACATGCACTAAGTCGACCACAGAAGGTCGAAATTGCTTAGGTCGACACATGAAATAGATCGACATGCCTAAGGTCGACAGGGTGGAAGGTCGACACACGCATTAGGTCGACAATGGTCGACATGAGTTTTTCATGTTATTTTTTGTCCTGAATGTCGACATGGACACAACCAAAGTGTACAGCGTCCCCTCGCATGGCTCACTGCGCTCGCCGTGCATATATCACTTATATCCATAAAATCCACACATATAGATTAAACAAGGTGTATCATTCAATTGAGAAATGATCCTGAAGAATACTTTGTATCCATAAGAAGAAGCTTCCTTAAATATATAAAAGTCAGTGCTGCTGTCCCATATTATTTTCACACAGACCCAGTGTGTAATATCCCAGAGTAATCTCTATGGCTGCCCTGACTCCACTCTGAGAGTCCGTGTTAACAAATGCGAATCCATTATTATTACCTCTCCTATATTGTTGTGTTGCTGTGATGTGTATGTAGGGTATATCCCGGCACTTAGCACAGTGCGATGCAAGGGGCATACCTCCAGCTTTCACTGATGGTAAGGGTGGCTGGTTGCTTTGTCCTGGGCACCACACAGATAGTATTCCATGGGTCAATGAAAGGGTAGTGTCTGTTAAGGATACTCTAACGCGTTCCGCTTCATGGGGAGCTTTATCAAGGAGAATGGCATTTCCATGACATGGTCAGATCTGATGCAACCACTCATATATACAACCACACGCATAGAAGTCGCAGAGTAGTTGCATTTTGATTGACAAGAAGCTGGCACTTAGGGGTAGAAGCATGGCATTTTCTAGGTGTGTTTGTGGAAAAGCAGTGCACAAGCGGTTTTCAGGTGGGTATCTAATGTCAGCGATGACCACTTCCAGCCTGATTCTTGAACAGATTAGTGGAAGCCCTACACTGGTGCAGATGGTTCAGTTTTTGTGAATGGATCTGCGAATACTTCGCTACTTGTGATGCATTCACAATTTTGCAAGGGGTGCGTCTGTCTGGGCGATGCCTTTCCTCCCAGTTCTCTGTGAATTCTCTGATTAGCGATCCATGCTGAAATAAGCCCAAGGTTTTGCACCTCTGGCTGCTCACAGGCTATTACATTTAGCTCAGTATCCTGTAAAAATTAAATAGCTGAAAAAAATGAAAATTACTATGTTCACTGTAAAATACTTGTAAATAATAACAGTTAGGATTAGCAATATGTTTTAGGCATCTACAATGTGGCTTTGTAGCAGTATCGCAGTAAAAGCTTCATTCTTGATGTTGAACCACCTGCCCAATACTAATTATCTCTACTATTTAGACCTGTTTGCCAGAGCTTTATAATCGCTGTCCCCTAAATTGCTCCCTGGAATGTATGTGTTTCCTGATAGAAAGTCTATTCTTCCATTGTCTTTTGCCTCTGCCATTCAGCTTTACCTTAAATGCCTTTCGCTCAGACCACTCAGCTATATCTGCAATTCAGATGCATTACCTTTTGTGCCTTATGTGTTGCACCAGTGATACCCCTTTCACACTGACAAATATTTCCCAGGTTATTGCACAAGTATGTACAACAACCCAGGAAATTGGTCAGTGTGAAAACATACCTCCCAACTTGACCCTCTCCAGGAGGGACACAATGCTCTGCTCCTGGACTTTCCTCTTAATGTAGGATTACCATCACTTGTGTTGAACAGGTTAATTAATAAGAAAGGTGTTTGAACACAGGTGATGGCAATCATACATCAAGAGGGAATTCCAGAGACAGAGCATTGTTTCCCTCCTGGAGAGGGTCATGTTGGGAGGTATGTGAAAGGGTCCTGAAAGATTGTCCTGGGGCCAAAGCATACTTGCCTACCTGACCCTCTCCATGTGGGAGAAAATGCTCTGCTCCTGGACTTCCCTGGTAATGTATGATTGCCAGCACCTGTGGTGAAACACCATTACCTAGCTCCCCAGAGGTGATGGCAATTATACATTACCAGGGAAGTCCAGAAACAAAGCATTTTTCCCCGCATGGAGAGGGTCAGGTAGGCAAGTATGGTCCAAAGTTCCAGAATTTCAACCCGGGTCGCTCGCGAGTCCAGGGGTAGTGTGAACGGGTAACCCAGGTAGATGCAACCTGGGTCCCGTTCACTGCACTGTAAAGGTGCCACTGGAAGATGCTGACATCTCCCAGCGCTGCCCTGGCCCTGCCTCCCAATTATGACACTCTCCCTGCTTTATGCCGGGTAGGGCCGCTAGTGCAAAAGCGCTTGCAAGCCAGGTCGCACCTGGGATTTTGTACCCAGCTTGTGACCCAGCTTGCAATCACTTTCTAGTGTGAAAGGGGTATCAGTTAATAAACCTGTTGATCTATTTTTCCTTGTGGATTTTAATGTCTTTTCCTCGCTGTATAAGAGGTCAATCCAATTAGGTGAAAGCTTTCATAACTGAGTTTGTTTCATTAAACTCAGACACAAAGCACTGCGCACTGGCTAAATGTGAGATCCAATAAGAACTGCTAACTCCTGCTGCCCTCTCTTGCGGAGGCCTCTCCTTCACACACTCGGTCAGACCTGATGGCCGCCAGGGAGGAGGAGCAGGCATCCTCCTCTCCCGCAAATGCACCTTCTGCATCATTCCACCTGAACTCTCTCTCAAATTCTCCACCTTTGAGGTACACACTATCCGCCTCTTCTACACCATTCACCTCCTTGTGGCTATAATCTACCGCCCCCCTGGCCCCTGCTCCCCTTTCCATGATAACTTTGCTGCGTGGCTTCCATAATTTCTTGCCTCTGACCTCCCCTCTATCATCCTTGGTGACTTTAACATTCCTATTGACATCAATAATGCTGCCTCCTCTAATCTTCTTGAAGTTACCACCTCCTTTGGACTTTCTCAATGGACCTCCACCCCCACTCATAATCTCGGACACTCCCTTGACCTAGTCTTCACCCACCATTGTAATCTCTCTGATTTCTCTAATACTTCCTTCCCACTCTCTGACCACAATCTGCTCTCTTTCACCCTCTCATCCTCCCCTCTCCCCTCATTGCCCACAGTCACAAGACGTAATCTCGGGTCTCTTGACCCTTCTGTCCTGTCTTCCCTGGAGACTTTCCTCTCTCCTCTTTCCACCATGACCTGCCCAACCAGGCTGCCTCTTTCTATTACTCTTCTCTCACCTCTGCTCTCGACTCTGTAGCCCCCCTCCACACTGTCCCCCTCAGACGCTCTTAACCCTAACCCTGGCACAACAAACTAACACGATTCTTGCAAAAATGTGCTCGCTCTGCTGAATGCCTCTGGAGGAAATCTCACTCTCTGGCAGACTTCCTCCATATTAAGTTCATTCTCTCCTCCTACAGCGCTGCTCTCTCCTCTGCCAAACAATTTTTTTTCCAAATCTCTCTTCTCATTCCTCCAATCCCCGCCGTCTCTTTGAAACTTTCAACACTCTACTTCGCCCTGCACCACCCCTCCTCCCTTCATCCCTCACTGCCACCGACTTTGCCTCCTTCTTCCTCTCTAAAATTGATATAATCTGACATGATATCTCCTCCTGATATTTACTTCACAACATTTTCTATCATTTTTGTATTATATAAAGGTAAAAGTAAATCAGTGCCGACTTGTATGACCTTGTGGCAATATGCTTTATCACTTCTCAGGGACTTCTATTCATTATTTAAAGAGCTGAAAGTAGACAGACTGAATATATGAGTGAGCATAACAACGTGTCAATATTTTCACATGTAAAAAATACTTCTAATATTCTAGTACAATATGATACATTATTCCCAGTCCAAGAGGCAAATTGACCTAAAGCTGCTGATCGCCCTCTCCCATATAATGGTGCCCCTTGTGTCATTTTCTTCTGGATCTGCCCAATAATATGATCATAATAAAATACTTCTAAAATATATAAAGCCCATATGTGCCATAATCTCCCTTTAATCTGGGCCACCTATAAATTACATACTGTAGGTTCTGTGAAATGCAGGCTAAATTCAAATTTCGGTTGGTTTTATCACGTCACAGAACCATTATAAATCATAGTTGCATCTGATTAAAGGGATGTAAAAGCAATCCCAGTCATAGGAGACCTATCAGTTTCATATGTAAACAAATTCATTTAGTTTTTTTAGAAGTATGGGTACTTGTTTCCTAGCACGGCCACTCCGATTTCCATCGGGGTGGTCGTGTCGGAAAAATCGCGTCGGTCGCATCGCATGCGACCAAGGAAATCGGGTCCATCGCGGGCATCGTGTACCTTAACTTTAAGGTACACGATGCCCTCGATTGTGGCCGTGATAAGAAACAAGTACCGAAGTATGTAAAAATGTCTATCAAGTTTCTTTCACTCCTCAGTTTCAAGCTATGATATTATGGGAGTGGTAAAATGCATTCAAGACACTAGTGTGCGCACCCAAAAAGTGGGCATAGCCACGAGACTGTATTCAACACTGGCCCTTATTCTGATGTTGCATAGAGTAAATTCTGCGATCCAATCCAATCGCCGTTGCAAGAAATTTTTTGCATACATACTGTTAATTGAACTATTATAAATAAAGTTAATACCAAATAAGTATGTTAACAACCAATCAGAGAACACCATTATTAATATATGTACCTGCATTTGTTTACTGCGCCATTGCCAATATGTCTTCCTACAGGGCAGCACCCTTTACCCACAGGGAGCTTCTGCCCCTTTTTGGAGTCATAGAGCGGAGGTTGGGGGTATATCTCTAACAGAGATAAGTGCCGGGCATATCTTGCAGCCCGGCACCGCATCTACGCCCGTATGTCGGACCATCGCCCAATTGGCGCCAGCCGACCTCCTAGAAGAGCTGAGGGACCGATTAAGATGCTGAGAGTATTTTAGCATCCAACACATAATCACTGTTTTTTTAAAATGTTTGCATGCGTTTGTTCATATATGCCCATGTTAGGCCAATTGTTGTATTAGTGTGAGATTTTTAAAACAAGTGTGTGTGTGTGTGTGTGTGTGAGAGTGTGTGTGTGATTGTGTGTGTTGTGTATTGTTTTTTTGTTAATTTTTGCAAAACAAATAGATGTATTTTTTAAAGAGTCCTTTGTTTTTATTAAAAAAAACAGCAGTCTAAGGGCAGTATTCAATGTCAAATATTCTCCGTGCATGGCGAGAGATTT
Source organism: Crinia signifera (assembly GCF_055691185.1). Taxonomy (NCBI): domain Eukaryota; kingdom Metazoa; phylum Chordata; class Amphibia; order Anura; family Myobatrachidae; genus Crinia; species Crinia signifera. The sequence continues at coordinate 167,202,315 of NC_139220.1, forward strand.
TTTCTCTCGCCATGCACTCTCCGTGTTCCGGAGCCTCCTGCTCCCCCTATTCAACGTGTTAAAGACTCGCCGCCACTCGCGGCGAGTCTTAACCCCTGCAGCGGACGAGCGTCCGCGGCAGGGAGCTGTCAGGGAGCCGGGGGACGTAGCAGCCAAGAGAGATTAAAGTCTCTCTTGGCTGCTGCAGGGGATATAGGGTGGGGAGCAGGGCTCCCCTGGACCCAGGCAGCACAGGCTGCCCCCCCTATAGCCAGCGGGGGACCCAGTATTCACTGTACCCGAACGTACATCGGGTGCAGTGAATATATGAATATCTAATGAGCGGCTCGAGCGCTCCGGCCCCCTGCTGGCTGCACTGTGTAAAAAAAAATAAAAAAAAAAAATGTAAAAATTTTTTTTTTTTTAAAATTAAATATATATTCATGTGCTATAGGCACATGAATAAAAATAACATGGCCCTTCACAGAAAAAAAAACCTGATTTTTTTACACCAAAATTAAAAAAAACACCCTTTTAGTTTAAAAGTTCACATTCCTGCTCTCCATCAAAAGATGGAGAATTTCTACACGGAGAGAGACGGCGAGAATCACTTAGAAAGACGGAGAATATTTCACATTGAATAGGGTGGCTCGCCTTTGGAGAGAAAAAACCTCTCTCCACCGCGTGAAAAGCACAAACTCTCCAGAAATCACAGCGAATTTTTCTCATTGAATACTGCCCAAAGTCTCATGTATGTTTTTTTCCCATTCTCCCTTGATCACACCTACAACACATAATCAACTATCAAAAATTCAAAACACAGCACGTGCAAGATCAAGGCAGCAACAACAGAGGCCGGAGCCAGAGACCGCAGAGGAGGAGAAGGACGGCCAAAGAGAGCAGGCCATTTTCAAAACCCCCACCCATTCCCAATCCCCTATCCTCTACCAATCCCCTACCCACTCCCAATCCCCTACCCACTCCCCTACCCTCTACCAATCCCCTACCCACTCCCAATCCCCTACCCTCTACCAATCTACTACCCTTTCACAACCTCTGCCTTCACCACCCAACTACCCTCCAACCACCAGCCACGTCGGCATCGAGTTGATTTTATAAAGTGTGGCGATCGCAGCGAGCAACCGAGCCTGAAGCGTGGTGAGCCCCGCAAGGTGGCCATGGATACGCGTCCGCTCGCCACGCTTCGGGCTTGGTGGCTCGCTGTGCTCGCTACACTTTATGAAATCGAGTCCATGCCGAGGTGGATAGTGGGGATATGACGTGGGTATTGGCGAAAATGTGTGTGTGTGTTGTGCATTATACTTACCCTCCTCCGGCCTGGCCACCGCGTCCACTGGGTCCCCGCAATCCACCAATGGGCAGCGTTCAGTCCCCTTCCTCCGGCACTGGCAGCGGACAATGTACGCAATTAGCGTAGTGCCGCTGGGGGAGCTAGGAAACCATGTGATGCTCCCCCAGCGGCAATGCGCTGAATTATGTACATTGCTGGTGGGGAGTGACCATCGCCCGCGGAGATCGCCGCCCGGAGGATGGTAAGTAAAAAGAAAAACACCCACCACCCTGCTCCCATGTGTAGTTTCACGGCGCCGGCTACTCTGACAACGTAAAACGTAGCGTAGAGCTGCCGCCGTGAAACTACACAAGTACCGTGTTTTGCAATGCTATCATGGATAAGTGATCAAGTACACACACATACTGGGCCACATATGTATGGTAAAGTAGTATATGGAAGTTACAGTATTGCATGACACAATATTTGATAACTCAAAAATGGCATTTCTTTATTATGTGTAATATTTATGAGAAATATTAGATGTAGATGTCATAATGGATACACATCTGTGGCAGTTATAGAAATTGAAGGGGTGTTGATTAAACATTATATTGTAGTGGTGCAAAGGTCATTGCAGTATGTGAAATTGTGGGTCACATAAATGCAGGTAGTTTTGAAAAAGAATGCATAGAAATGTCATAAGGGTTAACGTTAAGTGCAGTTTGGGTTTATAAAAATGTAATTGATATTAATAAAGACCATTGAGTTTGGATAATTGTTTAATAGGTTAGAAGCGTGATTTCCGTGCGGATTCGTGCTGTGCTGTGTAAATCTACAACAGAGGCCGTTTGTTATGATGTCTGGCCGCTTGGACGCTGAAAGACTGTGCGAACTTTGTGAGTTCCGTCCGCACACAGTGGTGTTTATGCACAACCACGCCACTCCCTCTTATGTGGTGGTCCATCTGAACGGATGCGTAGGCCTTGCGGTGCGTTTGGTCCGATATGAACGAACGCACATCTGACCGAGTGTATCAGAATAAGGCCCACTGTGTGGACATGCCAAAGTCTCTGGGAGCTGACGGACATGCCCCCAGTCCCTCTCTCCATAGAATAAAAGCTGTTCGCATGTGCACACCATCTGTTCACTACTGCTCCCAGTACCATGGGGTACAAAGGGTACATCCATGCTGGAACCCAACACTCTGAGGGGCCATAAGGTTCCGAGGGGCAGTATGCATGCTTAGCTGTAGCACCTTGTAATTAATTATGAATGGACAATGTCAACCAAATGCGGCACTGTGACACAGGTTAGCAAAAACCCTCCTGGTTACCTGCCTGGTCCACTGTACTTTGTATGCATGACACCATGATGGCTGCACAGCATGTCTCTGCCCTCATCCTCCCTTCTCTGTCCCTGCTCTGGCAACCTCAATCCATACATGGATGAAATGAGGAGCAGGAGAAATGGGATGCAGTTAAAATCCCGGCGGTCGGGATCCCAGCGTTCAGAATCCCGACGCCGGAATCCTGACCGCCGAAATCCCGACACATTCTCCCTCCGTGGGTGTCCACACCACCCATGGAGGGAGAATAATTTAGTGTGCCCAGCGTAGCGAGGCACCGGGCCCGCTGCATGGCGAGCGCAGCGAGCCCGCAAGGGGGGGCGATCCACGTCCCCCCCTTGTCAGCATTTCGGCTGTCGAGATTCCAGCGTCGGGATTCTGAACGCCGGGATCCCGACCGCCGGGATTCAGTACTGAATCCGGAGAAACAGACATGGAACCACCACCAGGCAGGATGTTACCAGGCTGTTGGTAAGTGACAGTAGGAAGCGATGACACTCACTCTCTCTCAGGTCTGTGGCTAGAAATGTACAGCCAGTCTCCATTTGTCAGAATAGCCTACAGCTACAGTGCAGAGACAAGGGGCAGGTTAGGATGTTAAATGACAAAAATAACCACTTCTGTCAGAAGTATGGACAGAGTGATGGTTGGTACTACTGACTCTCAGCACTAAAGTCACCACAGCCGTAACTGTGTGGAATTCGTATATTCTTATTTTTAAGAAACATCACTAGAAAAACTAGATAGCTTCTCAGAATGTCAAACTGTTTCTCAGTGCTGCCATCACAGCGCTGTCATGGCTGACTCGGTGCTGCAAATAGAGGGAAAAACCATTACATGGTGAGCAATTGCAATGGTTTTCCCCTCGTGTGCCTGACTGTGAATGAATTTTGCAGCCGTGAACTTGGGAGGAAATTTGCTTGTGTGGGGGTGAATTTTACCTGATCGCTGGGCTCCGAAACCTCGTAGCCCAGCGATCAGGTCTGAATAGGGCCCTATGTACAGTATGCTAATTTTTCATTCATATTTTTATTAAATGATGTTAGGTTGGTATGATTTGGAGCAGATTTTTTTTTCTATCTGAACATTTTACATCTGCCCCCCTGCAGTGCACATGGTTTTGTCCATCTAAGAAGGATTTTGTCAGAAAGAGTGAACTAGAATAAGGCCCAGAATCTCGAGTGAAGTATTTAGCTCCACCTGCAGATCTTTTAAAATGTGTTAATCGGTAATGAGTGCACCTGTATACCTGCGAGGTGAGCTGGAAAATGTGCACTGTTGGTAGCTCTCGAATCTGGAGTTGGCTACCCCTGGTATATAGCAACAGCACTATTCATACAAAAATATTTACAAATCTTCAAAAGTGGTACATACAGATGGGTCTTGTCCCATCTTGGCAGGGGATGGCGCTGGCGTCGCCAGCCGCCATCCCCCGCCAGCGCCATGGCGATGGTGAGAAGGGGACGCGCGCGCACGAGAGGCGCGCGCGTCCCCTTCCGACGCCGCTTCCATCCGTTCCCCCGGGTCCCCGCCGGCTTGCCGGCGGTAACCCGGGGTCCCCGCCGCCTGCCCGCATCCCCCCCTAACCCCCCCTAACCCTGTCCGTCTCCCTGAGGCGGAGACGGACAGGGTTTCCGTCGTGCTGGCGACGGAGACTGAGACGCGCGTGCGCGTGAGACGCACGCGCGTCTCAGTGCATTCGCTGGCGTGGCTGCTGGCGGGTCGCCAGCGCAGACGCCATGGCGACCCGCCAGCAAGGATGGGACCTGACCCATCTGTAGTAGGACACATTAGCTTGTCAGCTTGTCCCACGGCAGACCATACAATAATATCAGTAATTTTAGTAGAGTCAAAAAGGTAAAATGAAAAAAAAAAATAATAATCTGAATAAAGTTAACAAAACTGAATTCCTCCCCCTATTCTCCCTCCTCCCTCAAACCCAGAGTGTGATAACCATTAAGTTGACATGGGTCTAGATCAACATGGGAAAAGGTCGAAAGGTCATTAGTTTGACAGGTCATTAGGTCGACAGTCAAAAGGTCAACATGGGATTTTTCACTGTTTTTTTATCTGAATATCAACACAGTCGACATTGACACATTTTAAAGTGTACCTCATCCGCTGGCCATGCTTCGGGCACACTATTTTATTCGGTCCTTATATGTTAGTTGAGCGCCCACTATAGTTAGTACGCTCATACCGCCACTATCCATGTTGGTACAGAGTTGATTTTATATAGTGTGCCGAGCGCAGCTAGCCACCGTGCCCTGTGAACTTAGGGGGCACCCAACTAACATATAAGAACCTTTTATTCTCCCACCATGCCCTAGTGGATGGTAGGGCATGATATACTGCATGTCGGCTCAAAAAACAGTGCCAGCCCTGTAGAACTAATGGCCTTTCGACCTAGAACCATGTCGACCTAGACCATTGTTGACCTTTTCCCATGTCGACCTAATGACTGTCGACCATCATGCTGTAGACCAAATGACCGCATCTCAAGTACCAGTTTGTACCCTCAAACACAGTGTAAATGTGCACCACAGGATCTTGTAGTCTATGTATATCACTCATTCTTTATGGAATTTCAGCAACAATTTATGACCATGCAAAACCTAATTGGAGAAATTGGCAAGGCGCATCGATAGTGTGTCTTTGGTCAATTTAAGATGGCATACATTATTGTTAAAGCCATAACCTTGTCCCAGAATTTGCAGAGTCTCTCACAAGCCCATATATTGTGAAAAAATGAACAGTACATACTTTTAACACTTTAGACACAATCCCAGATCCAACAGCACAAAATACTTTCTCTGTGACTGTGAGATGTAAGCGTTTATAACTGCACCTCCTGAAGCATGGCCGAGTGCAGGATTTTAAAAGTTTTATCCATTTTTTTTGTGAGGATTTGCGCAAATGTAACTTGGGGGTGTCTATTGCCCATTTGGAGGCTACAGTAGACCATATAGTGTCTTAAGCCACTGTCAGTAAATCGGAGTATAAGTATTTTAGTTTATAGGGCCCAGTAGAACTTAAAACAAAGATTTCATGCAGAGGGTCGGGAATATCAGGTTGAGGCATAGGTGGTTGCATAGATTGAGCATAGATTTGGAGCGGTTTAATTAGCTGTGGGTGCCTCAGGAGCTGTTAAAATGCTCACTCTGAGACTTAAAGTAATATATGGAGACACCAATAGATTCCAGAAAGAGTTCAGAGTGTTATTTTATTGGTTTGTGAAATTTTATAAGAGGTATCACACTGGGCCTTATTCTGGTTCACTCTTAAAGGTGAATTCCTTCTCAAATGGACAAAAGCATGTGCACTGTAGGGAGGCAGATGTAACTTGTGCAGAGAGAATTAGATTTGGGTGGGGTTTTACTTCAAAATGAGATCTATATTGCAGTGTAAAAATAAAGCGGTCAATATTTTCCCTGCACAGAAACAAAATAACTCACCCAAATCTAACTCTCTTGTGCAGAGAGAGTTAGATTTGGGTGAGTTATTTTGTTTCCATGCAGGGAAAATACTGACTGCTTTATTTTTACAGTTACATCTGCCCCCATGCAGTGCACATGGTTTTGTCCATTTGAGAAGGAATTTGCCTTTGCGAGTGAACCAGAATAAGGACACTTGTTCTTAGAAAGATTATGAGGAAGGATTTATTTTATGCTTATGTGAATGTGGTTGGACCACTTCTATTGATGCACAGATGTCTACCTTATAAACATAGACAATACAATGTGGTAGGGGGACACCAAATTTTTATGATAAAAATAGTAGATCTGTCATCATATAGTACCCAGAGTATCTCTTTTTGGCTTTTGAGTGACTAAACAGGAAGGAATTCTAGAGTTCTAAATTTGGAATGACTGAAAGAGCATTTATCACAACTAGAGTATTTTGTTATATATAGTTTTTGGTGATACCTTCTCACCATAATATCTTAAAATTGCTGGCTAAAAGCACAATTTGATCTAACCAGAATTGTTTTAAATATTATTATGTCAAGATAATAATCTTAAAAAAAAAAAATCACAGTATTTGGAATGAAAAAACTAAACATGGGGACTAAAAATTGAGCAATTTGTCAGCAGCTGTCACTGCATTGAGCTACTGTAATATGGTGAGCAATCCTTGCACATTTTCCCCTGGCACAAAGATATTGGTCACAAAGTTCCTTTGACTGACTATTCCAGCACCGCTGCTTGCAAATAAATCCCCCTAAGTAGAGAAAGGACATGGTGTAAGCAGCATTAGATGCAGGTAAGAGACTTGAAGCATTTTTGCATACTGTACTTTAGACTAGGGAATGATGCATTTCCTGAAACAGATTGAAAACAGGATAAATGTTATCCAATACATTTGCCCATAGAGTTTGCCGCACAAACCAGACTTCAAAAACAGTAAAAACAAGATCACAGAAACAGATGTAAGGTGCACTAAGTACTGATAAGTGGGTTGGGCAAGATGGTTCACAGAAACTATAAGATGTGGCAGTGTAAAGCTCATCAATGACCTGGCATTAATTGTAGGGAGGGACAGATGCTTAAAGGCCAGGTAACAGGTACAGGTCATCAACTGCTGGAGAAGAACCCTGTTAACTATAAAGCTGCTGGAGTAGTAAATAACAGCTCCTCTGAATGGAATAAGTCGCTGTTACAAGGTCTCAAATGTGTTGTTCTGGCAACATTAAAACTTTGCTTATGGGTATGGATCATTAGGTCACCAGCATTATGGTCGACAAGCATTAGGTCGACACCATTAGGTTGACATGAGTTAATGTCGACATGCAGGAAGGTCGACATGACTTTAGGTCAACAGGATCATTAGGTCAACATGGGTAAGGTCGACAGGGTCATTAGGTCAACATGGGTAAGGTCGACAGGGTCATTAGGTCGACATGGGTAAGGTCGACAGGGTCATTAGGTCGACATGGTTAAGGTCGACATTGAAAGAGTCAACATGTTTTTTTTTTTTACTTTTTTTAACCAGAATGTCAACACAGTCAACATAAACAGTGAAAACGTAGCACCATGTCCCCTCACATGGCTCACTACGCTCGCCATGCTTCGGGCACGGTGCCTCGCTCGGCACACTATTTCATTCTCCTACCACACCCTAGTGAATGTTAGGGAAGGAAATACCACCTGTCGGCACATGATGTGTCGACATGGACACCGAAACGTAGCACCACATCCCCTCGCATGGCTCGCCCTGCTTCGGGCACACTATTTTGTTCTCCCACCATGCCCTAGTGGATGGTAGGGCATGAAATACTGCCTGTTGGCACATTTTTGGCTCAAAAAACAGTTAGAAAAACCATGTTGACCTAATGACTGTCGACCTTAAGTCATGTCAAACTTCCTGCATGTCGACCAACATGCTGGTGACCCAATGACTGTATCCTGTATACATGAGCAACAAGTAATTACATTAGGCTGGGTACACACTACTACATATATATATATATATATATATATATATATATATATAGAAACAGTACTTGAATATCGTAGCGCTGAAGGTATATGGAAAACGAATTAGTCCAGCAACACCACCTGAGATTGACTCAGGGGCACACATGCACCAAAGTCCTTTTAAAGACTGCAGCTCAATCTCCCAGCAAGCTCCTGGATTCAATGGAGAAACAATCTGGATAAAACAAAGGAATGGGAAGAGAGCGCTTCCTAGTGTATTAAAAGAGATTTTATTGGACACCAACACGGTAAAAATCCCAGGTACAACACTGAATTGCCCGTACCTGTAGAAAAGACACTGTGGGCTGGCTACCACACGGCTCAAACAGTATAACCAAAACGACAAGCTGCTCACACGGTCCGTACTGTAAGTGGCACCGGGTCTCAGTGGCGTGCTGACACTGGATTGCGCCGCACGGAAACAGGACACCAGTAAGCGAGAAACAGACGTCCGAGGAGACACAGGAGAGCAGGAACGTAGCTTTTCCAGCTATTTTTCTATTTGCTCAGACGAGTCGGGCCCTCGCACTGTGATTGGCAGCTGTTGAGTATGTAATGAGCATGAACGTAAGCATTAGCCACGCCCTCTGACGAAGTCCCCAGTGACGAAACGCGTCAGGGCGTGGCCTGCTACGTTCCTGCTCTCCTGTGTCTCCTCGGACGTCTGTTTCTCGCTTACCGGTGTCCTGTTTCCGTGCGGCGCAATCCAGTGTCAGCACGCCACTGAGACCCGGTGCCACTTACAGTACGGACCGTGTGAGCAGCTTGTCGTTTTGGTTATACTGTTTGAGCCGTGTGGTAGCCAGCCCACAGTGTCTTTTCTACAGGTACGGGCAATTCAGTGTTGTACCTGGGATTTTTACCGTGTTGGTGTCCAATAAAATCTCTTTTAATACACTAGGAAGCGCTCTCTTCCCATTCCTTTGTTTTATCCATATATATATATATATATATATATATATATATATATATATATATATATATATATATATATATATATATATATATGCAGATTAATTGATCTATTAGTTATGCTGGCTCCTGCAGCGGCTCTATGGGCAGTTGATGGATGCAAGTACACACAGCACGATGAGCAAATATATCTTTAGATACATTGGCATTGGCTGTGTGGCACAACCAACACGATATGGCTTTGAATGACACAGTTCACAGATATATCGTTGGTACACCCACAGTGTCTATGCATGTCTGTGAAACTCTCCAGCAATAGGAGAGTACATATCATCAATTCACAAAAAACGGCAACTTCTACATCAGTTTATGACAGAAACCCTTGATTAAAAAAATAAAATAAAAATGTCCCATAGTGAATAAAAGCGCAGGTTAGAGAATGACACAAGCGGCCGGTAGGTGTCAGTGGATGACACCTGCTATTACCCGGGTGTGTCAGCCAGTGCCCGCCCTCAGGACGCCTCAGTGCCCGTTACCATGGTGACAGTAACACACACGCTCCGGCTGCCTGAGGAGTAACAATACAGATCACACTGGTGCAGCACGAAGTCCCCTCCCCCCGGGTAGTGGTGCGGCTGCTGGCCAGCATGCGGGGGGTCACCGCACACATTATAGCCAGAGTTATTGGTAAAGAAAATTGCGTTTAAAACATATGAGCAAAGATGTTACAACCCCCCGACATGAGCGCTCACTCACACTGACAACATGTGTGTGTCTGTATGATGTATGTGTATAGTAGTGTGTGCCGCCGCTGTGTGGGGAATACAATGTATCAGGTCGGACCCCAGTGACCCCCCAGCAGCAGGAGCACAGTCAGTGTGGCAGCTGGGGGAACAGGTGGGACAGGTGGGACGGCAGCGTGTGTGGGGGGCTGCGGAGGGAAGCCCCGTAACACCGCATCTCACTGCTGCCCCGCTGCCCTGTACACCCAGCGCCTCTCAGTCATAAGAGCAGTGCGGGATACCTAGCAGCATCCCCCGCATCTCTCGGGCACTTGTGTGCGGGGCACTGTGTCTCGCCCTGCTCGGGGTGGGAGCAGTGGGGGCTGCTGCTGCTGGCGGCGCAGTGGGAAGCTCCCAGCCAGCAGCAGCAGGAGCAGGGTGTATGGATAGAGCAGGTTTATGCTAATGAGGGCGGGGGGCGGAGGCGGCGGCAGAGGAGCTGTAGGGTGAGTGAGGGGGTTGGAGCCATCTTGAAATCACTTTCAAAGTTAAGGTGGGAATCGGGCGAAGTTTCCGCGCACCGTGCCCGGCATGCCGCCGCCCCCCAGCCCGGTGTGAGGGCGCTTGATGGGCAGTGACCGGACGGGTACCTGACCGGGAGATGTGGGCGCTCTGCGTGTGGGTCACTGTACTCGGGGCGCTGCAGCAGGCGGGGGGGCTGGATGGACAACTTCATCATCCCGGGACCACCGTGGAAATCAACCTGTCCCTGGGATCGGACTGGAACTACCGCCTGCGGGGAGCCGAGGAGGTGAGCGGGGACGGGTGGCTCAGGCTGGGCTGCGAGCGGCTGTCTGCCCTGTCCCAGCCCGTGTACCTGCAGCTCAGCTCCCGCAGCCGGCTCACCGCTCTCACCGTCAGGCTGCGGGTCCCGGAGCGGGGCGGTCACGGCTGCTACATCCAGCAGCGGAGTGCGGGCAGCGGGCTGCGGGAGCCCGATGTGGACGTGGTGTACGGAGCTCTTCCCGGGATGTCCCGCTGCCTCCCCGCCCTCTATAACCGGACGGACGCTGTGCTGGGCGCCGTGCTGGGGGTGTCGGGCTGCCGGCTGCGGGACCCCCGCACATCGCGCTGCCCGGAGCCGGGGACCGCCGTGCACCTGGTGTGCCCGGCCGCTGGGCTCCGCAGGCGGCTGCTCGTGCGGCTCCGGGTGCTGGAGGAGCCGGGGGTGTCCCGGGGGCAGAGGCGGCGGCTGCGGAGGAGCAGCGGCAACAGCAGCCCCCAGTTCCAGCTGCACAACTACCAGGCGTCCGTGCCCGAGAACGAGCCGGCGGGCACCCGGGTGACCTCGCTGCGGGCCACGGACCAGGACCCGGGCGAGGCGGGCCGGCTGCAGTACTACATGGAGGCTCTGTTTGACAGCCGCTCCAATGACTACTTTGAGATCGACCCGGAGACCGGCGCCGTCAGCACCACCCAGGCGCTGGACCGGGAGACGAAGGACACGCACGTGTTCAAGGTGACGGCCGCGGACTTCGGCTCCCCACGGCGCGCGGCCGTCACCTACCTGACCGTGACGGTGAGTGACACCAACGACCACGCGCCCCTGTTCGAGCAGTCCGAGTACCGGGAGAACATCCGCGAGAACCTGGAGGTGGGCTACGAGGTGATGACCATCCGGGCCACGGACGGGGATGCCCCCTCCAATGCCAACATGCTCTACAGGCTGGTCAACGGGGACGGGGTGAATGCGGCCTTCGAAATAGACCCGAGGTCCGGGGTGGTCAGGACCCGGGCGCTGGTGGACAGGGAGGCGGTCACCGACTACCAGCTCATCGTGGAGGCCAACGACCAGGGCAAGGACCCGGGTCCGCGGAGTGCCACAGCCACGGTGTACATCTACGTGGAGGACGAGAACGACAACTACCCCCAGTTCACCGAGAAGCGCTACGTGGTGCAGGTGCCCGAGAATGTCAGCCCCAACACCAAGGTCCTGCAGGTGCAGGCCACGGACCAGGACAAGGGCAACAACGCCATCGTGCACTACAGCATCGTCAGTGGCAACATCAAGGGCCAGTTCTACATCCATTCATTCACAGGCAACATCGACGTCATTTACCCCCTGGACTATGAGGCTGTCAGGGAGTACTCACTGAGGATCAAGGCCCAGGATGGCGGAAGGCCGCCTCTAATCAATACCACTGGCATGGTGTCTGTGCAAGTGCTGGATGTCAATGACAATGCCCCCATCTTCGTCAGCACCCCCTTCCAGGCCACTGTCCTGGAGAATGTCCCCATAGGTTACTCCGTGGCTCACATCCAGGCTAATGATGCAGACTCAGGGGACAATGCTCGCATACAGTACAGCCTAACTGAGGTCCCTCCAAACTTCCCCTTTGTTATTAACAACAACACTGGTTGGATCACGGTGTCCAAAGAGCTGGACAGAGAAGCAGTGGAGCTCTACACCTTTGGTGTGGAGGCAAGAGATAATGGGGAACCAGTTATGACTTCTTCAGCCAGTGTCACCATAACTGTTCTGGATGTCAATGACAACAACCCAACCTTTACTGAGAAGGTCTACCAGCTGAGGATCAATGAAGATGCTGCGGTGGGGAGCAGTGTTCTCACTATGACAGCTGTGGACAGAGATGTCAACAGTGTGGTGACCTACCAGATCACTAGTGGCAACACCAGGAACCGCTTTGCTATCACTAGCCAGAGTGGGGGTGGACTGGTCACCCTAGCTCTTCCCCTGGATTACAAGCAAGAGAGGCAGTATGTCCTCACTGTCACAGCCTCTGATGGGACTCGCACTGATACTGTCCTTGTCTTCATTAATGTCACTGATGCCAATACACACAGACCAGTGTTTCAGAGCTCACATTACACTGTTAGTGTGAGTGAAGACAAACCTATAGGCACATCTATTGTTTCCATAAGCGCCACTGATGAGGACACAGGGGAAAATGCCAGAATAACATATATAATGGAAGATAATATTCCCCAGTTTAGGATAGATCCAAATACTGGGACCATTACCTCATTGATAGAATTGGATTATGAGGACCAGGCATCTTACACACTGGCTGTGACTGCTAAGGATAATGGGATCCCACAGAAGTCTGACACTACATATGTAGAGATACTGATTCTGGATGCCAATGACAACATGCCTCAGTTTGTGAGGGACAGGTACCAGGGTGCTGTGTTTGAGGATGTACCAATCTCCACAAGTGTGCTTCAAATATCCGCTTCAGACAGAGACTCTGGCTTAAATGGAAGAGTTATGTATACCTTCCAGGGAGGGGATGATGGAGATGGGGATTTTTACATTGAACCCACTTCTGGCATTATTAGGACCAATCGTCGGCTGGATAGAGAAAATGTGCCTATATACAACCTCAAAGCCTTTGCAGTAGACAGAGGAAACCCACCCCTAAAAGCCCCAGTGGACATCCAAATAACTGTTCTAGACATTAATGACAATCCCCCAGTCTTTGAGAAAGATGAGCTTGATATCTTTGTGGAGGAGAATAGCCCAGTTGGGTCTGTGGTTGCCAGAATTACTGCTACTGACCCAGATGAAGGAACCAATGCACAAATCATGTACCAAATAGTAGAAGGTAACAACCCAGAGGTCTTCCAGTTAGATCTTTTCAATGGAGACCTCACAGCCCTAGTTGACCTGGACTATGAAGTGAAGACCGAATATGTCATTGTTGTCCAAGCCACCTCTGCCCCATTGGTGAGCAGGGCTACTGTGCATGTCAAGTTGCTGGACAAGAATGACAATGACCCTGTGCTGCAGGACTTTGAAATCATCTTTAACAACTATGTCACCAATAAGTCCAACAGCTTCCCATCCGGAGTGATCGGCAAAATCCCTGCATATGATCCTGATGTATCTGACACTCTGCATTATAGCTTTATACAAGGGAATGACCTAAACCTTCTCATACTGGACCCATCCTCTGGGGACCTGAAGCTTAGCCGGGACCTTGACAACAACAGACCGCTGGAAGCCCTCATGCGGGTCTCTGTCTCTGGTGAGTTATTCATTCTGACCTATCCTCCTTATTACTGTAATAATTACTGATCATCACTGTGTAATCAGGGGTTTCTCCCTGTGGATACATACAAACCAGTTTCCATCTACTGTAACTTAGTGATTGCCGAGAGAGTGTTGTGTGTAAGCATGTAACTACAGTAGTGTTAATAACATTGTAACTGCTGACACTGACAGCCTTGCACACATGGAGACTGGAAGGCAATAGTTTGAATGGTGTAGTAAGGAGCTCACTACTGCTCCAAGCTTTCCTACATGTGTGATCTTATCTGTTCAGCTGTCTTTAGAAAGAGTAATTGTGTATAATCCTGATGCAGTATAAATCTGTTTGACAACTTTATAAAAATGACTAGGAAACTTGACTACCTGCAAATTGAGTGCTTCAGACAGTGTATTTGTCAGTTACTGTTAAATATATGCTACAGTAAGTTGCAGGTTTTGTTGGTTTTAGAATATTGCTGGGGTTTTGTTTTATGGGAATAAGCTAGATCCCTTGTTTAGATGCTAAATTCACCTGTTTGTGGCTTGTCCCTTCTGATGGAATATCACCTTGAGATAACCAAGATCATTTATCTAAGCATGGAGTCGAGATAAAGAACTGACCTATAAGCTTTGGTTATTTTCACTTTGCAGGCTGTGTTTGAAAAATGACAAGAGCTGATTGGTTGGTATTTTGTCTCTCTCCAAGCTGGATAAACACCCAGAAATGGCAATACTATTAGTATGTTGCTGGTTTGAGTGTGTGTTTTGTGTATAGAGATAATGTATATAAAAAGAAAAATGATACATAAATATATATATTTCTATTTATGTATGGTCTATATTCTGTATTTGTATACATGTGGAAAGTCTGCAGCTAGACAACAGAATGGGGGCATAACTGGAACTCCAAACTTTACTATTGAGAACAAAGATAAAATTGTCCTATTATTCAGGCTCTTTAGGTTACTTATTGTTTAGAATGGTCTAGCCTCATAAATTTTATATTTGCATTGTTTGCAAAACATATATTTGTATGTATAGTCAAGGAAAGGGTTTCTGTAAAGTAAGAGCTACAAAGCATTCTTTGTTTGCAAGCTGTGGGATGCAATGCTGCAAGATGCTGTGTTTTTGCAGAACATTAGCAGAGTTTGGCAGCAATTATATAATAATGTACATATTCCACAATTTGTTTTTTATTATCTAGTAATGACAATTAATGAGGTTAGGAACCTGTGTTGAAAGATTAACCTTCAGCTAGACAATTACGAGGTTATTTACAAAAGCATGCACAGAGAGAGAAAATTGGCTAGAGATTACATACTAGCCAATCAGCTTGTGCTTTACATTTTACAGGCTGTTTTTGAAAAATGACAGGTGCTGATTGGTTGGTACTTGATCTATCACAATCTTGTTTTTCTTCCCAAGCTTTGAAAAATACTCCCCTAAGTCATTTTAAAAACTTGATTTGTTCTTTCATGCTAGTGCACCTTTAATTCAAACACTGGCTCTGATTCTGAGGTGAAAAAAACCTGTGCTCTCTGGCTTGCTTCACTGCAGATGGAGCAGATTTAGAATGTGCTAACAGATTTTAATAAGGACAGTATCCGGATTATAGGTTGACATTGTCTAGGTAGATAGTCAATAGGTCGACACAAGCAAAACGGTCAACACATGGAAAGGGGATGTGCTTGCCATACTTCACTGTGGATGTTACAGTATGAAAAAGTAAAAAAAAACATGAATTTTGCCTTGTTCATGTCGACCTTTTGGAGTTAACCTGTTGATTTACTGTCTAGATACGGTCATTCATTTAATCTGGAACCAAGAGGAACATATCCAAATCTAAATTGTAGTGTAACTATAAAGCTGCCCAGCATTTGTGGGCTACATGCAGCCCATATTTACACAGAATGTAATACTAATAAACTTACTAATACAACTTCCGTGCAACATGGTTTGTACAAGGGCACCTGTTAATTGTCATTTTTGTTTTGCTCTGCCGCCATCTCAGGATCAGAGACCGTATCTGCTGGAACCCTTCTGTTCCTATTCGGTGAACCGCAGAGGAAATACTGTAACGCTAGGTAGAAATCACAGTACAGTGTATCTATACACCCATGTGCACAGGCTTAAATGGCCTTTAAATGTGACAGATTTGTAATATTATGCAAGACATTTTTGATAGTCACCACAAAGTTTGGTCTGTCACAAATTTGTCCAACAGTAACTGTGACGTCATAGATAAGCAGACAGCAAGAAAATGAAACCTGCTGCACAATAATACTTTCAAATATGTCCAAAATTAGGCAAATCCCTTCAGCTCTCGTTCAGCCATTGACCATTTTTAATGTAGCAGGGTCACCTGTAAGGTGCTGCCCTATTGTAAAAGTATACTGCACTTGAAACTAGTGCTCCCTTGATCATGCAGTTGTCGTATGTCTTTACATAGGCTTGCAATACAGTTTCAGTTTGATTCACGCAGTAAAAAGTGTACGACTCTACTCTTCATATTATTTTGAGACTTGTTTTATAATGAGTTTGTGTTATTAAACATGTACAATACCGTTGTAACAAGAGGAAAGGGGGAGGGTGGGTTTGAGTCCAGTAGATGTGAATAGATCTATAGGAAAATAGTAAAAGGGACAGAAATTAGAGTTACGATTACCAGTCTACACGATATAATATAGAAGTAATTTATGTTTATATGACATCATTAGTTTTAGTTATTTGGTGAGGGACAGTATTTGCTTCTGTGTCCACATACTGTATTTGTTTTGACTATATTTTATTTATTTATTAAGTTTCTTATATAACACACACATATTCCGCAGCGCTTTACAGAGAATTTGAACATTCACATCACTCCCTGCCCCTGTGGAGCTTACAATCTATATTCCCTACCACATGTACACGCACACACAGACATTCTAGGGTTAATTTTTGTTGAAAGCCAATTAACCTACCAGTATATTTTTGGAATGTGGGAGGAAACCGGAGTACCCGGAGGAAACCCACACAAGTACGGTGAGAATATAAAAACTCTGCACATTTAGAGCCATGGTGGGAATCAAACCCATGACCTCAGTGCTGTGAGGCAGCAATGCTAACCATTACACTATCCGTACTGCCCCATAATGACCATAGTTAATTTGAATTGGTCATGGACCACCAATCCAGGGCACCCCTACAAGTGCCATTAGGATTAGGCAGTACAGTATATCACATCGCCCACTATCCTAAACAAATGTACCAGCCATATCTGCACAAGGGCTTATGTTATATTATTAAAGCACAATTCTAGATTATGTTCTGCATTGGCAATAAGCCACATTCAGTTCTGGCCGTATCTATTAAATATTCCCACTGTAATATTATTTATTACATTTATATTAAACAACCTTTTTTTCTCATAGCATCGTATAATGGTATTCTTAGCAAGGTTACACGATTACACTGAGCCTGTTACACTTTCACTATAAACACTGCCCTCTTATCTACAGACAGTGGACAGACACAGACTAAACAGAGCTACTGAAAGATTTCTGTAAGAGGATGAGGAGTTCTACTAGAGCCAGGATTGACATGTTAGGACAGATTGCTAAGAACTAGTCTTTTGTATAATTGGATAAGGAAATTCTGTATCACTTTACTAACATATCAGTCAAAACCAAGTTAATCTGGAAACACAATGCTTTCTAGTTGATTTCTTTTTTTTTTTCTTTTTGCTCAAATATTTAAGCTGATTTTTCATGGGAAAAGGAGCTTTTGGCAGCATTTGTCTCCTTACACTGAGAGCAGTTATGTGCATGTAAATGTGAACCATTAAACAACTCTGTAAACACAAGACCATGACGTTTAACCCATAGAGAAGCAACAGATTCCGCAGCGCTTTACCGGGAATATTTGAACATTCACATCAGTCCCTGCACCAGTGGAGCTTACAATCTATATTCCCTACCACATGTACACGCACACACAGACATTCTAGGGTTAGAATTTTTTGGGAGCCAATTAGCCTACCAGTATATTTTTGGAATGTGGGAGGAAACTGGAGTACCCAGAGGAAACCCACACATGTACGGGGAGACTATACAAACTCTGCACAGTTAGGGCCATGGTGGGAATCGAACCCATGACCTCAGTGCTGTGAGGCAGTAATGCTAACCATTACACTATCCGTACTGCAGTTATGACACACTTTCTGGGCAGTAATGGTCACATATTTGCTATCGCTAAATACAGTAGAGGAGAATGGATGCATGCATGCGAGTCCAGGACCTGCATGGTAAAAATGCGTATTATTGAGTGGAAGGTGGCACAGTTTATAGTGGAAAAGATTAAGGGGGGAGATTCTCTAAGCTAAAAATGCGGTAAAAACCCCGTTATCGGGGTTTTTACCGCATTTTGGGATGCTGTAAGCATCCCCCGCCGGGTTATCGCGGCGGGGGGCATCGCCAGAAAAATCTGGCGATGCCCCATAGAAGCCCATTGGCTTCTAACGCAACCCTCCGCCGACCCCCCCGCCGCCCCGCATCGCCCCCTCCCCCCTCACCTGTGTCCGGGCAGCGCAGTGCTGCCCGGACCTGTGACCTCCTCCCTGCACTGATCCTCTTCCGGGTGCAGGGAGGAGGAGAGCCCGGCGCAGCAGCAGCAGCGCCGGGTGTGGGAGGGAGGGGAGAGCCGCCGGGACCTGCTGGGACCCGGCGACTCTCACCGCAAAGGACAGCTCTTAACGCAAGAGCTGTCCTTTGCCTTAATTATCGCATATGTTACAGCATATGCGATAATTAAATATGCGATGGGCGGCGAAGGGGGGCGGAGATTCTTAGAGAATCTCCCCCTAAATGATATAACAGAGTAGGAATGTGTGTAGGTTCCAGAGCTTACATAGTGAAAGCTGGTATAACCATGGTATAGTGGTACAAGGCTCTTGTATTATTGGATTTGTCAGGGCCTTGCAGGGAAAATTTTAAATTCTAAAATTGTCAGGATTAACTGAAAGACTTATTAGAATCAAGAAAGTCATTAAGAGGGCACTCTGCTACAAGAAAGTGATTATCGATCTTTATTATTAGTAAATGTCCACAAAATTAAAGATATTGGATAAGCAATACCTCAAATGCAGTATGTTTTCATACATTGGTGGTGGTCCACTTTCTGGAGTACAATGATGGTAAACAACCAAAAATCAGAACATTCTTTACATGTAGGAGGGTCTAGTCTATAATGTGCTGTAGTATTTCTGTAGTTTTCATCAAATTTGAACTCTAAAACACCCCCATGTGATAACCTTGCACACAACGCAAGGGTTTTGTCAGATTGGTGCTTTTAAATGCTAGTTCTTTTCCACCCTCACAAAAAAAGCACTGTGTCTACACACTGAAGTGAGTGTGAAACCCTCCTCCCTGTCACACCAGAGTAATGACACTCAAGAAACTTTACATGCAGCTTCTTCAGTTAATTGCTGACATGTTCCTGGTTATGAGCATTATACATTCACTTTGTTGCTGACCTGTTCCAGTGTATGTGCAGAACACTCTTCATTGCCCACCTGTTCTGGTGTATGTAAAACAACCTGTTATTGTGTTGAATGACAGGCGGTCAGTATCATGGTAGCCAATTAGAGGCCGCTTTTATCTGCCGAAAATGGACCCGCGATAGCACGAAATCTCACTTGTGTGAAGAAGTCGCATGCGATCCCCATTGAGTCGACTGGCAGCTTCCCGGTCGGCAGGATCTCATACAATACACTGTATGCGGTCCTTTTTGCATACAATGTATCGTATGTAATTCCAGCCAAGACTGCCGGCTTAGCTGCAATGCAACACATTTCTACTACAGCTGGTGCAGTCCTCAGGCTCCTATGTGATGCGCACTAGACTGTACATTGCATCGGACTTGATGCCAAATATATGTGATTTGGATGCTTTTTATGTGATTTATCGCTGCATTTGCATAAAAAGTGACTAAATCACATGTTTATTGCCCTAGTGTATTGGCACAACAGCACCCCCCCCCCCTCCACCACCACCAGTGTATATTTGTGATATTATTTTTTTATTTCTAGCAATTATTCATATAATTAACATTGTCTATTTTATCCCTATAGATAGAGTGTAAGCTTGCAAGGAGGGCCCTCCTACCTCTGTCTGTTTTATCACAGTTTCCAGTTGTAAAACGCAAAGGAGTATGCTGCCTTATATAAGAAACTGTAAATAAGACCATTTAATATATTTAAGTTAAATTGTAATATATATATTTTCTCTAATGTGTGTTACAGAACTTTATTAAGCAGACCTGTCATGCACATACAGTGGAAACCTCCATGTTATGGGCATCAAACATTGCACAACAGCCTATCAATTTATTAGAAACTGGTTCTTTTAAAGTGCACGTGATGGCTGACACACCCGGTTCCTGCCAAGTATGGGAAACCTTTCACAAAATGGGGGCAGGTGCACTCTGCTATGGAATGTGATAATTATTTGGAGTGCTATTACTGCAGTCCAACAAGCCACTGCTAACCACTGACAAGTCACATACACACAACATTCCTCCAGTGACTGTTTGCTCAGACTCTACTACTCAGACCTTTTTTTTTTTTTCTTGGTCAGATGGTAGTCCAGTGCAGGAGGTGCAATCTTAACTTTTGAATAACGGTAGTGTATCAGCATGAGGTAAAAATCCTGGAAGTCCGGATCCTGACACTCCAAAAACCGACAGTGGGATCCTAGGAGACGGGAACAAATTTGTTCTCAAAATGGGCAAAACCATGTGCACTGCAGGTGGGGCAGATGTAACATGTGCAGAGAGTTTTAGATTTGGGTGAGTTATTTTATTTCTGTGCAGGATAAATATTGTCTTGTTTAATTTTTTACATTGCAATTAAAGCCGTGTACACACGGCTGCGATAGGTGCTGAAATGCCAATGATGGGAGTGTGCCCTGGCGATAAATCGCCGGGTGCGCGCTCCCGTTTTCAGCCCCGTTCTAATCGCTGGTCGCAGGAGCATGGTCGCAGCTGATTACCTCTGCGGCTCCCCCGGCAGAGGTTCCCTTTCATCAGCGACCATCTCTGGTCGCTGATGAAAAGGAGACACTGAGCAATATATTGCTCAGCAATATATTGATAGCAATATATCTCCCCCGTGTGTACGCACCTTTAGATTTCAGTTTTAACATGCCCCACCCACCACCCAAATCTAACTCTATTATACTTGTCCCACCTAAAGTGCAGAATGGTTTTGCCCATTTTGAGAACAGATTTGGCCAGCGATCAGGTCTGAATTATTAGGCCCAGAATCCAGACAGAACCTGCTAGTAAGTAATAGGGTTAGGCACTAGGGGGAGGTTTAGGCTGTGGGAAGGGTGGGTTAGGGTTAAATTACTTGGAGGAATGGGTTGGGATTGCTTTGTCAGTTTTCTGACTGCTGGGGTTTATTATCAATCCTGGTGTATAAAAAGGGAGGAGTTGAAACAATGGGAGAACCATTGAGGTGATTGAGAGTGCTAGGCTTTTGTTGTAAAAAAACAAAACCAAAGCAGTATATAGATGGGATTTCTGTTCCCTTAAGTACAAGAAATTCTCACTTGCTTTAAAATACAAATCTGCTGGGTCCATTTCAGTGTTCCGGGCAGGGGTTTTTAGTTTATTAACCCTTTGAGTGCCAACATTGCTGCGAGAGATGTGCAAAATATCCATAGTGCGTCGCTCATAGTGCAATAATATTTAACTTCAGATCATTTGCAGACAATAACTCAAGTGATTCAGATTCATATTTTGCACATCTCACACAGAAACATTGGCACTCAAAGGGTTAAGCAGAAATCTAGGTGTGTTATGTCATTTAGAATAGAATGTAAAAGCACTTGTAAAGCTCTATGTAGTTTTGCCAGCTACAAATAAAATCTGACTGCTTTAATAGGACCCTTTCACCAACTAAACTGAAACCAAGGGTGAGCAGGAAAAGGTGAATAGCCCTACCCACCGCTAAGGACAAGCCAACCGGCTAAAGACAACTTTGAATTTAACATGTCTTCTAATCTCGTAAAGGTTGACCTTTTATGACATGCCAAGACATAAACAAAAATTGCATTTTAACATAAAGTTTAATCCCATCTTCTACAGTTTCAGTGTAGTTATTTTGCTTACAGCATTTTCACTCAATTGGATAAGTTACACCAGGAGGTGTCCTTTTAGTGCTAAATGCAGCGTGGAGCTTGACAACAGTCTGGTGAGAACACCCAGAGAGCGCAGCACCTGTGCTCGCTTCCATGGTGCAGCTGGCAATCTAAGGCACTGCTGGGTTTCCCCTTCTCTCCGCTGCTGTGAGACTGAATTGTATTATGGTGAAATTCTAAACTTCTCCGAGGGCATTTAGTCATCATGTCAGTGGGTTCCTGAATCCAATTGTTAGGCTTAAGAGACTGTTTAAATAATTAGCATTTGTTTAAGTTTTTTTTTTTTTATTATTGAGACCTTGTATATTGTCGTATATAATATAAAGGTCAAATAAATACAGAACATATTAAATTTAGTATTTGTCCAGCATTTTTTCGTCTAACCATCATATAAGACATTTTAAGGTTACTTTTGTTTAAGGTTTTAATATAATTCAAGTTCTGTATTTTTGGTATATCCCAGACTACAATCAAATTGCAGACATAGATTTTTTTTTCTTTTTACAGTATGTTTGAACTTTTTGTTAAATCTTTACATGAATTATTCTCCAGGGGCCAAAGCAGCACTAGGTTCCAGAAGAGTTACATGGACATATTAAAAAAACAAACAAAAAAAAAACCACAACAACAACAAATGGTGAAATATACTATACCCCCCTCCCCCCATGGTTTGTTGTTGCCTTAGATCCAGAAACGACGTTTAACTTATTTTTTACTAAGATTAGACACCAGACTTATACCCCGATCTCACTGCAGGCAAATTCACGGGTCTAGCATGTTGACCCGGAAATTTGCCTTTTAACACAGGATTTTTGGCAGTGTGAACGGGTCACATACCCGGATCTCATACATGGGTAAAACCAGGGCTATTTTTCAGCAGGCTTCAGCAGGAACTGAGGGCCCTTATTCTAGTTCACTCTTTCTGACAAAATCTTTCTTAGATGGGCAAAACCATGTGCACTGCAGGTGAGGCAGGTGTTACTTGTGCAGAGATAATTAGATTTGGGTGGGGTTTTACACATGCCTCACCTGCAGTGCACATGGTTTTGTCCATCTAAAGGTGCGTACACACAGGGGCGATTTTGTGCAAAATCGAAGGAAATATGGTCGCTGAGCGACCATATTGCCCACAATGGGAGTGTGCACCGGCGATATATCGCCGGGTGCGCGCTCCCGTTTTTGCCCCTGTGGTGATCGCTGGTCGCAGGAACATGCTCCTGCGATAGGGTTACCACCTAGGACCTTTAATTCCGGACACATGTTAATTACACAGGTTCTGTGGCAGTTTAAAATCAGCTGAAGTGGAGTCTTGAAGTCAGCCAGCCACAGAACCTGTGTAATTAATATGTGTCCGGAATTAAAGGGACTAGGTGGTAACCCTATCCTGCGACCAGCTGATTACCCCTCCCCCCGGCAGTTTTTTTTTCATCAGAGACCATCTCTGGTCGCTGATGTAAAGTAGAAACTGAGCAATATATTGCTCAGCCATATATTGCTCAGCCATATATGGCTGAGCAATATGTCTCCCCCGTGTGTACACAGCATTAGAAATATTTTGTCAGAGTGAACTAGAATAAGGGCCTCAGTTCCTGCTGGAGCCTACTGAAAAATAGCCCTGGGTAAAACCCTTCTTTTTACCCGTGTCTGAGATCCGGGTATGCAGACACGGGTTGACCCGTTCACACTTCAGAAAAACCCATGTTTAAAGGCAAATTCCCGGGTAGAACTTCACCCGGGAATTTGCCTTGCAGTGAGAATGGGGGTCCAGCGCGGCAGTCTGCCAGGGAAAAGCTGTGTATTTCTCACTTGCAGCGAGAACACGGCATTACTAAAGTAATTGAAGGCGTTGCCTATAGCAACCAGATTCTGGTTACTTTTTATCTATTGCAGGGATGGGGAACCTTCGGCCCTCCAGCTGTTGTTTAACTGCACATCCCAGCATGCCCTGCTTCAGTTTTCTATTTGGCCATACTAAAACTGTTGCAGGGCATGCTGGGATGTGTAGTTCAACAACAGCTGGAGGGCAGAAGGTTCCCCATCCCTGCCTTATTGCATTTTAGGAAATGACAAACGGACTCTGTTTGCCATGGACAACACCATTACTTGCCTGATTTACAAGTTGTAGTATATCTACCCCTAGGTCTCTGATACTGTGGTGGAAAATAATACAGTACAGTTTGTCCTGTGTGGAATGCAAAAATCAGATCGCTCCTTCCAGCTGAGCAATCTGCAATTTAGGTGACAAGATACTTGGATGTAGTGCTCCCTAAGGCCTTTACCTTCTTTTTCACCTATGACCTTAAACCCAGCAAGTTACTACCAGTCCACCAGGCAGTCCCCTCAAGACAGAGCTTCCATAGGCCAATACAGCAGTGTGAGGATTAATTAATTATAAATGGCTTTACAGCATACAGGTGATTGAGAGCCCAAAAGCACTGTTCCTATCTAGCATATGCTCTATGCTGTGCATTTTTCTCATATTTGCAATATTCCATTTACATTTTAAAAGTGATTTTGTTTTCTTGCTGCTGGTAACCAGAAAGCTCAGTGTTACATATTTTCAAATACTATCTTACCTTGCAGAACAATGGAAGATAACACTGTTGCTAATGCAGTGATTTTATTGTCATGGGATTTAGAAATGCACTTCCAGTTACAGTACCTACTGTATTGCTAGATTACAATGATTTTCCCTGTTGTCCCATGTTGTTGCTCATGGTAACTGAAAAGCTTGAGTTAGCCCCCCTGGATATCATGGGATGTGTACAATTCATACTGTAAGTACATAGAATATAAAGATATTGGGTGTGAATTGGCTCGCAGGCCATGTCCTAGTCCTATCTCAACAGTCATTAGGTTGGCAGCAAAAGGACATGCACAAGGTTAACATTGACAGAAAGTTGGCACAAGCAAAAAGGTTGCCATGGAAAAGGTGATTACATCATTACAGGGTGAGGTCAAAAGGGGAGGTTTTTTTGGTGCCTGTGTCCACACCTGGGTACGTGGACCCCCAATTAGTGTACCACTTTACTCGCCATGCATCAGGCCAGGCTCTACTATTACTACAATCGGCACACTTTACCGCCCGGTTAATGAAAATATTGTTGCGTCAATATACACATTACAAGGACTTCTCAATCTTAATGAGTATTCCAGCAACATTTCATGCAGATATACAAAACCCCCTCCTCACTCCAAAAAAAAAAGAGTAAAATATCTATAATTTGGTATGATCCAGTAATCACTCCAAGCAATTGCTGTCTTGCACCTTGGTTTATACATGACTTGTCAGCAGAGAGGCAATGAAATATGACAGCTTCCTTTAATCAACGTTTATTACATTTTGGCAAGTTGAAGCAGCTCTCATGAACATTCTACATTGCTTTATGTCTGTTATGTTTTCATACACAAACATGTGCACAATGACCTGATTTCCTTTTTCTGGTGGCTGAAACCTATGGAAAGCTCTCTGAAGGCCAGTTATGCCCTCTGTAGTGACATCTGTAGATCTCATTAATTGGCTGCTAGATTTATTATAAAGACCTAAAACAAAGGATTACGGGTGTGGATTAAAACCTAGACTGGGTTTAGTTCCAGAATGGGGAACCTTTGGCCCTCCAGCTGTTGTTGAACTACACATTCCAGCAAGCTCTGCAACAGTTTTAGCACGGTCAAATGGCAAAACTGTAGCAGGGCATGCTGGGATGTGTAGTTCAACAACAACAACTGGAGCACCAAAGGTTCCCCATCCTTGGTGTAGGTTAAGCCATTATATCGACCAGTATTGTACAACGGTGAAAATGTTGACACAGGAAAAATGTCGACATGAGTTTTCAGTGTTTTAGTTGCCTCTGTCGACAGCCGCCCCCCCCCCCCAATTTTTTTTTTAGTGTAGCATGTACCTTTTGTATGCTTCTGACATGTTACCATTCCCAATTGTCGTTCACATGGATTGATTTGGATAAAAAAAAAGTTGTGAATAACTTATGTCGACCATTGCCATGTCGACCTATTGCTTGTGTTGACCTTTTTGTCTATGTTAACCTTTTGACTATGTCAACCTATTAAGGAAAACAAGAGTTGGTTGTGCTACATAAATGACTGTCAGGTGTACATGTAGTAATAAAATCTTATCACATTTATTAACTGATAATAGAAATAGAATAAACAATAATTACATTGAATATAAATCAAGATTTAAAAATGTCATATATGCGTGACTCTGTTGCTGTGTTGTTATGGTATTCATTTTATAGTCACCCTTGATGCCCTTAGGATGATGGATTTTCCAGTGTCCCTTACTATTTGGCCAGATGTGGATGGTTCCAAAATTGATGCTTTTGATGGTGTTAGTAATTGGATATGGTGTAACTCCTCCCCATACGGTGTCAATACTAAATCAGGCGCGTTTGCATACAGCTGGTGTTAGAGAGGTGGTGCTCCTCCACAACAGTTATTGCCATAAGCGGGCTGAGGGGTCCAGTTTAGAGTTGGAAGCAGATGGTCAGATCCACAAAATATTGCAAAACGGGCTGGTTGGGTCACTTGTCAAAGATGGTATCGGCATATAGGATGTCACAGCAACAAAGGGTTCAAGCGACACTGGCGCTTGGACCATTCTTCAACGCCCCCTTCTTTCTGGTTGCTGCTTGGCCTGAAATCTGAATACCAGGCGCCCTCAAGATAACTTAGCTATCACTTCTTTTTTTATATGCCAACCTGTTGACCAATAGTGGACAACCTATTAAATGTCGACTAAAGGCGACTAAAACCTATTAAATGTCGACACACTGGGCGATTTGTAAGCTAAAAACCACTCAAAACACCAAGTTTGAGCGGCTTTCAGCCCAAAGTAGCCCATTGTGTAAGGCCCGGCGATGATCGCTCCCGCATCATCGCCGGGAAAGCTGTTCATCTGCTTGTATTACCAGCTGATGGGCGGCTTTGTGGACAGCTTTGCATAGCGCTGCGATATGCAAAGCCCCCGTCCTTGTATGCACTGAGCATCTCTACCCCCCCAGCGATGACAGCGGTCATCGCTGTCCATACAAGCTGGGCATAACCGCGAGTGTGAGCTGCTCAATCGGAACCAGGTTTAGTCTGCCTACTACATTTGCACTGCTTTACTTCTCCCATGCTAGACTGGCTTTCCTGTGCATTTCTCAAATAAAATAGTACAGCAATGATAGGTAGGAGAGTTTATTCACTTTTGTTTCCCCCTTGGCATGCCTTCTTATACCAGTGCCAAGTCTGTTACCTAATCCTACTGAGAGCAGTGTCTCACAAGTGCATTATCAAGCCACTGATTCAGAGAATGCCTGATCTTTCCTTTCAGCCTCTCACGTCTGTATGTCCTGGCTGATATTTGGGTATGGACGGAGCAGCACAACAAGGGGACCTTATCAGTGTTTATGTGCTGTTTATTCTTGTGATGTGTGTGTATAGGTACTGGTGGTGTTTGCGTGTATTTTATGTTATCTTCGTGAGAGCACGGAGCCAGAAATTTCTGCTTGTACCTTTTTATGTTTGAGTGTAGATTCTGTTGACCTAAAAGAGGTCACAAATTGACTTTTTTCAGAACCTTTATGCTAACTGGGATTGTTGCAAGAACAAAAAGTCATAAGGAAGTTAACTGCATTTTGTTTTGAATAATCAACTTCACCCAAAACTATTTATTTTAGTATGTTTTGCATAAAGTCAGAGTTTAACCCTTTGAGTGCCAACATCTGTGAGATGTGGAAATATCTGCTAATGCTGCTTTCAGACCGCAAAACTGGCTTTGACCCTGTATTTGAAAACGTTTCCAAAAACGGGTCTGCCAGGTAAAACCCCTTTCACACCGCATCTCTTAAACGGTATATTACCGTTTAAGTGCGATTTTTTTGGACACCGGCAGACCCATTTTTTGGAAACTATCCAAATACAGGGTCAAAGCCAGTTTTCAGCGCCCCCCCCCCCCCCCCCCACGGGTTAACACACACAACCCCCCAATGTGTTTAAGAGCACCCCCCCTTCCCCCTGCAGCCGGTACCTCCTGAGGATCCCGGCAGTATGGACGGCTGGCTGCGCTTATGAAAAAAAAAAGGGACTTTCGGAAAATGGCTGCCCCATCTTTCGTATGGGGGCAGCCATTTTCCGAAAGTCTCTCTTTTTTTTTTTCATAAGCGCATCCGTCCATACAGTACTGCGGCTGCCGGGATCTGCAAACTCAGGGAGGTACCGGCTTCACGGAGAGGGGGGTGGGTTTCTTAAACACAATGCGGGGGGGGGGGGGGTCGGGATGTTATTTAATGAGCTCATTAAATATTCACTGCGCTGAATTTAGGACCCAGCTTATTGGCTGGGTCCTAAATACCGTTTCAGACCGGATTTTGATGGCAAAATACCGGGTCTGAAACGGGTAGGACCCTCCATTTTAACAGTTTTACAAAAACGGCTTTTGTAAAACGGTAAAGTGGTCCTGCACCTTTCAGACCGCACAGATTACCGTTCTAAAACGGTAAAAAATCGGCAAAATACCGGTTTTTAAGTGCGGTCTGAAAGGGGCATAAGAATTCCAGTTGCTCACATTTGTTATACAAGTTCAAATAAATGTGTAAAAAAAAACAAAAACATTTTCTTATATAAAGGAAACATTACATGCCATTATGATAAATATAAATGTTTGCTTGGCCAATTTTCACACCTATTTTGACAAATTCACTTGGCACTCATAGGGTTAATTTAGTTACAGAAATCAGACTGGCTTTTTCCAAATAGATTAAGCATTTGCCATGCTGCTATAATAATAATGGGGGAAAAAACATACATATTTAAGAGGCAGCCACTGATTGGCTGAGAGAGCTCTCAGCCAATCAATGGCTTCCCATTCATTTGTATGTTTTTTTTTTTTTTTTTTTTAGCAGATTAGCTCCTGGCTCCCTCTGCCCGGCTGTCTGCGAACCCCAACCCCTCATCCCAGCTACTGACTCCCTCCACCTGCCTCTCCCCAGGAATTGCATGTGATAAATTGCATGCAAAATTTGGCACATCAAGTGCCTAAATGTATTTGAGCCCTCCTGGAGAGCTGCTGCGGAAATCAGGTCCGACTTGTCCTTTGGACAAGTTGGCCTAATGCATGAGGGAGCCTTTAGATCACTTGCATTAGGAATGTACATGATCTCTGTCACAGTAACCCCAAGGTCACTTGGTAACTTCATCCATGGGAAGCCCTGCTGAGCTGAATAGCCAAATGGAAGTTAAAGTCCTGCATGGTTTGTGCTCCAAGCCTGAACAAGAGACTACTGTCACCATCATTTTCACAAGAAATGTGGACTCTAGATAAAGTGTAAATTGTAATTTTACATTTACACCATACAGCAGTGTTTTTCAACCACTGTGCCGTGGCACACCAGTGTGCCTTGAGCTGTTCTCAAGTGTGCCCCCAGATCTAGAGATGCCCAAACCAGTTTACAGCAATCACCAGTTCAACTGTTATTTACTGGTCTCTACTTTTCATGTAAAGGGCCAATGTGTTTTATTTTGTTACCAGTGTGTTTGTTTTTTATATGGGGGCCAATAGGTTGGTTTTTTTCCTGTGGGGGCCAATGTTTTTGCCCTGTAGGGATCTCATGGTGTGCCTTGGCAATTTAAAAACCTTATTTAGTGTGCCGCAAGGTAAAAAGGTTGAAAATCACTGCCATACAGTAACATTATCGGGCTGATTTTTACAATATAACATGATGAATAAATAGTTGTAATGTATCAGTGCTGTGTAATAATAGCCTAATTCAGATGTTTCTGCCTACATCTCCTTCAAAAGGGTAACTATAAGTGCAGATTGCAATCCCTGTATTTTCAGTGGGGATATATTCTGTGACTTCTGTGTACCAAACTCCGAAAGCGGTGGTACACAGAAGGCACAGATAGAGGCTATGGGTGATTTTGACTATACAATTTCTCCTTAAAATGCATGGGGACGATTTTGGATCCATTATAAGCAACAATAGTCAAAATTGCCTAGTCTAGTTTGCCGGTCAATAGAGACGCCACATAGTGCTGTTGGGCGCAGGGGAAACCTAGTGGGATTTTGGCTAGATAGCTAGACAATTTTGACTATATAACCAAAATATAATGCCAAATCGAACTATGTGTACACGGATTTGGGCCAACCGGTTTACATCATCATTATATGCTTTGAACCACTTTATGCCTTTGGTGGCTTTCTTGCTTGTGAGGGATCTTTCAATCCCTCAGTCGGCTCCTGAATCTTATAATATGCACATATGCGATGCCAGACTCCCTGTTGGGAGTCTTTTTTTCCAAAATTTTCCCTGTGAGCAAACTTGTTATCATGTAACAAATTATTATCTACACTGCGATGTACAAACTTGCGGCACACCTGCATTTTTTTGTACACAGGGTCCCTTGTACAGTGTTTTGTTTTTTTTGCAGGTGTTCTGGTTGTAGTACATTTTATTACTATGTATCTGAAATCTCCCCTGGAAACATGCAGAAACAGAAGTTTCTGTGTGATATCAGTAACCTATTAAGCAAAGCCTGAATGGGGGAGAGACCTACAGTATATCTGCTGTGTTAGGCAGTGGGAGCAATCATAACCCAAGTTCTCTTGACTGTACATGCACAGGCGACAGAGCTGGTCATTAGAGAGCACATCGGCTGTCAGCCTGGGCGATATACTGAGCAATATCGCTCACTTTACAGCCCAGTGTAAAAATGTTGCATGCTTCTAGGATGTGGAGTCTTTTTCGCTGAAAGTCTTCACGATGGTGCAATTCCTTTTTCCTTTTCTGATAAAACAGTTTTTGCATGGGTGACCAATATTGTGTTTACAACCTGAACAATATTGTCTGCCAATATCTTTTAGTGACATCACCTGGACCCATTGAAGGGGCATGTCATTTGGATATATAGCCAAAATGACCTGCATGTTCAGAAGACCGTAATCATCATTAACGGAGCGCGTGAGTCTACACACTGTTGTGAATATCGCTCAAACTCCTTTCTAAGCGATATTATTCACAATATCCTCTAGTGCAGGGCTGGGCAATAGTGGCCCTCTAGCTGTTGATGAACTACACATTCCAGGATGCTTTGCATTAGTTTTGCTATGTGGCCATGCTGAAACTGATGCAAGGCATGCTGGTATGTGTAGTTCATCAACATCTGGAGGGCCGCTATTGCCCAGCCCTGCTCTAGTGTGTATGGGGCTTGAAATGGAAATTAGAATTGAGGAAAAAAACCCAATGTGATCTGAATTATTAGAGGAAATCTATGGTAAATAATATAGGACACTCGCATCCTGATTTGCCCAGCTTGCATACATAGAAATGTATTTCTACAAATATTCAGGTAGAAATGTGGCCCACAAAGTAGAAGTTACTAACTAGGTGGAATCTCTCACATACTGATGAACATTGCACACATAGCTGCTATTCTCAGACTGTTGGGACATTAGCTGCTCATTAAATCTTCAGGGTAATTTAACAGGCTGATTAGGTTTGGGTAAGCAATACACTGAATTATTAACCACTGACTAACAATTTCTTACTTGCCCCTTTTGACATTTAGAAAACTTGGATGCAATAGGGCAGCCTTTGTAAAAGTGCACATAAATAACCACTGGTGTTATGTGTTTTGAATACATAACAGTAAAGGTATTTAGATGATTATAAAAGAGAAAAAAACATTCTCCCAATGGCCTGTGTATGACCAAATATTTTCCGTAAATGGCTGTGGAGTATGTGTGTGTGTGTGTTATATACTAACAATAATACCAATAATAATAATTCTGCGTAGTTAGTAACCATTGCTTGAAAATAGATTTCAATGCTGTTGGTACATCTAAACATATTACTAGTAGTGACACCACACTACGGTTCCTTTTTAGGCATTTTTATATCCATGTTCAGGGCAAATGAATAGATCTTTTTTGGGTACTTTTGGCAACTTTGTTCAGTTGAACAAAGAGGATTATTCAACTTCAAGTGTATATGGTACTTGTGTAGTATCACGGCTCCCACGATGGGCATCGTACAGGGAAAAATCGCATCGCATGAGATGTGGTTGGCGTTGATAGTGGGGGTGGTACAGTGTGAAAAATGACATTTGGGGTGCTTTTTACATGTTTCAACTCATGTCCATAATTTCAGTGAAAAATGACATCGCATCAGATCAGATCGCATGCGATCTCATGCGATCTCATGCGATTTTTATCAAAAATGCATAAAAACCCCGTAACATCGCATCGCATGCCACTACATATGGCATGCGATGGGAGCCGTGATACTACACAAGTACCTATATTTCTGGGAGCTGCACATTGAAGCCATATGAAAGTACTGTATATACACACCTTGACTTGAACTTCGACAATCTGTCTGAAACAGCTGCACTGCAACAATAAAGAGTACATATGTATAGATGTGTGTGCAGTGCCAATGCTCCTTAGATGTTATATGGCTTATAATGCTCCTGCAAAGGTTGGGATCCAGAGGTCACATCTTATGCATTGCACATGCAACACTTTGCAATCTCCATAGAGGAGCCGCTACCCCCCTGCTTGTGCCGCATTACTCACCAACAGTTGGGATTCCGACTGCCATTTCTCGGACATCAGAATCCCAACAGTTGGTTTCCTGATTTATAGGGTTATTGTCCTTCGTGGGGGAGAGTAGAATAGGAGGCTTCACTGCACCCGCCCGCTGTCGGGTTCCTGACAGTTGGGATTCCGATGATGGACAAACGAACCTCAGAACTTCGAATGTTGATGACTTATACCATACCCCTGGTGCCTCCACCTCACACGGGTCAAAACTGGGTACACACAAAGCCTGGCTGATTGGTAGCGTTTATCTAATTAGAGGTGGATTGGACAAGTATGTGCCCAGCTTAATGCCCAAATATTAGACCCATGATCTTAATTTAACAAAAACACCTGATGAAAATATTGTGTGCTCTTTACAGAACCAGTAAACCTACTTTTAAATTATATATTTTTTAGATCTTGTTACTCTTCGCTACTTGCCATTACAGTACTTTAGCCGGGATCTCTCCTGGACAAACATTGTTTTTTTTTTTAGAGGGAAAATATCCCAAACTAACCTAGCAAATCAATCTTCCGTTTATCTCTAGAATGCCCATGCTCACTGTCCTATAGTAAATTTGAAGAAATCATTTTATGTAATTTTCTGTTTCTGTGTTCAGTAAAATGTTATGCCTTTGCATGGATGGGTAAAGATCTCTTGGAACAATTATACATATATCTCTGTAAAAATGGAAAGAAGACATCTTACCAAAATTATTATTATGAATTGCACCTAACGGGGGTTGATTTTGGTTGACACGCAGTGCTGCATGTAATATTTAGCCCGCCGCTCACAGATGCCACCGTCCCCCTTTGCAGGCCGAATTTACCTGCATGGCTGTGAAGGAATATTTTGCATAAAATTCAATTTGCAGCCTATAGGGCGACACCCACATCATTTCATGATCGCCGACCATTGAATAATGTGGTCCGCACACGCAAATCTAAGACACTCTCAGGTGTCTTAGGCTTGCGTGTGTACTGGCCAAGGACAGGGCAGGCAGCTGACACCCGGGAACCACCATGAAACGATGAGCGTTCCCATGGGAAAGAATACCCGCCGCGCCATGCCTGCACTGGTGGTTGCGAGTGCCTGGCGAACACTCTGTTCGCCGTGGCCGCTCGCACCCGGCACGTGCGCAGGAAGGAACCATCACAAAATTTTCCATGGTGCGCATGGACCTGAATAAGGTCCAACATGTAAAGAAGGAACAGCAACATATTTGTATGGAACAAAAGTGGTTACAATGTTTCTATATAAAAATAACAGTATGACAAATGTTCTTGAAATTGAATAGAACAGTGAGAAGGCTTTTGCATTTTATTTCTGTATTGGATGTAAATGTTTGTCAGCAATGAGCTAGCTAGGTGTATGCCCATAAATTAAAAATCTATTTTTTTTTTCTAAAATTCTCTAACATATGTATATATTGATTAAGGGGGTGTGGTTTAAACAATGGTATTACTTGGTAGAATGACAGCCATTGCTAGTGAACGAGAAGTTTGAGGTGTTGCTATTGCCCGCCTCCCAGATGCATAGTGTTGAAAGCACACCACCAATTTGTTTGCTTTTGTGTTACTGAGTAATAAGCACGGTGTACCTGTAGATGTTTTCTTCATATCTCAAGTACTCTTCTTTGTCTGGAAACCTTAAGCTGAGCCATGAATGCATTATTACCTCACCTTCAGTATGAGCACAGGCCACTCCTTGTATGCTCATACAAACCTTTCTAAAGATTAATTAAACAAAGACTACAGAGTAAACAATGGCATCCACAGTGTAGAACGCTATTCTCTGCTGGCTTAACATGCTGTGATACTGCGGTGTATGACGTTAGTACAGATGGTCTAGTAGGCTACTAAAGGGGTGTACACGCGGCCATTTTAACTAAGTGATTTTGGTTAGTCAAAATCGCCCAGTCGCTGCTGGAGATAAGCCGGTGGCCATCCCAAGCAGCAGCAGCCCATTCATACAGCCAAATAGACATTGCAGTGTCTAACAAAAATATTCTTGCCTGCAGTGTCTATTTTTATGGTGATACCGACGTTGCTCAGCCGCACATTGCTATCATCCGCTGTGTATGCATTGGGCAATTCAGGGAAATATTCTAAGCTATTTTGACAATGTAGTCATATAGGCCCTTATTCTGGTTCACTCGCCAAAGCAAATTCCTTCTCAAATGGACAAAACAGAAGTAATTTGGTCTGTCAAGTGGCCTCTAGCTGTAGGTGGCAGTACTTCAGATCTGTCCGGAAAGTAATGAGACTAAATCCAGGAAAAACTATGAAACTGTCAGATATATAGGGGTTAATAGTCTTCAACATATGACCCTTAAGCATCATTACACAATTGCCAGCATGTCTGCCAAGCTTGGTACGCCTCCTGCAAGGCATTAACTGGAACATCCTTGAGTGCCATTGTCGCAGCAGCTTCCACTTTGTCTACAGTCTGAAAGAAGTGCCCTTTCAGGCCGTTTGATCCAGGGGAACAAAAAATAGCTGGGGCCTGATCCGGACTGTAGGGTGGTTGAGGCAGCACTGCCATGTTATGCTTGGTCAAAAACTCCCTCATTTGCAGCTATGTGTGACTAGGCGCTTGTGGTGATGGAGGACCCAGATAGAGGCAATCTCCTTGTGGATGCAGAGGACCCTGTTTCTCAAGCAACTGAGCACTCATGTAAAATGCACTGCTGACAGTGTGGCCCTCCAGCTGTTGTAAAACTGCTGTAAAACAACACGTCCCAGCATGCCTTGCCACAGTTTTAGCATTTCCTAATAGCAAATCTATGGCAAGGCATGATGGGACTTTTAGTTTCACAACAGGTGGAGGGTCCTGGTTTAGCCGGTAGGTAGAAATTCATTGTGGACCACCCCTTAGATTAAAAAAAGACAATGTGTTCTTTGATTTGATCATTCAGCCTTTTTGGGGCGAGGCGATGATGGTGTGTGCCACTCTGCGCCTTTACCTTTTGGTCTCCAGATCGTTCTTAAAAATCCAAGTTTCATTACCTGTTATCACACAAAAATTGGTTTTGAACACGATCCAAAGGTTCACAGGAAATTGACACACGCTTGTCTTTTTGATCATGAGTCAAAACCTTAGGAACCAATCAGGTATGCACCTTTTGCATCGCTAATTTGTCACAATCTCTTGCACAGTATTTTTTTACTTTCTGCTAACATTCTTAACACGCAAATGATGGTCGTGTTCAAAACATTGAGCACTTTGTCCACATTTTGCTCATTCCGGCTTCTTGAAGGTCGTCTTGAGCGTGGTTCTTAATGTCTTCTCTGCCCTCCTCAAAGCATTTACACCAGTGGTAAACTCGTGCCTTAGACAAGGATTCCTTCCCAAAGGCCTTTTGAAGCATGACAAGCGTCTCAGTGCACGATTTCCCTAGTTTAATACAAAACTTGATTGCATATTCTTGGTTGATGGTATGCTACATGTCAAGCGGGAAAAAAGGACACTTCATTTTCAGCTCAATCCGTACACTGTAAAAGTTCATAAGCAACTCCTGCTGATGAAAATGTGTAGCTGAGACACCCCTCCACCCATCCCACCCTACAGGACCATCACGCTTCTGCGTGGTGTGAAAAAAATCTGTCTCATTGCTTCCTGGAAAGAACCGGTAGATGTATAGTGGGCGGTATTCAATGAGCCTGATTCGCCATGTTTTTATGGCGAATTTGTGCTGTTTGGCGAATTTCTGACTAAAACGGTGAATCACCCTATTCAATGACCACATGGCGAATACATTTCAAGGTTTTTTTCACCATGATTCATCGAGTAGCAATCGCTATCTTTTTATGGTGAAGTGGAAGGTGAACTTTTAAAATAAAGTGTTTTGTTTTTTACATTTGGTGTCAAAAAATCAGGAATTTTATTCTGAGGAGGGGCATGCTATTTTTATTCATGTGCTGTAAGCACATGAATATATATTTAATTTAAAAAAATATATATAATTTTTTTTTTACACAGCAGCCAGCAGGGGGCGTCGGAGCCGAGCCGCTCATTACATATTCATATATTCACTGCACCCGATCGTTACGATCGGGTGTAGTGAATATACGCTCCCCTGCTGGCACCCCCGGGGGGCAGCCTGTGCTGCCTGGCACCCGGGGAGCCCACCTACCCCCCACAAAGTTCTGGGCCAGGCAGAGAGACTTCCATCTCTCTGCCTGGCACCGTCCTCAGGCTCCCTGCGGCAATCGCCGCAGGAGCTCATATTCGCCAGTCAGGGGCAGCGAGCCCCTGACACGTTGAATACCGGAGCCCGCCGGCTCCGGAACGTGGCGAATGTGCAGCGAATCCTAAAAAGGATTCGCTGCACCTCGCAGGTATTCTCATTGAATACCGCCCATAGAGTGAGAGAGAGAGAGAGAGAGAGAGAGCGGATTATACACTGGAAGCCTAGTGCTGACAAAGGTCTTTTTTGTCTCCTCATCTTACAAATACATTGTGAAATGAAGCATAGTGTCTCACCCTAGTTACGGTACTTCAATGGTTCTAAATTTGGAAACACATGTGAGAGGTAAAATTAGACAGGTTCAGGTCAGACTCACTCTCAGACAAGGCATTTAAACTGATAACTATCCAATTGATTTAGCTAGCCTTATACTTGGGAATGTCTTTCTCTTTGGGGGGACACTTTAAAATCATAGTATCCAGAGAATGTTTGTTTATTTATTTAGTTTCTTATATAGCGCAGCATATTCTGTTGCGCTTTAATTTCAAATTCCACAGAGATGGGGTCCTTATTAAACACCTATGTATATTAATAAGTCACTAAATACAAATATTTAGATTCGGTAGCAATGCCTTTTCTGTCATACCCTACTCACAATAGCAGGGGAAATTAATATGTTGGGCAGAACTTTATGCACTTCATTTGTTATTTATTGATACATTGCACAAAGTAATTTTTGTGTGGGTTTTCTCTTGAACACAGAAGTACAAATTGCTATTGGTGGCATATATTTTTATTTTTCTGTTGATAAAAGCATGAAGAGGATGTGTATTGCTTCACTTGAGACATGTAAAAAAAATGACTTATGAACAAGTGTAAATGAGGCCCAAAGCCGTTGCATAGTTTGACAAACCGTTTATTTTCCAGTTGATATAGCCGATAGCTAATGGGAGTAAAGTGTAAATGTGATTGAACATGGAACTAGCTTCTACCAGTCTCCTCCATTCGTCACACATCAACTGTAATGCAGCAGACATCCTTGGGTACAGATCACTTGTAATGAAGCACCCATTCCTGTAATGCAATACCCATGCCCTGTAATGGAGCACACATCTTAAGAAAATTAGCACACTTCCTTTTGCGTAAATTACCTGTAAGTCACCTTGCCTCCTTGAACACACAATGCAGTAGCCATTTTCAGACTTTTTTCTGACCTGTGTTTCTTCCATGGTGGGCAGAGAATGATGACATCATCACTGTGCTGTGCACTCCCAAGCTAGCTTCAGTTAGATTGCTAGACTCTTCATGCTGTTGGGGGGGGGGGGGGATTGCCACTATTTCTTGGGGTCTCCCTGACCTACAGTCAGAAGGCCTGGTCAATATGCTTTAAAATGAGCAATTATTTCAACTACAGTGGTATTTATTAACACTAATGGGCTGCAAATCACACTACTATTGTTGGCTTTGAGAATCAAATCTTGCTCTTCAAAAATAATCTTATTTGACTGTATTAGCCCAAATTGGACCAAAAGCATCATAAATGTGTATGTTGGCATCACCCTTTGTGTTTATCAAGACTTGGCTGCAGTTTATACTATAGATCAGCGGTGGCCAACCCGCGGCTCCCGAGCCGCATGAGGCTCTTCTCTGCCTCATCTGCGGCTCGCCGTCTAACTTCCCTACTAATGATGACCGGCAGCTCCCCCCCTTTGATGTGATGCGCGACTCTGCGGCACCGGCTCAGACACTCCCTTTCATGTGTGACGATCCGCGGCCGCCGTGAGCCAGCGCATGCGCAGTCACATTGGAGCAGTGTCCCTGGCACCATGTTCGTCACATTGACTTCGCAGTCGGCATCACTTTGATCCACCCGTCTCTCAGTGCTCTGACTGGCTTCTTCATTCACCGCCCCAGCCTCCTGCCATCCTGTATGTTATCATGCACAGAGAAATATTTATTGAAGCCTGAAGTGTGTGTGTGTGTGGGGTTGCT
The DNA here is from genome assembly GCF_055691185.1 of Crinia signifera. NCBI lineage: Eukaryota > Metazoa > Chordata > Amphibia > Anura > Myobatrachidae > Crinia > Crinia signifera. The sequence goes on from NC_139220.1 coordinate 167,241,042, forward strand.
TTAGGTCAGGATCTCTTACAATAGTTCTGGGGGCATATGTGTGGCACTGTGGGGGCATATCTGGCACCAGGGGCATATGTGTTGTACTGTGGTTCATATGATATCTGGCACTGGGGGCATAACTAGCACTGTGGGGGGCATATGTGGCATTGTGGGAGCATATCTTTAACTAGGCGCATAACTATTCTGTGGGGGCATATGTGTGGCACTGGGGGCATAACTAGCACTGTGGAGGCATATGTGTGGCGCTGTGGGGGCATATATGTGTGGCACTGGGGGGCATACCTAGCACTGTGGGGGACATATAGTTTTGTCATGTAGCCACTCCCCCTTGTGTCATATGACCATGCCCCTGGCCACGCCCATTTTTAAGCGCACGATGACGACTCTTTGGCTTGACTGCCGATATTTTTCGGCTCTTAACCTATGACTGGTTGGCCACCCCTGCTATAGATTGTAACCTTGGGAGCAGGGCCTTCCTACCTCTGACTCTCTAACTACCCAGGTTGTTTCATCACTGTTACAAAGCGCAAAGTAATTTGCTGCGCTACATAAGAAAATGTTAATAATGATTTGTCACCTGTTAAGTATATTGTCACATGTGTGGTCATTTAAAAGAGACCTGTGCTAGTGGCATTCTACAGAACATAATTGCTCCCAAACAACTGTCCTTTTACAAGAATTCAGAGTTAATGTGGGTTAAACTTTGGGGATGGTTCACTCATGTTCAGAGCAATAAAAATCAGAAAATGGTTCAGTCTTTGGTAGTGTGAGCTCAAAAATGCCAGCATGCTCAAAATGTCGACATTTAACATAGCATCAGAATTTTAACAGTACATATATATATTTTTTTTGTTTAGCTACAATAAGCAGATACAGTGTGGTGTTGACCTTATGAACATATCGATACTTTGCAAATAATAAGACTTTTATAAATGTCCAAATTTTCCCTGATGACTGAAGACCATTCAGACCCTGCTAATAGTCTGGTGTCAATGTTCTTACGGTCGATATTCTATGTATACTTTCGTACCACACCTGCTTGACAACCTCTCTCCTTAGAAGGTTTGATTCATGTCCCACAAAGGGGGAGGGAGAAGTTGGCTATTGCTCTTTTGTTTGTCTTCTGCTTTTAGACTTGTTAAACATTCATAATTGTGATCAAAGGGATCTCCTGGTGATCACCGTAGAGATTTAACACTCAAAGCTTTTACATTTATAAATCCTCCCAATGTAAATGGCGGCAGGCCCTGACTGTATGCATCATATCCTTTCAGATGATGAAATAGTTTTTGCTCAAACTCCATCAAGGGGCCATATAAGTATATTTACAAATCAATTATGATAAGTCTTCATGACTCACTTTGCTACTGTAAGAAATGTGCAATTGAAAGAGCTCCTATTTTAATCCAGGGTTGTTTTAATGAGATAACATTTCAATTCACAATATCCACCAATTCCCTTTTTACACAATCCTCTGGCATGGAAACCATCACCAGTCACTGTAAACTGTTACTTCATGTGGCAGTACCAAAGAAATGACCGCAGCATGCTGCTTCTAACATGGTTATTACTATGCCGCATCATTTATATTCTGACACTTCTGGTAGTGCAGTATAGAAGTGTTTAATGGGTGCCCATACTCGCATTTCCTTTGTCACTTTAGTTGGGGTGGTTTGCAGTGGGGGGGATGGTCACAATGACATCGTTCCCTTAAACTCCATTCATAGTAGAATAAAGGACTTGAGGTGGAGTATAATGAACAAGAATCTTTGGTCTCAGCTGCTGTTTCAAAAAGTATGGCAGGAGGTGTATTGTGTCAATAGATGCCTCCTGCCGGGATCTCTGATCTGCTGCTGCTGCTTCTGGTTTGGTCCAGTCTTCTGGTACCTGATACTAGACTGCTTGTTAATATTTTACAGGATTATTTCAGGTTTTGATAACCTGCATGAACTCACTGCAAATGACATACCATGGGTGAGGTTCCTAGAGGGTTGCCCCTACCTCTACTTACTTTGACTTCACAAACCGTACAGGTACATTTGAGTTTTTAGAATTGAGATCTGGCCCACAACAACAAATCAGATTCTACTTTCTAATTCTAATTTACAAGTATTCACTGTTCTAATGCATGAAACAGCAGTAGCACTAGCAGGACCACCACTTGCAAACAAAGGCAAACAGTCTTTCCTTGTCACTACATGTGGAGTATTTTGTAAATTTTACGTTTTTCAGCAGCAAACATTACCTTTTTATTTCTAGAGGTGATGTTTTCTTTAATATTTGATAAATATTTACATTTCAGGTGCCCTTTCTTAAACGTGTGTCCCCTGGACATACTTTTAGTAGCTGTTGAAGTAGTATCACGACTGAAAGCAACAGCACCAGTATTTGGCTTCTGTACCTGCTCTTCTAGTGACTGGCCATATCCATATGTATTTATTTTTAAGGACTATGAGTGGCACCGCTTATAGCAAATGTGACACACTGGCACCTAATAGTTATTTTATAGCACAATGCCTTAATACACTCTTTTTTTGTTTGTTTGCTTTTTTACCCACTGCGACTTACAGCCCCACTGAACTTTTTTAACACTTTGTCTGCCCTGAGCACACAACACAGATTGCCTCAGTATTGCAGCTCACAGTCCACAGTGCCTGCGTTTTTTTTAGTGACACTGGGTTCCTTCTGGCGTATGTAGTTTTTAAATTAAATGACACAGTGCCCCTTTTAATACAGTGCTTCTACTTACATCTATTTGTTCTGTTTTTTTCCTTTTAATAAGAGACCGTGAGCTGACTCAGTGTTCCTTTACTAGCTTGCCTGCTCCAATTTTCAATCCAAACCTTATTTTAAGGAGTTAAGTTTAAACGTATGCGTTTTGTGCTGCCATAATATAAGTTTAACTTGATCACAGTCTTCACGGACAGTGTGGTCTACAGCCACACGCACTAACCCTCCAACGTGGAAAATGGTGCCCTAATCACCAAGCAAGGAACTTTTATAAAATCTAAAACACCCAAAATGAAGCGCCTGGAATATGACATTTTGCCTTGTTTTGAAATTCGAGTCTTGTGAGAAAACCAGAGTGGGTGCTCAGATTTACTTGGAAATGGCAAGTCAGGGTAGGTTTGGTTTTCAGAAAATGGAACTTGCACATGTCTAGATGTGAGGTCTGCCAACTTCCATGTCAACCAGGTGTGCCAACTTTCAGGACTCTTGTCCTAGTTTTCTATAAATACATTCCTATTGTTCTTCTCTGCATCCTTTCTTCATTTCTGTGGTTCAAGGCCTAATGGGCCCCATACATCAGCAATCACAATTTATGGATTTCCAGATACAGGGTTTTTTGGCCAGATAAAAGGATTTTACAATCTATCTGACTTTTGCCCACACATTACAGATTTATTTCAGTGATCGGCAGATTTTTCCATCTAAAGATTGCATCTTCATATCTGGAAATTGCCCAATCGATTGTCATTTCAGCTGTTCATAATGTAAATAGATGAAGAAGACGAATTGGGAATGCCCACACATCTAAAAAAGATCTGCAGATAATTCCAGATTATTAAACATGTTTAAAAACCTGATTAAGCAATCGATTGGCGATTTTGATTGGGATTGCCAAAAGGGGGAGCCCACACATCTAAATTTAATTGTGGCAATCATCTCCATATCTGAAAATTGTCACAATTAATTGCTGATGTATGGGGCCCTTAAATGTAACAAAAACGAATATTTAAAATACAAGAAAATATTCAGGAAGGTAACAAATTAGCACCAAAGAAACACAAAGAGCCTGTTTCTCGCAATTTTTCCCAACATTACGCTGATGGGGTATTTTTGGGCTATCCAGTTAGGATACTATAATTTTTGCTTTCTTTAGTGGTCATAAGCTATGGGCCATAAAATCTGATAGCCAACATATGCTGTTGCTGTTAGGGCCTAATGTGTTAAGCCATGGAGGATACTGTGCCATACGTTTTTATTTTTTTCCGAAAGGGGTGGTGCTAAGAGGTGGGTGGATGTGACCTCAGAGTAAAGGGGGCATGGCCTAGTACCATTTTTGGCGGTTTGCCCAGCACTCCCCTAGCGACTGAGCAGCCCTTGGCTCCCTCCGTGCACTCCCTTCTCCCTGCACTGAAGAGATGCCGTGCGCTTGTTCTACAGAGCAGCTGTGATATCCGGCTCCGCCCAACTGCCGCGTCCGCGGAGGATTGCCACCTGCGGGAGGGACAGCTAGGACTGTTCCACTGTAATTGGGAGCTATGCAGTACCAAGAAATCTACTGTTGTAATTTTTTAAACACAGCCTGTAACATGGCAGTTAGAAACTGATTGACTGGTATTTTATCTCTCTCCAAAGCTTAGTACATCTCCCAATGAATTTCTCACTATTAACATTAAACCGTTTTGTGCCTTGAATGGATAGCTTCTCTACTGTACATGAAATTCCATATACACGGAAGATAGGCTCATATTATCCTACATGACCTACTTTCCACTGCTCTCACCACATCAGACACCACACAAAGCCCTCACTCATGTCCACTTTTCAATTAGACTTGTAGAGTATGACAGCTGCTAAGTGCTCATATCAATAGAAACATGATATAATGTGCAGCCTATTAGAAATTCTGTTAATGAGTTGAGTGTTTTAACATTTATGTCAAATAACGAATGAAATATTTATTGGTAAGAGTGGCATAAACAGCTGCTTTACCGTTTGTATTGCAGACTTATGTACATCAAACACTGCTACAGTGACTTACTACTCTGGTACTTCCGCTGCCACTGGTGAGCTACTCTAGGTAGACATTGTGTCTCATTGGAACCAGTAATAATTTAGATGTAATCCATTATTCCCACCATAATGGAGAGGATTTACTACCTGCTTTATTTATATCCCCTTGTAATCTGAAAATAAGGCTTTTTATGGTATTCTCCATTGTTTTTGAAATACCTCATTATAGTTTCCAAAGCCTAGTGTATCTTTTAAACTTGTTTTAATTTCCACCCACATAATTAGTTATTTCTCTCTAACATGAGTGTGTGTTAAGGCAATTCACATGCAATTTGGGCTGTTTTCTTGCACAACAAAACTCTTGGATTGCTTCTGAGCCGGACAGGCTTGGATGCCGGCTATTTCTCAAGTCTTGTTGTTTGTCAGTTTACATGTGTTCCCCTCCTAATAGTATGGGGATTATACCTAACATAGCATATAAGTTCGTAGTATTGGTCATTGTTTTGGTGGGTGCCGGACAGTTTCCCGACAGTCGGGATCCTGAGAGTCATTACCCCGACGTCGGGATGCCGACAGTCAAAACCCAGACACTCGGGGTCCTGACGGCCACAAGCTATTCTACCTCGTGGGGGTCCACGACCCCCATAGAGGGAGAATAGAAAGGTGGCGAGCGTAGCGAGCCACCGCAAGGGGCTTTGTTGCGCTGGCCATGCTTTCTGAGTCTGGCCAGTCGGGATCCAGACGTCAGGCTAATGACTGTCGGGACCATATACCACACCTGTTTTGGTATGTAATATGAAATGGAAGGCTCCAACTGACCGCCCTGCATTTGCTGTTTCCACCTTGCTGGGTTTTTCCTGTGAGGTCAAAACAGTGAGGCTCACAGCTAAATGCAGTGGGCTTTTGGGGGAATCCTCGTAGTCTGCTAATTGCGAAGAGTCCCCCGGAACATTGAATAGGGATCGGGAGTTAAACGGTGAGTTGTTTTCGGTGATCCCCGCCAAAAACAAGCCATCCTCGACGCAGACACCCCCTCACCAGAGGCATTGAATTCTGCCCAGTATGTGCAAGATAAGTGCTATCAAAGGAAAATACAGAATAGGAGCAATTATTGCAACAGATGTTTGTGAAATTGAACATTGCATCTCATATGCATAAAATGCCCTCCTTCTGTAATGACTTTTTTCTTGTGTGGGTGGTTCAAGCAATTTCACTTGATCAATACGATGCTTTTGATAAAAATTTTGTAATGAATACTCCTATTATTTAAAATAAAAAGTTTAAACATAGTATCTCGCTAACCTGGTATAGAATTATTCTTGTTTCCAGAGAATTACTGCCTGTACATTCAAAGGAAGAACGTTTTTCTAATATTGATATATTCCATTATATTTTATGTGATTAAAAGATCTTGCCTGAAAGTACAGAAATGGTAAATAAATGCTACTTTTTATGATTTCGGTACAGATGTAATTATATGATTTTGGCGGGATGCTGTAAACCAGAAATGCAGTAGAAACCCAGTTTTTTACTGCATTTCTGTATTCTCTAACCCTCGTTTCAGCGCTGCCGAGGGAATCGCCAGCAAAAGCTGGTGATTTACCTGCAGAAGCCTATGGGCTTCTTACCGCAGCGCTGTGTGAGGGATCCTAACTGTGAAGTTGCAGGCTTGGTTTGAAAAATGACAGGTAGCAGCTGATTGGCCGGTGATAAAAACTAGGCACTTAATCACTTCACCGACCTTAATAAATCTACCCCTCAGTCTTTTGGGAACTATACATCAGCAGTCAATTGGTAATTTTGAGTTTTGCAGATGATAGTGACTGTAAAAAAATGTATATGGGGTTCTCCAAATGCCGATTCTGATCAAAATGTGATTGAGGTCAGTAAATCAGGTCATCCACCATGTTCTATTTTACCGACAAATCAATGCATAGAATGCTAGCGTTTTGTAGCTGATTTGTTGATCTGATCTTTGGAAAAAAAAATAGTTTACAGTGATTTACAGACCATCTGCAATGTATGGGTGCATATTGGTGGATTGTTTTGACGTCTTTATTTCCCCCACTCCAATGTTATTAATTGGTTTTACTAGCTATAGTGAGTAAGTGCCATACAGTTCACTCCATACACCAGCGGTGGGGAACCTCCGGCCTGCGGGCCGTATACAGCCCCCGGAGCCAGTGTTTGTGGCCCTGCCCACCCACCCCTCAACTGTGCAGGGAGTCAAGTACAGGGGAAATCTTGCGAGAGCTACCGACCTCTCACGAGATTTCCCCTGTATCAGACTCCCTGCACAGCCGCTGGACCACACAGACCGGCGACTCGTAAACTGTGGCAGCTGCCGGAGCATGGGACGGTTGTCACAGGGCGATTTGTGAGGTGTTTTTTTTTTTTTTTTTTTAAATGGCCCCCGTTAATTACTTATATTATACCATATTGTATCATAGTATCAAAAATGGATACTGGACAATCATAAATATTTCTTCCAAAACATCTTGTAGACTATATCATACTGGAAGATCGCAACTACTCATCTGATGGTCCTTTCTAACTACATGATACAAATGTATATTTTTCTTACATTACTAAGATATACAAAATGTCATTAATGTTGTGACGTATTGTAAAACTATTTTGCCAACTATCCAAATAAAAATTACTTTTACAAAAAAAAAAAAGGCCCCCGAGGCATTATGACCCAATGCAAACGGCCCTTGGACCCCAAAAGGTTCCCCACTCCTGCCATACACCATTCTTCCAGACTCCACCCTGCTTTTGGTTATATTATTGTATTAATTGTTATCCTATGTTTCCCGTTTATTGTATAATTGCTTAATCTCTGTTTTACACTGCAGACACTTTGTAGCACCAAATAAATAGCCAATATTAATTGTTGGTCTCCACACATACACACAGCACTAGTGGCTTAATATAATTTAACATGTATGTATATATATATATATATATATATATATATATATATATATATATATATATATATATATATATATATATATATATATATTACACACACACATAACTGCATTTAGGAAGCCAGCAACATCTCAGTGAAAAGAAACATATTCTTTATAAAAAAAACTAAATAAGTGCAATCAGATCAAAAATGTAAAAACCGAGGGCCAAATACTTAGCATCACGAATGGCGACAAAGGCAGTATTAATGCTTATAAAGCAGAGTCGCCTCCAGGAAAGCACATGGCGCCGACAGCTGTTTCGGTCATGGGCTAGTATATGCATTTTTTTCACTGAGATGTTCCTGGCTTCTTTAATGCAGTTGTGCATTCCTACATATATTGGCTACAGCACTCCGCTTTTACTGGATGTAAGTGTGTTCAGTATTAGGGGGTATTCAATCGCCGGCGACTATCTCCCCACGGGGGAAATGGCCGCCGGGCCCTATTCAATGCTGTCTTCCCCGACATCATTGAGCAGGGTTTCTCGGCAGAACGAGCCCGACTTCACAAGCTGTCAGGCTCGTACTGCCGAGATGGCCGGGAAGTGACGAGCTGCCACCTGCAACTCGCCTCCCGGCCTCAACTCGCGGCCACGCCCCCTTCTCGACTCACTGCAGGCGGGACATTGAATCCTGCCTGCATGTTCTCGGTCAAGCTGACCGAGAACGGGACAGGGTCAGGGACCTACACATTCAATTCCCCACATATATGTATTATTTATTTATTAGGAATTAAATATTTGCAACAGAATTAAGATATTACCGGGTTGTATTCCAGAGGAATTTTTTGTTCATTTATCAGATCTATGTGCAGTGCAAATTTCAGTTCAGCTTGTAAGATAAAGCCTTTAATAAATCAAAATCTGTTGAAGTACTTGTAAAGCAATAGACAACATGGTTTTGTAGGGTGTGCGTTATCTGGAATAAGTTGGCTCCGGGTGCAGGTTTCATGGATATGAGTCAGAGCATGTTAAGCAGAAAAAATGTGTAAATTGAAAAGTAAACTTCTGTCAGAGGAGAATCTTAAGTTTAGAACCAAAGGAGTGTTTGTTAAGTTATACATTATTATACACCAAACTTGGCTACTTAGACCTTGAAGTGGCAATTATTGCTTTAAAATATGTTTATTGAAAGGGGTTTCCCATTTTGAGCAGTGTATTCAACCGGGGATGAAAAAAACACAGGTTTTAAAAGAAAAAAAAAAAAGGTTTTTATTTAGTTTAAACAGATTTTTTTTAATATAAACATTTGATGAAAAAAATTATAATACTGTTTGTTATAATACTGTGAAACATTGCTATTTATTGAAACATTGATCATCAATGTTTTAATGCTTTCTAACATTCGGCTTTGATATGATTTATTTGAAATCATTCAATAAAACAGTTTTTAGACTAAACAGCATTGAAACCTTCAAAAGTACTTTTCAGAACTGCAGAAACACAAAATAAAAGGAAGTTAAGCATCAGCTTATGTCACTGGCATTAAACATTTTCAATTAACCCTTTGTTAACCATTAGTGCATTTGTCAAAATTGATGTGAAAATTGTCAAGCAAACATTTTTTTATTTATCATAATGACCAGTAATGTTCATTTTTAACCAACATTTCACCTACATGCAGCAGGAGCCACTGCAGTCATTACATGTGGGGATAGAGTAGGTGTACTGGAGGAGTGGCACTTTAAGAAAACTTTACTGCTGCAGGCTCCTCCCTCCTCTATCCCCGCCCAGACCCCAGTCTTAGAAAAAGTGCCCGGAGGAGTAGGTTCTCTGGGCCTATTCTCCTCAGGGAGTTAGGTCTTTTTACTTTTTATTTTTATTTTTTATTTTGGAAATATTTTTATTTTTATCTGCTGAATACAGGCAGACCCCTCCGCAGGGTCTGCCTGCTCCGTGGGACCTGGAGGGGTGCTGGTCGCCACTGCCTGCAGTGCGCCTTCCATGTACCTGGCCACCGGTGCCACCGCATCGGGGACCCGCCGCAGCTGCACGCGGCTTGCGTTACGGGTCCTAGGCCTGGCCACTACTCCAGGAGGACAGGCAGCATCGCTGCAGGTAAGCGGCGCTGTGCGCCGAAATGTGGCCTGAGACGGGCGGGCGCACCCGGTCTCATACACGCAGCAGCCATTGTAACTGACGGCCGCCATTTTGGCGTGTGTCAGCGGGGACAGTTCTAGAGCGGAGGCTGTACACAGCGCTCCGCTCTAGTGTAACTACGCGCCGGAGGGAGAGGGAGGGCTTAGGTGATGTCACCTGATACCGCCCTTTCTCTTTCTTCTCTCTCTCTCTGCCGGCGCCATTGCTGTGTACCGCGAGGCTGACTGAGGGACATCGTGTAACGCGCTCAGCGCACGCACTGCAGTCCAGCGCCCCCCCTTATTTCTACAGAGCAGGTCTGTAAGTTACTGGGGGATTATTTTTGTGCACAGGTTACAGAGATTGTGCATAATCTCTGATACAAGGGCGGAAGGCTCCCCCTCCCTATCCTAGCTCAGCTCCGCTGTTTTAGGAATAGTATCTGTTGCTTACAGTCTGTGCACCTTTTGTTATTTGTGTCTGTGTGTGTGTGTGTGTGTGTGATTTTATAACATAATCTCATACACTGACAGTATGGCAGGAAAAGCTGCCTCCAAAGCTGCCCTTAAGGTTTTTACATGTAAGTCCTGTAAGGAGCAGTTCACCCAGCATATAAAGGGTGTTTCTTTGTGTGAATCTTGCTATAAAGCAGAGCACACACAGGAAGTGGAGCCTCAGACACAGACTTCTCAGTCAGATTCTTCTGAGCCTTTACTACAAAATGTGTTGGCTGGATTGGCTGCAGAATTAGCTGCTTCTAGGAAGGACAGGGAGAGGTTTCATGCTCAACTCTCCATTATGGGTTCTACTGAACCAGCCTGGGTTAAGACTCTTATGCAGTCTATGGCCTCTGGGTCAAACCCAGTGGCTGGCCCTTCACGCCCTCCACAAAAACGTCCTAGATCTCCCATAGGTTCAATACAGGGAGCTGATATTGATACTGATGGGGATGAAGATGTGGATTTACTTCAGGTAGATGAACCTGAACACATTCAGGATGAGGCGCTACAGCGTGATGATCCTCAGGGGGTAGAGGGCCTGATTCAGGCTGTCCGCACCACACTTAATTTGGAGGAGGAGGATGCTCCTATGCCTTTGTCCATATTTGGTCGGACACAAAAGCAGCAGGTTACTTTCCCTGATTCGGCTGAATTGGACAGACCTCTTATTAATGCATGGAAGACGCCAGACAGAAAATTCCAATTGTCTAGGCGCATGAAGCTACTTTACCCGTTTTCTCAGGAATCTAGGGAAAAATGGGAGACTCCGCCTCCAGCTGATGTCTCGCTGTCCAGGCTCTCCAAGCGAACCACGCTTCCAGTTCCGGCTGCTGTGGCTCTAAAGGAGGCTCCTGACCGTCGTCTTGAGACCACGGTAAAAGCTATTTATACCACGGCAGGGGTTTTGCTCAGACCAGCCTTAGCTTCAGCCTGGGTCAGTAAGGCCATGGAGAAATGGGCTGAAGAGCTTGCTTTGGGTTTACAGAGTGGTAGGCCCCGTGAAGAACTGCTACAGCTGGCTCTGTATGTTAAGGATGCAGCTGTATATACAGGAGAAGCTGCTTCAGATGTAGCTGAGTTGGGTGCAAAAATCTCAGCTTCAGCTGTATTGGCCAGACGTACTATCTGGTTAAGATCTTGGCAGGCGGAGGCCGATATTAAAAAGGCAGTAGAAGCTTTGCCTTATGCGGGAGATATGCTATTTGGACCTGAGCTTGACAAACTCATTGCTCAAGCTACAGGAGGTAAGTCTACCTTCCTTCCTTCGGCCACTCCCCCGCCGAAAAGACAATTTACACCGTCTTTTCGGGCTTTTAGAGGGGGCGCCTCATTCAGAGGACGTGCCAGGGGAGGCTTTTCGTCCTTTCGAGGGCGTAGAGGCAGAGGTGGCAGAGGTGCCACAGCCGCAGTTACCTCTAACCGTCGTGCAGAAACCAAGGTTGCAGACAAACCTGTGGCATGACGGGCTTCCCGCCCATTTGGGGGACCCCAAGGTGGGCGCAAGGTTATCCCTCTTCGAGAACGTCTGGAGGTCTCACTGTCGAGACAGTTGGGTGCTTCAGATTGTGGAACACGGGTACAAACTGGAGTTTGTTCAGGCTCCGCCGAACAGATTTTTTACAACAGGCCTACCTGCTTTAGCAACAACACAAGCAGCTTTGGTCAACTCCATTCAAAGTTTTTTACAAGCAGGGGTCATTATACCTGTCCCCAAAGCTCAGGAAAAGCTGGGTTACTACTCAAGTCTTTTTCTAGTACCGAAGCCGGATGGTTCGGTAAGACCCATTCTCAATCTGAAGCACCTCAACGATTACATCGTGTACCACAGGTTCAAGATGGAATCCATAAGGTCAGTCATTGCAAGCCTGGAGCCAAGGGAGTTTCTCTTATCTCTGGACATAAAGGATGCCTATTTGCATATTCCGATCTGGGAACCACACCATCGGTTCCTCAGGTTTGCTATTCGCAATCAGCATTACCAGTTCAGAGCACTCCCTTTCGGTCTTTCATCAGCTCCAAGAACCTTCACAAAGGTTATGGCTTGCATGATATCAGCCCTTCGGATTCAGGGGATAACGATTGTGCCCTATCTGGACGATCTACTCCTAAAAGCATCCTCACCTCAGAAGCTACAACAGGATGCCCGGACTACCTGCGATTTCCTGGTTCAGAACGGATGGATCCTGAACTTCAAAAAGTCACAGCTGGAACCAACACAAGTGATCTTGTTCCTGGGTCTGTTGTTCGACACTGTCCAGGAAAGGGTTTTTCTGCCACTATCCAAAGTCACAGTTATCCAGCAGAGGGTTCGTCAGGTTTTGACGCCTCGCAGAGTATCGGTGCATTTATGCACGAAGCTGTTAGGCCTGATGGTGGCAGCCTTCGAGGCCCTATCTTACGGAAGGTTTCATTCCAGGACCTTCCAAGGCAATCTTCTGGCTCAATGGTCGGGGTCCCATCTTCAGATCCACAAGACCATTGTTCTTTCCAAGGAAGCTCGACTCTCTCTTCAGTGGTGGCTGGATACATCCAACCTTACCAAGGGTCGCTCCTTCCAGTCTCAGGTCTGGACTATGGTGACCACAGATGCCAGCCTTCGGGGTTGGGGTGCGGTCACGCTGGGTCGCACTTTCCAGGGTCTTTGGACCAGCCAGGAAGCCCGGTTACCCATAAACATCTTGGAGTTACGGGCTATCAGGTTGGCACTGGCTCAGGCCCACCCCCTACTTGTCGGCTTGCCGGTAAGGATACAGTCGGACAACATCACGGCAGTATCCTATATCAATCGACAAGGGGGCACCAGGAGCAGGACAGCCATGCGGGAAGTCCGCCCGATTCTGTCCTGGGCAGAGACATACACCACCGGTTTCTCCGCAGTCTTTATTCCAGGAGTGGAAAATTGGGAGGCGGATTACCTCAGCAGGCAGGATCTCCACCCGGGAGAGTGGGGCCTTCATCCGGAGGTTTTCCAACAACTGGTTCAGAAATGGGGGATGCCACAGATAGATCTCATGGCATCCAGACTGAATCACAAACTTCCGCAGTATTGTGCAAGGGCTCAGGATCCAGCGGCTGCGGCAGTGGATGCCCTCTCCATTCCCTGGGACTTCGACCTGGTATATCTCTTCCCTCCTATTCCGTTACTTCAAAAGGTACTCAAACGGATAAAGAGGGGAGCGGCAGAAGTCATCTTGATCGCTCCAGATTGGCCCAGGCGTCCGTGGTACTCCGACCTCAGGGACCTGTTGGTGGAGGAACCTTGGCGCCTGCCGCTGCGAGAAGACCTGCTGCAGCAAGGTCCATTCGTCTACCAAAACTTGCCTCGTCTACGTTTGACGGCATGGCGGTTGAGGCCGAACTTTTGAAGAGAAGAGGTATACCAGGAACGGTCATTCCTACAATGCTTAAGGCAAGGAAGGATGTAACAGCGTCTCACTACCATAGAATATGGAAGTCATACATCCGCTGGTGCGAGGCCAGGAAGGTGCCAAAGGCAATCTTTTCTTTGGCTAGACTTCTTGAATTCCTGCAGGCGGGACTTGCATCAGGTTTGAAGCTTGCTTCTCTCAAGGTTCAGGTTTCAGCCCTCTCAGTATTCTTCCATCGCAGGATAGCGCTGATTCCTGAGGTACAAACCTTTTTGAAAGGAGTACTTCGACTTCAACCCCCGTTCACTGCTCCTACGGAACCATGGAATCTAGTGGTGGTTCTAGAGTTTTTGAAGTCAGATGTTTTTGAGCCATTGGACACCTCGGATCTCAAATTTCTGACTTGGAAGACGGTGATGCTGCTGGCTTTGGCCTCAGCACGTAGGGTTTCTGAATTAGGAGCCTTATCGTGTAAGTCTCCTTTCCTTACCTTTTACAGGGACCGGGCTGAACTACGTACTAGCAGGAATTTCCTTCCTAAGGTGGTTTCGGCATTTCATGTAAACCAGCCTATTGTGGTACCGGTTCTTCAGGGTGAAGACGCTTCTCTGGATGTAGTCAGAGCCTTACAGGTCTATGTTAGGCGAACCCAACATCTAAGGAAATCTGACTGCCTTTTTGTGCTCTACGATGCACTTAAGAGGGGTTGGCCTGCGACAAAAAGGACTCTGGCAAGATGGATTTGCTGTACAATTAGGGAAGCCTACTTGTATGCACAAAAGAAGGTACCATCGGGAGTGTCAGCGCACTCCACGAGGTCAGTAAGTACTTCTTGGGCCATGGCGAGAGGTGTCTCCTTGACACAAGTATGCAAAGCGGCTACCTGGTCGGGATCTAGCACGTTTGCAAAGTTTTATCGTTTTGATACTTTCGCCAGCTCGGCTACGGCTTTTAGTAGGGCAGTGTTACAGGAGCCCCAGAGCTCTCCCGCCCGGACTTAAAAGCTTGGGTATGTATCCCCACATGTAATGACTGCAGTGGCTCCTGCTGCATGTAGGTGAAATAAGGAATTTGGTACTTACCGATAATTCCCTTTCACCGAATCAGCAGGAGACACTGCACGCCCACCCAGCACTGGTTCTCCTGCCATGATGTTAGTGTGGTTTGTGTGTGTGTGAAAGATACGCTCTTTCTATTGTTGCAATGTTTGTTGCATAGTTATTGTTACATAGGAAACTTTCCTTAAATCCTATGTGTTCTGTTCTGTTAGTATGTTCACGTTATGTGCATTGTCTACTAACTCTGTTTATGTTTTAGCTCCGTTCCCTACCGGGCTGGCCCTGGTCTCTCTTCTCCTCTCGGACACAGTTTTTCTAAGACTGGGGTCTGGGCGGGGATAGAGGAGGGAGGAGCCTGCAGCAGTAAAGTTTTCTTAAAGTGCCACTCCTCCAGTACACCTACTCTATCCCCACATGTAATGACTGCAGTGTCTCCTGCTGATTCGGTGAAAGGGAATTATCGGTAAGTACCAAATTCCTTATTTTGCACATCCCTCAGAGATATTGACACTTGTATTTTAAACCTCTCACAGAGATGTTGGCACTAAAAGGGTTAAACACTAGTTGGATGAATATTTGTTTCCCTGTCTGTTTCGTAGCTTTGAATTAACTAAACCAAATAGAAGAAAAAGATGATTGAGCAGTAAGAAGTGCAATAATGGGAAATACATTAGGATTAACAAAGGTTGGGGGAGAAGCTCGATGCTATGCAGATTTAGCATGTGTGTATGTGATGAGGTTTACTTTTCAATGGACTAAAACAGTACTTCTCAAAATCTGTAGTCATTACTTAACACATTTTTAAATATCCATAGGTGGAGCTAATTATTTTACTTGTGAGTGCTAAAAATCATGAACTTTAGGCCTTATTCTAGTTCACTCTTTCTGACAAAATCCTTCTTAGATGGACAAAACCATGTGCACTGCAGGGGGGCAGATGTAAAATGTGCAGAGTTAATTTTGGGTGAGTTATTTTGTTTCTGTACAGGGTAAATACTGACTGCTTTATTTTTAGACTGCAATATAGATCTCACTTTGAAGGAAAACCCCACCCAAATCTAACTCTCTCTGCGCAAGTAACATCTGCCCCACCTGCATTGCACATGGTTTTGTCCATCTAAGAAGGATTTTGTCAGAAAGAATGAACTAGAATAAGGCCCTTTGTGTGGTTCTGGGGACTGAATCTGAGAACCTATGGGGTAAAACCATAACTATAGCTTAAATTTGTGTATCTGTTTATCTGTGCAGCACTGAAAATGACTCTTCCTCGACCAAAACAGCATTTACTAATTCATTAATTGTGTTTTGATGACCATACCAATCTGTCAGTTATGTATTTCTTTAGAAGAATAGTTCTCATGCATTGTATTTGCCTTGCTTGTCATTTATTAATAGGGTGGAATGAGAGTTCAAGCACTGAGTCTCTAGGATATTGACTTTTATATCAGACTCTACCTTTGTACATGTTTAGAACCTGCTGCGTGGTTTCCCTCCAGATAACATTACTGTAATTATCAAGCATTTTGCTGGTTACTTAAGGTAGTGATCTTTCACCCTGTGGAATTATACTAAAATCCTGTAAAACTCTATAGGCCTATACACAGATTCAGATTTGTGCTTAGTGATGTGTGCCTTGTGATATTGGCTAGGCTATTTCTCTTGAACTTTCCAGTGTCTCAGTCACACACACACACACACACACACACACACACACACAGCGTTGTTTGCTAAGCTAGGCAATTTCCCTTGAACTTCCGGGTGTCTAGATCGCCCATACACAGTCATAGTGCTAAGGTCATGGGTTCGATTCCCACCATGGCCCTAACTGTGCGGAGTTTGTATATTTTCCCTGTGCTTGCATAGGTGTGTACATGTGATAGGGAATATAGACTGTAAGCTCCACTGGGGCAGGGGCTGGTGTGAATGTTCAACTATACTCTGTAAAGCGCTGCGGAATATGTGTGCGCTATAAAATAAACTTAATAAAAAAAATAAAATAGTGAAGCAATGTAGGCTAGGCGAATTCCTATTGAACTTTCCGGTGTCTGGAATGGTTCAGTGTTTTTTATGCACTTGCTAGGCCAGGGCTTGACAAATTTATTTAAAATCTAGGAGCCAGGATGAAATTTTAGGAGCCAGATAAAATTATAAGAGGGAGAGTGCGCGCCCCCAAAATTTGCACGAGCCATAATGCCCATTACACATTCTATCAAACACTGGAATGCCAATTACATAGAATACCAAATGCAGTAATGGTTTTTACATATTATCACACATAAGTGGAGCTTAGCTACATGCTCATTTCTATGGGTTTTGATGCTTGATGCCAGGGGTAACATGCTCTTTGCCAGGGGTTGCATGCTGGAAGCCATGCAGCCCGACTAGTCCAGCAGCAAGAAGTGGTGGCACTGGTGGGGCTGAAAGGTGCCCTGGACAGGTGGAGGTGCGGCTGCAGGGCCGGGGGAAAGACCTGCATCCAATGGGGGACTTTTGGCAGGTGGTGGAGGGGGCTAAGCCCCTGCATGAGAAGTAGGTAGCCACTAGTCTGACAGGATGGGGAGACAGGGGTCAGGTACTGCAGGCCGCCGGTGTGACAGGAGAGGAAGACACTGCCTGGCCACGCTGCTTTTGTCCCCCCCCCCCCCACCAGTTAAAGTGCACACTTATTTGAACTATGGGCACACAGACATAAAAATGATCATATATACCTGTAAAATGGGCCACTATATATTGGGCTCGCTCACCAATGTAGAAGAAAGTCTCTCACAACGAGTCCTCACTGCTGTAGCTCCTGCCTCTGCCTTTCCCATGTCGCTGCGTAAATAAAAGGCTCCCCTCTCAGTAGATGCATACTGTGGTAGCGCCGGTGACACCAGCCGCCCTCCCGCCGCTCCAAACAGAATGTCCCCTACTGCGCAGCTCCACACCATGGTGGCGCCGGCGGCCATCGTCCTGCCCCAGCACACATTGCGCAGGATGTAATGAGTGGCGTCTTGAGATCCCGGACAGCCGCTCATTACACATGCATAGGGGGAGGAGCTGCCTGCATTCACGGAGCAGGCAGTACAGCAGCACTGCGCCCTGCAAAGGAAGTTTAGTGGGAACACTGCGGGCGCTGGTGTGACAGTTGGGAGAGACTGTGCCCAGCTGCACTGCCGCTGCTCTGACAGGAGGAGGAGGCGGGGGTCAGGAACTGCAGGCGGCTGGTGTGACAGGAGGAGACTGTGCCCGGCCGCGCTGCCGCCGCTAGTGTGACAGGAGGGGGAGGTGGGGATCGGGCACCGCGCTGCCCTGACATGAGGAGGAGGCAGGGGGGCAGGCGGTAATGTGACAGGAGGGGGAGACGGGCGTCGGGCACCGCTGCCGGTGATCTGACCAGATTCTGCTTTCACCCTCCCTGAAAAAAAATCTGGTCGCCAGGAAGCAGAATCTGGTCGCCATGGCGACCTGGCCCCCGGGTTTTGTCGAGCCCTGTGCTAGGCGATCTAACTAGATTTTGCCTGCATGTGCAAAAGATCTAAACTGGCGATGGTGATGTGTGGGACTGCGTATCGCTATGTGGTGTGTACACAGAGCGAGTTGTGCTTCATTTCTAAGTGATTTTGATTGATTGCTTAGAATATAGGCAAAAATCACCCAGTGGGTACCCCATTAATTCTTAAGGTGCCCATACACTAGTAAGATTTATCGGTACTTATGTAATATCTGGGCTGCTATCTCGCTGCGCTCGCCACGCTTCGGGCACGGTGGCTCGCTGCGCTCGCCACACTATATAAAATCAACTCCATGCATAGTTGGATAGTAGGGGTATGAAAAAATGGGGTGCATTTAACATGGGAGCCCAGATAATACATAAGTACCGATTTATCTTCAGATCTGGCTGGTTGGAACAAAAACATGGTTATGGATGAGTGACAGTTTGTCAGTTTTCCAGCATTTCCAAGCAAATGGTCAACTGTCATTTGCTCTCATCCATAACCAGGATTTTGTTCCAACCAGACAGATCTGCAGATAAATCTGCGTGTGTATGGCCACCTTAAGATTGATTTACCTAGTGTCTATCTTAACTTGGTTATAAGCTGCTAATTGTTTAAGACCTAGCGTGGGGGCTTGGAGGCCTCCTGGGAAGAACCATCAATGGGGTGAAAAGTTAGGTTGATCTTCTAGAAAAATCTGCCACTCGGCAGGACTGAGAATCTTTTTCAGCTTTGAACCTATTATGTGCAGTTGGGTAAAGCTGCTTCTGGGCTTCTATGCGGCGTTGTGGTGATTCAAAATGCTGCTACTTTTTTGGTAAAGCTGTAACCTGTGAAGACGTGCCCGAGCATGTTAAAATTAATGTGGCCAAGTATACAGGGTGGTGGTTGTGATTAAATAAGAAACATATTGTGTGAACTAAAACATAAAGGCTGTCAGAAAAGCTGTATGATAGGAATCTCCCGGAGTATAAATAGTGTGCACTTTGCCAAACCTGGAACACCGTCCATTATCTTCTTGTCACTAATGCTTTTAAGTTGAGTTTTGGCAGAATTTTGAATCCTGTCCTTTTCAAAAGACAACGGTTGTCTGGGTTAAGAAAAGTGTTGGTTTTATATAAGGTCACTATGGTGACTGAAATCTTCACAGAAGCATTTTGCAGTAAGAGCAGACTGCAAGATTTACCTTTTGTAGTCCCTTTTCTGAGCAACGAACCCTTTCAATTGACGGGTCCATGTCATTGTGTTAATGCAAATTTCTGTCACTAGCAAATCAATGCAATGCAGGAGCAAGCAGTGTTTGTGCCTCAATGGCTGTTTTAATTACACTTATCATGAATCCTAAGAAAAATGTCGGCCCGGCAGAAACTTGCATTCTGTTGGAGGATATTGGTTAATATATTGCTGCTAATAATGTTGCTAATACAAGTCATTTAAGAGCAAATAAATCACATTTTGTATTTTCCTAGATAGGAAATATTTGTGTTTTTGATCTAAAATGAAAATGAAGCACAGAGAGAAGTGTATTTATTTTTTCAAGTACCGTATTTACTTGAGTATAAGTCGAGGCACCTAATTTTACAACAAAAAAACTTGGAAAACTTATTGACTCAAGCGGGACCCTCACTCGCGTATAAGCCGAGGGGGGCTTTTTCAGCATAAAAAATGTTCTGAAAAAGTAGGCATATACTCGAGTGTGTATATATATATATATATATATATATATATATATATATATATATATATATATATATATATATATATATATATATGGTATTTTAAATGCCTAAAGTGTGTCTACTTGTATTAGTATGAATATTTTTGTCTACATACATCAGGTAGACCTGTGATTAGTAATGCGCCTTTTACACCACAGTATTAACCCGGGTTACTATGAGGTCAGTCCAGGTCACTGCTTGATGTGAAAGGGTCTCCTGAAAAATCACACAGGTCATCCGACCTGGGTTCTTTTTACAAGGCTATGGAGAACCGGCTCACTGGTGCTTGGAAGTGATGTCATCTTATAGCACCAGTAATAACCCGAGTCCGGCCTACAGTGTAAATTGTTTTTCAAGCTTCTCTGACACAGCTTGGAACCCAATGTTCAGTGACCCAGGTGTCTGGTGTAATGCTGTGGACACGGTGCGATTCTGGCTCATGGACAATTTTGACTATCCAATGACTACCTGCGCTTAAGATGTGATATAATATATATATTTTAAGCTGCTTTCTGCTCAGAGCCTCCCAGTGTGTATGACGACATTGCTCCTCTGCTGGTATTACCAGCTGATTGGTTGGCTTTCCATAGTTTCCTGCTATGGGAAACCGTCCACCCCCTGTGAAAATCACTGAGCCTGGTGAAAATCGCTCAGTGGTTATGCACTGAGAGATTTTTTTTTCAGACCAATGATTTTCACATAGTAGTTCTGCATACACGCCGGGCAAAAATGCAAAGTGTATATGCACCTTTAGTTTTTAGACTAGCTTGCAATTTGGTACTAGGCCAAATACATTCTACATGCAAGATAGTCAAGATAGACTTGCCTGCACAGTCTATTTTTCTATGCGATACTGACATAATAGGGGGAATAAAACCTATTTGCATCAAATCGGCAATGCATGCGGCAGAGCACTGTGTCATTCAGACTAACTTTCTATTTGGTTTTGACTATATAGTCAAAATCGATAGCCAGAATTGCACCATGTGGCCACAACTTGAAAGGGGAATTATTCTCCTATCAGGCTCCTGGGATTATGATGTAATAAATACTCAGGGCTGCATATATTAAAGGAAAACTGAGGTAAAAAACTAATTTTCTGGGTTTTTACTGCATTTTCAAATGTATGAATCCCTGGCAGCCGGCTTTTTGATGCTAGTGTTAACCTATGTCAGCTTTTGGGCTTCTTCCCTCATGCCGCTACCCTGCTGCACTCGCTCTGGCCTCCCTCACCTCCTGTCCTGGTAGCCACCTGATGTGCTCCCCAGACACAGTGACCTCCTGCTCCCTAACAAGAGCGATCTCACCTTCTGCGTGCAGGGAGAAGGAGGAGCTGGGGAGAGCAGTGGGCTCCCTTGCGGTACTAAATGCATATGTTCATACATAGTAGTATTTGCAAATGTCCATGATGCTTTATTTTGTAAACAGGTGTTTTGTGTGTGTGTGTGTGCTTCTTTGATTGCTAATAACTGCTCACACCCATAGTGTGAAATATTTGGGGGGAGCAGACTTGATGACAGCACAAATGGCCAATTAAAGTATCAGTATGTGGTCATTGAAAACATAAATGCCACCTATAAAGTCCCTCCATACCTTTATTGGGGCAGATGTATTAAGCCTTAACAAGAGATAAATGCAAGGGTGATAAAGAGAGATAAACGTCCAGCCAATCACATCATAACTGCCATGTTACAGGCTGTGTTTGAAAAAAGTCAGTAAGGAGCTGATTGGCTGGACGTTTATCTCTCTTTATCACCCTTGCATTTAGCTCTTGTTAAGGCTGAATACATCTGCCCCATTGTGCGGTATTTTTGAATAAAATTTCCAGTCTAGATAAAAAGATAGAATCTGCCCCTGTAGAGCTTGGTTATCAAATATGTTGACTGGTGGCTTATAGCACTGCTTGGTGTATCACTCTAATTCACATCCAGGACTCTTAGCATTCCTAAAATACTACTGGCTCTGTAATCTGTGTACTGTAGAAACTGCCAGAACACAGTCTGGTAATGCTGACAGGGAAGATTTATTTTTATAATTATTTAAAAAAGACCCCAAATAATGAAATGTAACCAATGTTGCAATGCTGTACTTGCATCTTTTTCAATGTGCAGAGACATGAATTAAATGATGCAAGTAAAGAATTCAAAAGTTGGTTACATTTCGTTGTTCAGCATCTCTTTTTCAAAGTGTACGCCTTCCACTGCATTGTATATTGGTCTCCTGCTGCAGCAAGAGCCCTATCGGAGGGTGCAGCATTATTCTGTTTTCTGGACTGAGGGTTCAGATTTATTAAGCTTGGAGAAGAGATAAACTGGAGATAAAGTGGAGAAAAAGTAAAAGGAGATAATGCACCAGCCAATCAACTCCCAACTGTCTTTTTCAAACACAGCTTATTGGCTGCTGCTTTATCTCCTTTTACCTTTTCTCCGCTTTATCTCCAGTTTATCTCTTCTTCAAGCTTAATAAATCTGCCCCTGAGTCTTTTGGACTGCCGCTTTACCTTTTTGATACCTCCCCCCGCACCCCTCCCCCCCCCCCCCCTCATACCATGTACTTGGTAAACACATTCTGATGTGTGTAATTGTTATACTGGCATTCAGATGAAAGTTTGCTAAAAATGATGGCAAGATGAGTCTCACATCTTGCTATAAATAGCATGTTACAAAAGGCTGGCTATTGTAGCTCAAATATGGTATATTAGACACATTCATTGCCACCATAACAACAGGTGATTGTCTTTGTTTAACTCCACATACCTCCCTGCCTATTGTGAGTTCACATGTCCTGGAAATTGATTGTGTTACATAGTTGTTTCTAGTAATTGAGTTATTTCAGTCACCTACCTACCCGGCGGCTTTCAATTCAGGATCATATTTCTGAGAACAGCAGAATTGAAAAATATGAAATGAAACGCTTCACATGTTTTCTGTTTGTTTTCTGACATATTTTTTTAACTACCCAAAAAAAACATAATTGTGTGAATAAAAAGCTATGCAAAAAATGTTGGAAGCACTTATTAGACAATAATTGTGTTAGATTAGTTTTGCAAACTATTGTCATCAATTCTAGTTACTTCTTCAATGCCATATAAAAACTTGGCTCTCAAATAATCAGCCCATTCTGAAAAAAGGATGTGTCCTTACATGGTTTTCTGCTAACACAGTCAAAAGTTGATTTCAATAGTTGCAGAAATAAGCATAGTGTTTCATTATGTCTACGATGTATTCCCTGAGGCAATGTAATAAGGAGGATCACATAAAGCAATACATTTCCACAACTCTGAACTGGGTACATTATTTTAACACTTACATATTACAGTACTAAATTCTGTTTAGGAACAGCACATCATTTGTATAACTTGTTGTATATCTGGTATCTAATACCCCTTTCCCACTGCAGCTCTTAAACGGTAATTTGCTGTTTTTTTAGCCTTTTTAAATGGATAGGGCTGCAGTGGGAATGCTCCATTATCTTTACCCGTTTAACAAATACCGGTATTTGTTAAATGGGTAAAAAGCAGAGTTTTACCTGTTTAAAAGCCATTTTTCCGGCAGTGGGAAAGTGGTATGCATTCTACCCGTAAAAAAAAAAAAAAAAAACAGCATGGCAAACACCCCCCCCCCCCCCCCCCCCTCCCCACTACCGTAACCAGCACCAGGCTGAAGAGCCGGGGCTGGTATTAAAAAATCGGGAAACCCAGCAAATAGGGCTGATTTTTTTAAATCCAACTCCAGGGCCGGGGCTGGTTCCCAAAATACGGGGGACAAAATGACTAGGTGTCCCCCGTATTTTAAGAACCAGCCCCAGGCCCAACCAGCCAGCAGGGTAATGCCACAGCCGGGAGACACTTATTATATAAGGTCCTGCCCCTGGGAGGTGGGCATCGAGCTGATTGCAGTGTAAAAAATAGAATAATAAACTATTGTCTTATACTGTGGAACTATGAGTCCAAGCAAGCCTCCCCCGCATGCTGGGACTGGAGAACCACAAGTCCCAGCATGCGGGGCATTAAAGGGCCTGCTGGCACATGTAGTTCCACAGTACATTACACAAACACACTGATACTTACCTATCTTGAGCCCGTAGGTAGGTCCCTGGGTCCAGGGTCCCCGCATTCTAGGACTTGTGGTTCTGATAGTTCCACAGTATAAAACAATAGTTTATTATTCTATTTTTCACACTGCAATCAGCTCGATGCCCAGGGGCATCTAGGACAGCACCAGGCTTCAGCCTGGTCAGGTAAGTCCTGGAGGGGGGGGGGGGACTCCTTTATTGGTCGGGTTGACTGGTCGGTAAGGTTACGGTTAATGCTTTGGCAGCGGGGCCTTATATAATAAGTGTCCCCCGGCTGTGGCATTACCCTGCTGGCTGGTTGGGCCTGGGGACTCCTAGTTATTTTGTCCCCCGTATTTTGGGAACCAGCCCCGGCCCTGGAGCCTGGGGCTGGTTTAAAAAAAAAATCAGCGAAGCCCTATTTGCCGGGTTTCCTGGTTTGTTTGTTTTTTAATACCAGCCCCGGCACTTCAGCCTGGTGCTGATTACGGCAGTGGGGGGGGACCCCGTGCCGTTTTTTTTTTTTTTTTTTAATTCCACCCCCCACTCCTCATTTTTACTATTGTTTAAACAGGTTTTTAAACGGGTAAGTGTGAATGTGCCAAAAACAGCTTTTAAACGGTAATTTACCGTTTAAAAGCTGCAGTTGGAAAGGGTCTTTATGGCTCTTACCCGTTTAAAGACCCGTTTAAAAATAACGGGTCATTACCCGTTTAGGCAGTGGGAAAGTAGCATAAATAACAATACATTCATTAAGAAGTTTTGCTGCTGAGCAGGAGGAACCCTGCTTATTTTTAAGTTTTTTTTTTTTTTTTTATGTATGAGATTAATGTGCAGGTAATTTGATAGCAACCTCATGTAATATGATAAAGGAGGTTCCATGCATTTCCCAGGAGTGGTTTATTTTGTAATGTCGACATGCTTACAGCATTTCATTATTGACCATGTCATTTATTCAATGATGAAATATTGACATTTATTTGAATGTGAAAAATTGTACCTGGTGGTCTATTGGTGACTTGCCAGATATGGCAGGTAAGATGGCTCCAACTCCGACCCGATGCACATGCTGCAATTTGGCTGCCCACACATTAGTGGCAGGGCCGCAGCTGCCAGGTCTTACCACAGCATGCTGCATCCTGTTCTACAGGATCCGCCCACACCCCTTCCTTTTTGCGGCCAAGGCGGGTCCAACTGAACAGGTTCCGCTTCCAACTCCGACCCGATGCACATGCTGCAATTTGGCTGCCCACACATTAGTGGCAGGGCCGCAGCTGCCAGGTCTTACCACAGCATGCTGCATCCTGTTCTACAGGATCCGCCCACACCCCTCCCTTTTTGCGGCCAAGGCGGGTCCAACTGAACAGGTTCCGCTTGGCCGCTATGTGTGCCCAAAGCCTTAAAATTGGGAACACTGGGGCAGATGTATTAAGCCTTCTGAAGAGATAAAGTGAAAGGAGATAAAGCGACCAGCCAATGAACTGTGTTTGAAAATGACAGTGGGAGTTGATTGGCTGGTGCTTTATCTCCTTTCACTTTATCTCCACTCCAGGCTTAATACATCTGCCCCATTGTACCTGCACCTGTTGAAATGTTAACCTGCCAATATTGTGGTTGTCGACATTCTCAACATGTCGAGATTTTGAACCTGTTGACATTATGGTGTCTATTTAATGACTGCTAACATTGGTAATTGTTGACAAAACATATAAAAACCACTGGAATAATGTTTTCTGTGCTCTCAGCTCTGGTCTCTTAACAACAGTATTGATTAACCTGCCAGACTGGTTTACAGGGCATCTGAACATCTCTTTGCATTCGCGTACACAGGTCAGACCTCCTGCTGAGTTTATTCAGAGAAGAACATTTCAGATATTCACTGTCACATTTTTGTGTGGTCTTGTTAAGTCACGTAAAGTAACAATAAGCAGGTTACCTTTTTTAAATGTATTTTTTATTTTTATTTGAATGAACTAGTATTATTGTAAAAGATAATTTCAGGTGCTGTACAGTTGGCATTGGGTAGCATTATTTACATAAAAGGGAATGTGCATATGTTTTTCTATGTTTGTGCGATATAATCAGGAATTCCTGTTAACCAGACACTTGGATCTAAGCCAGTCTCCATTAACTTTCTGTAGCTATTTCTTAACCACTGAACCAGTCATTTGTCTCTTTGTAAATGAGATGGTCTGTACATGGCCATGTATTAGGGGAACTATGCAGTAATAATATGTAGCTAAATAAAATGACTATTATAAGTCAGACAGTAATCACCTGCATGAAACTCCGTGTCTGTCTGCATTGCTTTGCAACGCTCTTATTCATTCCTTTACATTTACTGTCAGTAAAGTAGCAGCTAAGTAGTCAATAAAACAAATTATTAGCGTGTATCCTGCTAAAACAAGGGTTATATAGAGTGAGGCTTATTTAGGGATATATATTTGCTGAGTATTTGCCTGTCACTCCCTATCTGCTGAGACTGTGGAGACTGAAATAAGTTGTGAAGGTGTTTTTTTTTGGGGGGGGGGGGGTGTTATATATCTTAAGCATGTGCTGCTTAAGATATATACCACAGGTTCTCAAACTCTGTCCTCGGGACCGCACACAGTGCATGTTTTACAGGTCTCCTCAAAGAATCACAAGGGAAATCCACCTGTGCATCTTTATAAATGTGTCAGTCAGTAATGAGTGTACCTGTTCACCTGCCGGGTGTCCTGGAAAACGTGAACTGTGTGGGGTCCTGAGGACCGAATTTGAGAACCTCTGATATATAGTATACAGGCCCAGCGATCACAGTGATCTTAGGGATAACCCGCCTGGAGCTGAACCTGTTTTCTTGAGTTGCTGGCTGTGTGCACCTTTCCACAAACCAATTCACCCTCTCTTCGGCACACTGGAACAAGCCTGGGGGAGTGGCAAAAGAAGCTAGCGTCAACCTAGACCTATTGACATATGTACATATTGGTGTCGAAACTGGAAAGCGCATGTAATACAGTATTAATAACAAACCTATTGAGTATAATAGACTATAGAGTCTTAAAGATCTCACATTCACAACCTAAAACCAGAATCAGTAAAGGCTAAACATAAAATTGTAAATATACATACATACTGTACATACATACATAATATAACCAGTCAGAAAAAAGCAGCTAAGCTCTCTATGGGCGGGATGTACTAAAGGGAAAATGCGGTAAAACGCCCCCCCCTCCCGTCCTCCTGATCTCCTCCTCCCCCAGCAGGTGTCACAGCTGGGAGGACATCCGGCTTCAGGTGGGAGGAGGAGACGCAGGGGGACGCTGGCAGCCGCCGGGAGGTGACGGAGACCCCCGCAGACCACATCAAAGGTATCGCGAGGGTCTCTGTAACCGCAACCCGATGCTAGCCGCATATGTTAGTACATATGCGGCGGCTGCCAGGCGAAGGGCGGCGATGTATATTAATACATCCAGCCCTAAGCGCACAATATTGTACCTCATGCTGAGAGGCTTTAGTTGGCAGCTTTATCCCTGGTCCGATGTGCTGACTGAGCGCTCCGATGCATACACATGGTAGAGCTGTGCATACTGAGCGGTACATTTCCATTCCTTATGCTGCATGTTGTGGCTGTGGTTCTAGTAAAATCCTAAATGCCCATCTGAAATGCTATCCTATTTGGGATGCAGAGAGATGTAATGGCCCAATTTTCATCCACCAGCCATCACTAGAGTGCTGAAAGTGACTCTGCTTGTGACCTCTGCATGTTGGGCAGGGGAGAAGATCATCTGATGTGCCCAGACTTTATTATTATTATTATTATTATTATTATTATTATTATTATGTGAAAAACTGTTAAAAGGAAAATTTCACCCAAATACGGTACATTAGAGATGGAATAAACATCAAATATCACTAACCTATTGGTGAATTGTAAGAGTATGTCACAACTTTTATTTTACTACGTTGCTGTTTTGGAGGTTATGTGTTTATGTAAGTGTGTATAGAACTCTCCATGTGGGCTAAATGATATGGTGCGGGACTGGGTGTGAGTATCCCCATAATTTTATAGTGGCAATCTTTTACAAGGCAAAGCAAATGTGGTTTTGCTTGGTAAATGATTGTGAGAGAATGCTTGTATTTTGAAGAAGCAAAGTCCGCACATCTGGCTTCTCACTGGCTATTCTACTTATCCTGTGGCGTTTTAACTGGGAATTATAATCCACTGTTCTTAACTTCATATTTAGATGGGTATGAAACTTTTCCTGTGGCATTCATTTTTCTTTTACTTGTCCAAATAAGAAGCCAGCTACAGTTGCATGTGTTTAGAATGGATTCATATCTTTATTGACAAAAGATTATTTACTGTGGACAAATGAGATAGGGATGTGGCAATATTTACCCAGCCAGCATACAGTAGGTGTGAGTAATGGCATTCTGATGTGGAACACTATGAACTGCCACAAATTCAAAGTCTATAGAAGGAGTGCTGTTATTGTGGACTTGTCACAATCTCCTGTTTGATGTAGGCCTGAAATATTACCTATGAGTAGTGGAAACCTTCAATTCTTTATTTGGCATAAATTAAACACCAGTGTTTTTTTTTTGTAGTCTACATAAAGAATGACTTTACATTTATATTGGGAATTTAGGCTATAGTGTAATGTATACATTTTGGGTGTCTGGAGAAACACATATTAAAGGGACATTGTTTTGAAGCTCTACACATCTTTTGGGAGTTTCAAGTATCTATTTACTCTCTAGTCTTGGGAAATGAAAGAGGGTTCCAATGGAAGAGCGCAACCTCTCAGAACTAATTGTAGTCTTTAGGACCCTATATGTGACACTGGGAGGTCAGCTCTAGGGGAGAAAACCATCATTTACAAAATATCCCCCTAGTGAACACCTTGAAATCATTAAAAACGTTGAATAGGTGAGCCACATTGTATGGGGGTAAGGCATGTTAGTGTGAATTCAGTATAGTTGGTACATTCAGAAGTGGTATAGGTGAGACATTTGGTTAGATCTCACTATTAAAGCACATGAAGGAGAGTTTTGTCACTGGGAATAGTGAATTCTAGAAGCTAATTACAAAACAAGGTAGCCCCTTTGGAAGACCCCATGGAGAGCTGGATGAAAAATGTGTTAACTTTGTCTCTGCGTGCATCCAATCTAGATCCATTATAGTGGTTCGAGCAGAGGTGGGGAAATTACTCTCCACTGAGCTTGTCAATTGAGAGAGTAGAATGCTAAATTTACTAGGGTATGAAATCCTCTACAAAACTAGCCAGTAAGATTTTAATAGGAAATGAGTTTACATATAGCTGTGGGTTTATTTCCTAGTCATTAACTACAAAGCACAGTGTATCTGTAAATTAGCAACCTGCATCCACAAGGTATTGGTAATTGCAGTATGGGAAGAGTAAAGAACAAGCATCTTTCTGGATCTTGGATGGGAAATCAAGTGTCAATGCCTTTCTTGACCCACCCATGGTTGCGCTGTGGGTGAGATTGCTAGATGATAAATTGTTCTTGGTAAATAATTTGTTTTGAGAACGCATGACCACATAGACTTTTGGATAGGCCATACATATGATTTTTGGGGATGACATAGATTTCACACAAGCCTTGTTATAATTTATGTAGCAGACTTCTGTTAACTTCCAGAATGAAATGTAGACTTCAGTCAAGGAAGTAGCTCTCTATTTAAAAATCAACCCAATGCGTTTCGCCAGAACAAATTCATCATGGGCATGGCAAATTGACTTTTTCTACAACGTAGAATATTCTTTATACTGTAAAAAAAAATCAAATCAATTATTGGTTATTGTAACCGTCAGGGATTTAACCTTATGGAACGGATTCCTTATTTAACCAAAAACGAAAGACGTATTATCAAAATTATGAATAAATTTCAATCAGAAATTGATAGGGCCCAGTACTGGTAAATTTTAGGAAAAAAACTTCCTTCTTTGTTCACAGCTGGTGGAGAAGTGAGAGGACTATTGTTGTGTTACCTATTGAGTGAATATTACCCTGTGAACAAAGAACCAATTTAAAAATCTGAAAAGCTTAAACAAAATAATTCTGTTGCACAAAAAGAACAACAGATTTTTCAGTGTAAAGTATGTTTCGTTTTAGAAATGGTACAAGTACACCATGATATCCAGAACAGTTTATTCTAGACCTGCGTTGGATAATCCATTTTGCCAAATTATCAGTGGATTCCCCTTTGCGCTGCCAGACCATCAGGTGCTTGAAAATTTGTGGTGAACCTGTATTGAATATTATGGTAAAGCTTTTGTTGCAGTCAGAATAAGGCAATTTATTTCCTAGGTGTAAATTTGTTATCTTAAATAAACAGGCACTTCAATTACCACAATGGCTCAGGACATCTGAAAGTCCCATCAAGTTAACAAAGTAGCAAGTTTCATAAAAAAATATAAATCTCTTGTCATTGTAGACTGAATAAAATATATATTAAATTGGACATTTAATTACCTGCACGTACTGTATGTGAAACAGAGGCTTTGATCTTTATGTGGGCGTTATGCAGTGTTTCTACCCTTCCCTCTAAACAAATAGTTACATTTATTCTCAATTAAATAGTAGGAAAGTAGTCCATAAAACCTATTATAGATTTACCCTGTAATAACAAGCGATAGACAGAGTAAAGCTGGGCATACACTACAGTGACTGTTCCCCTTGGAGAAGTCACAAGATTCCCCTCCCCCCATTGAGCCGCTCAGGAAGGATTGCTTGTGGCCCTTTTGAATGCAATATTGCATGTGATACCAGCCAAGCCTGCCTGACTCAGAAGCAATCCAACAGATCGCTTCTGCAGCCGGTGCAGGTTTGTAATCGGTCCAGCTGTCAATCACATCCAATTGGATGCTTTTCATGCAATTGATCGCTGCAATTGCATGAAAAAAAGCCCAAATTGCATGTCAATTGCCCTAATGTAAGGGGATCTTAAGATTTATTTAGGGCAATTCATGTTTAGTGCGAACAAGAGAGGATACTTTGGGGTATGTGTACAAAATTGTGGCTTTTCAATTTATTTTTTAGTTATTTATATAGAGTACACATATTCTTCAGGGTTTTAGATATTTGACATTCACATCAGTCCCTGCCTTAGTGGAGCTTACGGTCTATATTCCTTACCACATTCATTCCAGGGTTCATTTGCTAGGGAGATTTTGTACTACAATGTATAGTCTAACATGTATATATAATGTGTATACATATGGTTAAATGTTTATTCCTGTTTTGGGCATGTCTCTCACTTGATTGCTAGCTTGAATGCACCATGTATTGTTAAGGCCCCCATACATTAGTCAGACCTAATTTCCCCGGAGCTGCCCGGGAGAGCTCACTACGATTTGCCAATTTTATCCCATGTAAAATTCCCGGGGAGCTGCGGGGTCAGGAGAAAAAAAAGCCTGAGCAGTGTGGGGTTCGGGCTGCGTGAAGCACCTGGGGGCTGTGGCTACAGCCGTGGAGCGGGCAGTCTGCAGTGTCCACGAAGCGCTGAGTGAGTGGACACTGCGGACAGCGGCAGCAGAATTGGAAAATTCAAAAGAAAGGCTGGCTGCTGATTGGCTGAGAGAGAGGAAATGCGTCTTGGCTAGGACATACGAGGAGGCTGCTAATTTTGATGAGACTCATATTATGTGTGGCAGTCTGCATACGGAGCAGAACAGAACTTCTATTGGAAAAGGCTATATTCTAGCAGATTTAGACTCTCACACACCGGTATACAAGTGTCATTTATCATATATTATTGTCTCCTGACGTATCAAGCTGTGACAGAGATGCATTATAAAAATAAAAAAAAGCAAATAAACACCAGACAAAAGAGGATTCTAATGCAATCTGATGTGCCAAGAGGGGCTGTTTGGTGTGACTGAAACAATAATGTGTGTGGAAAAATCTGTACTATTCCATTTTGTAACTGTAGTGGGTATTCCTACACACCCCTTACCATT
The DNA here is from genome assembly GCF_055691185.1 of Crinia signifera. Taxonomy (NCBI): domain Eukaryota; kingdom Metazoa; phylum Chordata; class Amphibia; order Anura; family Myobatrachidae; genus Crinia; species Crinia signifera. The sequence continues at coordinate 167,272,980 of NC_139220.1, forward strand.
CGGTGCCCACCAAATGGGTTCCCAATCATACTGAGCGTGACGTCCGATCCCAGTCACTCCTACCTCGTTGGGAGACAGTCCGAGTTTGAACCTATTCCACACAATGGTCAGATTGGGAGGAGCCTTAATAATCTATATCCATCACCTAACAATGGGTCAGTGACACTACTAGAAGCACTGCTGCTCATACGGCACAGGTGTCATACACCGAAAGTACATTCCTGTGCTTTGTCTGTTGTTCTTCCTGAGTTGTCGCCTCCCACATCTCCTCTTCTTTGGAACTCCCTTCTCTTGTCAGTAACTTTCTTTTAACCCTGTGCTGTCTGGGCCATGCCCCCTCCTGCTCTTGCAACAGCACACATCTTATTCTCCATGCGACAAAGGACACATTCTCCATAACACAAACTTATATTTCTAATACTACATTGCTTATCCCTATCACTCCTATTGGTGGCGTGGTAATCATCATTATTATTTTTATGTGTCAAATATAGAAATCAAACATTAAAATATCAATAAGCTATGGATACAACAATGATGCTAATTACTCCTGTAGCCATTGCTAAATGCATTTCTTTAACTTCAACATCTATATTTCCTGGCCATATATTGGCACATGCTTTTATGTCTTTGTTATATTATGGTGGAATATCACTCTTCCTGTTTGTATGACTGCTTGCATAAACATTGGTTTAGCAGTGATTTGTTGCTGTGGCAGACCTACAACTGACCTTAAAGAGTGGTTGTACAAGTACAGCACCCTGGATTGGTGGAGCCCTGGTTGTATAAACACTGAGGGCAAACATATTGTCCCTGAACACCTGCAAGCTGATCTTTACTTGTTTACCTGCAGTTGTAATGATAAGGAGAAACCCTTTCTGATCTCTCTCTCTCTAAAAGTTGTAGCTTATGTTCTGTGTATTCCATCCTGCAGAAAAGTAATATATTCAGTTTTAAAACAATAACATTAGTAATTTGTGTACCACTTTCCGGTCCACAATTTTACCGCCTAAGGATTCCTTCAAACTGAAGCTATTGCTTGTGGCAGTATGTGTTTCACCATTTAACACCAAGTCTTTAAATGCTGGGGTTGCACCCAGACACAGGTCCATTCCATGAGCGACCCAGCATTTGCAGTCTGCAAGCTCTGACGCCGATGGGGGCAGCGAGGAGCGATGGCACATCATTGAGGGTGGGAGAGGAGGTAGCACTTGAAGCTGACAGGGTTGCCTCCTACATACTTTGAATTGGACGGACCCGGGTTACGCGTTCACACCCGGTAGCTACCAGGGTTGAAATGCCAGGGCATGGCTCCCGGCATTTTGGCCTGAGACTCATTCACACCAGCACTACACCCGGGTTGGTGTGAATGGGGTATTAGAGATGTAGCGAAGTGGGCACTTGGCACGATAGATGGCAAAGGAAGTGAGCCATGCAGGGGCCATTGTACACTAATTCGGGGTCCATATGCTCAGGTGTTGAAATTGACATGAAAAACAGTGAAAAACTTCATGTCATCTTTTCATATGTCGACTTTTTGCTTTTCAATGTTGATCTTCTGCTGACGACTATTCTGTGAGCTGTACGACAGCCACTTTCCAAATAGGAATCTAATAATGAAAAGTTCTCTAGCTCCTGCGTGTCACATGCACAGGCGTATTGTACAATGCACATCTATTTAACAGATGGAGATGTAGAGTGTTATGGTGTATACACACGGTAAGATTTGGTTTCCGATGTTCCCGATATAGGGAACATCGGAAGCCAAATCGCATGCTTTTTTAGGGCTTGTGAGCCCGATGCGCGCTCCTGTGTGAGCGCATATCGGCAGCCAGATAGAGAGGGCAGGCAACACTATATAGTGCAGATCTGCACTATATAGTGTAAATTGTGCCCCTCTGGCATGCCGTGAGATGCGAGTCGGACTCGCATCTCATGGCAGGAACTGCCGTGTGTACACACTTTTAGTCAGTAAGTTTTATTTATATGGCGCACTTTCTCCAACAGCACAATATGTTGACCACTATTGGTCAGCGTGGTCAAAAAGTCGACATGCACTAGGTCAACAATGACAAGTTTGACGCAAGCAGTAGGTCAACATGGCAATGGTGGACATGAGTTTTTCACTATTTTTTTCTACTCTAATAACTTGTTCATACTTTACGTTCCACGTGGTCTACAACTGGGTACGGTAAAGGGTGCTGAGTGATGTGTTCAAGGTACCAGGTCCGAAGCATGGCGAGGGAAGCAAGTCATGCAAGATTACGTGTTACACTAATTAGGGGTCCAAAAACCTGTAAAGAAAAAACCCTCATGTCCACTTTTCATGTGTCGTTCATTTCCCTGTCGACCTTTTTCTTATGTCAAATCTAGTGCATGTCAACCTTTTTCCTGTGTTGACCTTCTTACTGTCATCCATTAGTGGTTGACCTAATGACTTCCGACCTAATTTCTGTCTATTTAATAATTCACACCCTAGGCCAGTGATGGCTCACCTTGACACTCCAGCTGTTTACACATCCCAGCATGCCCTGCATCAGCTTTAGCATGGCCAAATAGTAAAACTGTAGCAGGGCCTGCTGGGATGTGTAGTTCAACAACAGCTGGAGTGTCAAGGTTAGCCATCACTACACCTAGTCAGCACCTCTGTGGTAAACGCGGGAATACAGGTGTTTGTGGCTCTTGTACAGGCTGTCCTTTCCTGGAATCACGGACTTTATGTAAAGGTGTGTACAGAAATGAATGTTACTAGCAGAGAGGGTAGGGTGGGTCTGAATTCCTTTTTGGAAAATAAATCACAAAGCATTCAGAGAATCCTTTCTGTATTGTTACTTGTTATGGTCTGTCTTCACGCCTGAGGTACCTTTTTCCTCTGCTGCAGTATTACTGGCGTTTTGAATGGTGAATTTCCACCCTCCCCCTCTTTCCTCTTTGGGAAAGTAACAATGCCTCATCTCATCAGAAGATTCTATTTATGCCTGAATATACCATCCTATGGATACCCTGCATTAGTAATAATTTTATAATAGACTGTGAAAACACTGTAGGTTTGAGTCATACGCAGATCTATTGGCAGTCTTTATGCAAATGGTAGTAAGATCTTCCCTTATGTACATCCGTGCAATGATAATGTGCAAGGAATGATACGCTGGGTGTGGTACGGGACTCCGACAGTCGGGATCCCGACAGTCATTATCCCGACGTCGGGATCCCGACTGCCCAGAGTCCGACAGCATGGCAAGCGCAAAAAAGCCCCTTGCGGGTCGTGGACCCCCACAAGGGAAAATAGTGGGTGGCCGTCAGGCACCCGGCTGTTGGCGTTTTGACAGTCGGGATCCCGACGTCGGGTAACCGACTGTCGGGATCCCGACTGTCGGGAACCCGTCCGGCACCTGATACGCTCACTTCTAGCATCTATGCATGCTTTATTAATGACTGGTGTGTTGATATACATCTCCAACAATACATACAGTACTTACAAGTTAGTTGGGTGCCCACTAAGCTATTTGCTTAGTTTTCCGCATCCCCTCGCGATCAATACTTGCATCAGCCCAATGGGAGGTACACTTCTTCTGTCAGCCCACGGGCTCCTATGCCTGAGGCTGTGTGAGTACAACCACTTGCATTGGAACTCCCACTGAACAGACCACTTTCTGGGTATTGCTGGCCACCTTCCAGTCTTTTCTCAGGAAGCCCATCATATCTGATGCATTCCATCTTATACAGAAGCTTCTTTGTCGCTAAACTGTTTTTTTCTAAAATGTTTTATGGGAATGCTCAATTTATAGCCAATAATAAAAGGAACGTAATCTATAAAAGCTAATACCACATTGCAGACTGACCTCCAAATGCAAAGAGTGTACAAGATCTAAGGGAACATGCTAAACCCATGAATTCTGTATTGAAGGGCCATACTTCTTGGCCACTAGTTACCATCCCATCAAAATGATTGAACATCATAACCGTAATGTCTAGTGTCAAACACAGGTTTTCTAGAGGGGGGTTTCCAAATGCAAAATCTCCCACTATACGGAACATTGTAGCAAGTGTGGGAGTCTGGACGAATGGTAGTAATAACCATCAACATTAATGTAGCCATTTGTTGTTTTATACACTGAATACTATATGGAGTACAGTATTCATATTTAACACTATAGATGGTCTATAGCATAGGTTGTATCAAACATTTAAATATTGTAAATAAGTGGTTGGGAAAAGGTTAAACTTACTATAATAAATAAATGCACTAACCGAATATAACCAGCACAGCACTCCATGCTCACATTCTCACACCTCATGGTAAAGGCCCCCATACACTAGTTCGACTTGACCACTTTTCACCCGGTTCCGATGGATAAGGCCGAGAGATTGGGTGAAAAGTGGCCGAATTGTATGCGTTTGACATCCGATCCAATGTATGTGGACATTGAAGTTGGAGGAGGGAATTGCTGCACGTCCGACCTCCATCTCGGCCCCCCTTCTGGCAGCATGGAGCGGGATTGCATGTAATATGTCACCTGCAGAAGGACTGAAGGTGATCCTGCCACTTGGGAAGGTCCCCTGCCTCTTAGCTCTACAAATAGTGTGATCCAAAAGGCGCTGTCTTTTGTATTACACTATTTGTAGGGCGTGGAGTATATAGGGACTGGAATCCCTGTGTTGATTCTGTGCTGCAGTTTTTTAGGGCGCAGGGCACCAAGTTTTATTTTTAGCTACCCCTGCCTCTTCTTCCTAGTAGCTACTCTCTGGTCCAGTGCACTGATGGAGGACCCTGATCCGTACACACAACAATCTTGGTAGAAGAAGCTGCTACCACTGAGTGTGCAACTGCTCTGCTCTGTTCCTTACACTGCATGATGTGGCAGCTTCTCCAGTAATTGTATCATATATCATATCATTGCTGTCATAATTCAAGCCACTTGCAAAAAGGAGGGGGGGGGGGTTTTCTAGGCAACTGGAAAGCCTCTTGTGTATGTCTATAATGTAAGTGCAGATGTGTGTGTGCCCAGACGGTACAACACTTGAATTGCTCTGTCGGGCACCATCTAGTAGCCACTGGCGTGCAACCCACATGAATTCTCCTCCATAGACATGAGGAGCATGCAAGCCTATTATTATACAGGATTTTCTTGTGGTAACATTGATCCAGAGCTCCCTATTTAAACTACAGAAATATAGGGTACTTATGTAATATCTGGGCTCCCGTTTTTCTTATGAGACCGTGTCCCCTCGCGGGGCACGCTGCGCTCGCCACGCTTCGGGCACGGTGGCTCGCTGCGCTCGCCACACTATATAATATCAACTCCATGCGTAGTTGGATAGTAGGGGTATGAAAAAATGGGGTGCATTTAACATGGGAGCCCAGATAATACATAAGTACCGAAATCTAGTCCGGACATAGAAATAATGTCCGGACATACATTTAGTAATGGAGTAGTACTGATCGGATTGTTCTTGGTGATTAGTTTCTCAGGCTGCCATACTGCCACGCTATCTCCTATCTAAGCAATTACACAAAATACATGACTACACCCAACACACTGTATCTGCATCTGACTGCACACTGGCTGCAGGCACTAGAATACCAGCAGACAAGATGTATATAGATAACTTGTTAAATAACAATTAGGCTGCTCCAGAGCAGTGAAGCATGCTAGTCACAACTGGACTTTCAACTACAGCAAATTACACCCTTTCTATCCTGGAATAGGAGCTGTTCCCATGGCACAGCATGCAGACTGTGGGGTGCAAGGAAACACTGTAGTGAGCCCACCCCATCATTTCCATGTGAATAGAGTGTGGAAGTTGCAGCCTATGGAGCTTGACATCCACAAACCATGAAAATGAGATGTTGGCCATTGTTTTCATGTCCACATACCAATGCTGATGACTGCGAGTGTGCTGACTTTTATGTTCAGCGCTTTGATCTCCTCCCTACATACCTCACTACAAGTCATCTTATAAGCACTACGCTATTAGTGTAAGAAATGCTTCTTTGAAAATGTACTTTGATTTCCCATTTATGTTCAACTAACATTTATCTTATTTTGGTTGCAGTAAAGTGGTAATGTCAATTTTTATCTGTTTTAAGAACAACTGGTAAATTTTCTTCCACTTGTTTTAAAACCTAGTTGTATATGAAGATGAATTGAATATGGTTCCAAGCCATGCCGATGGTTTCATTGTGATTATTTATTTTATTGCTTTTTCACTGTCTCTTACTCCTTTAACACCGCATCTCGGAGCTGGGTTATTGCTGGGTTGCTGACGTGTCAACCTGGGTCGAGGTGCGGTGTGAAGGCACCAAAGCTTATAACCCGGGATGACCAACCAGGCAATTCAACCTGGGTTACAGTATAGTGCTAGGTGTGTTTTGTACCAAATTGCATCATCACATCTAGTTCATATCGCATACGATACTGCCTGCACATACTTTCTTGGCTTGCCATATGAACTACACTGGGGCACACATCACAAGCAACACGTACTATGAACTACACATGATGCGTTTTAAACTCAGGAGTTCAAAACACATCTGAGAATCGCACTGTGTGTATGCACGATTAATCTAGTCGTTGTCTGAAGTTTAGGAAAATGATTATTTTTACAAAATGTGAATAATCCGGTGCTATATAGATTTGTTTCATAGTCCTAAACACGTCACAGTGAGGCACAGAACTCTTGCTCCCAAGACACCTGCCAGTCTCCACATGGCATAACGCTCTGACCTACAGTGTGTAATAGGAAGCTGCCAATGACTGCTCAGAGGAAGCTTATTGCTCCGCCCACAGTTTTTGTGACTGTTATACCAGAAATTCCATCAGTAACAAGTGGCTGATTTGCAAGAGGTCAACAGGAGGTAAAACAGTAAATCTGGAGTGACAGCTGCTCAAGGGGTAACCAGTTTGGTATTGGGAAGCAGCTGCACGAGTCATTGGAATGAAGGCATTGTGGATTGCAGAAACTCTACAATCCACCTAGAAAGGAGCGTGCACTTGACACGCCATTGTTTGCATATACTGTAATGGACCATATTTATTACAGAGTTGTATCAATGCTTTTGTATATAATCAGTAAAGGACCATATTTGTATTTTACATATTAATAAATGTACTTCCATTGTAGGCTCATGCTTACTGTCTTAAGGCCCCATACATTAGGCCGACTTGTCCTTAGAACAAGTCGGACCCAATTCTCCTGTGAGCCTCCCGGCAGCTCCCCGGGAGGCTCACCTACAATTTGGCACTTGATGAGCCAAATTTTACATGTGATAAATCGCTTGCGATTTATCACATGTAGCGAGGAGCAGGGGGCGGGCGGTGAGGGGCATGGGGCCAGCGGTGATCCTCTTCATGGGGAGCAGTGGGGCGGGCAGCGGGGGTACTGAGCGCTGACGCGGGCGGTGTGGTCAGCAGCAGCGCTCATCAGGGCGACGCCGGAGCGGGCAGCGGGTCCTGACGGTTTAACTAGCTGGCGGCTCCGGTGTGTGATGACCTGGCCGGGCACTGTGATCATTCACAGATATCATTCAGCAGCGCTGCGGGATGGACGGGGCCGGGCAGTACAGTGGCGGGTATTAGATTTTTAAAACACCTGTCAAATGACTAGCCGTTCTCTGATTGGCTGAGAGCTCTCAGCCAATCAGGGAATGGCTAGTCATTTGACAGGTGTTTTAAAAATCTAATACCCGCCACTGTACTGCCCGGCCCCGTCCATCCCGCAGCGCTGCTGAATGATATCTGTGAATGATCACAGTGCCCGGCCAGGTCATCACACACCGGAGCCGCCAGCTAGTTAAACCGTCAGGACCCGCTGCCCGCTCGGGCGTCGCCCTGATGAGCGCTGCTGCTGACCACACCGCCCGCCCAGGTCAGCACTCACCGGCGCCGCCAGCTAACAGGGAGGTCGGACGTGATCTTATGTGCTAACCGTCCGACCTCCCTGATCCGATCCGATGCGCACGGGACCGCGCATCGGATCGGTTCAGATGTCACACTCCTGCGATTTTGGGCCGATTTCACCAGGTTATCGGCCCAAAGTGCCGAAATCGGATGAAATCGTCCCAAAATCGCATAGTGTATGGGGGCCTTTAGTTAAGCTGCATGAACAGAGCCAATTCTTTTTCTCCAATGAGAAAATAGCCTATAGCTGTAAAAGTCATTTGCTTATCACATTATATTGGATGTGCTTTTTATCTGTTTAAATCACCTATACCAAGAGTTGGTATAGGTGATGGGAGAGCCATCCGTGGCGATGAACCATGGATATAAAGTTTTGACACAGATACCAGGCAACAGGTGGACCCCAGTTGGAGACGCACAACCACAGAAGTTCCAACTTTAGTGCAGTTGGCCAAGCAAGATGGTGGCTGTAGTTACCGTGCCACAGTACACAGTCACAATTTCACAAGTGCTGGAAGCCAGTTGCAGGAACCAAACTAAAACTCAGTGATAGTGCCATTCTCCATCAAGACAATATATAAGTCCAGGAAAGTGGTGGATTTTCTGTCACATTTAACTTTTCCAGGAACTTGGTCATCCACCATGCAGTCCAGACCTGGCCCCTGCAATTTCTTTAGGTTTCAATAAATCAAGGGTACTTGTTTCCTAGCACGGCCACACCGATTTACATCGGGGTGGTCGTGTCGGAAAAATCGGGTCGATCGCATCGCATGCGATTTGGTCGCATGCGATGCGACCGACCGATTTTGGACCCGATTTTTTTTTTTTTTTTTTTTTAATGTAAATCGGGTCCCTGGGACCCGATTTTACATTGCATTCAATGTAAAATATTCCCAACCCCCCCAAATTTAACGGCGTACACCGCACCCCACGATAGACGCCAACCCGAAGCGTGGCGAGCGCAGCGAGCCCGCGAGGGGCGGCGGTGCGCGTCCTCCGACCTTTTCATTCCCCTACTATCCACGTCGGCGTGGAGTTGAGAATAGAATAGTGTGGCGAGCGCAGCGAGCCACCGAGCCCGAAGCGTGGCGAGCGCAGCGTATACCTGTGAAGTTATACGCGTCCCCTCGCGGGGCTCGCTGCGCTCGCCACGCTTCGGGCTCGGTGGCTCGCTGCGCTCGCCACACTATTCTATTCTCACCTCCACGCCAACGTGGATAGTAGGGGAATGAAAAGGTCGGAGGACGTGCACCGCCGCCCCTCGCGGGCTCGCTGCGCTCGCCACGCTTCGGGTTGGCGTCGATAGTGGGGTGGCGTTTACAATGGGGGGGCATGACGGGGCCATATACAATGAGAAATGGCCCATATTGGCCCATTTCCCATTGATTACTATGTTAAGATGGACTTAATGAAGTCCATCTTATCTTGTGCCATTATAATGGCACAAGACCGACACGACCGACGCGATTTCAATGTTAAAAATATTTTAACATTGAACCCTATGGAGAAATCGGGTCCATCGCGTCGGTCGCGTCGTGTGCCATGTTAAGGCACACGACGCGACCGACGCGATGGACCCGATGTACGCGATTTCTCCATAGGCTTCAATGTTAAAATATTTTTAACATTGAAGCCTATGGAGAATCGGGTCCATCGCGTCGGACGCGTCGTGTGCCTTATTAAAGGCACACGACCGACGCGATGGACCCGATTTTCCATTTGACGGTAAAATGGACCTGATTTTAAAGAAAATCGGGTCCATCGGGGGCATCGTGTGCCTTAAAGTTAAGGCACACGACCAAGAAGATTGTGGCCGTGCTAGGAAACAAGTACCAAATCAAGTGCCAGATGCACATAATTTGAGACATAACTGAAGTGTCAAAAGTTATGGGGTAGTAGTATGTACATTAAATGGCCTAACTATAGTGGGTGTAAGGGGTGCAATTGCTATGGGTTAGAAAGGCCTACACCCAGGTGTCATACTAATTTACTAGATATGTAATCTAAGCAATAAAGCCTGAACTGTGATGCATGACATATTTTTAGTGAGAGGGGTAAGTTGTGGATGTTCTAAAGGTAGGGGGGGGGAGCATAATTGTTGAGTGGAGACTACTGAAATGTAAAATTGAGATACTAGTGTTTCTCTGTATGAATAGGGTCACCGTAAAGTGGCTTAGGGCCAGATGTATCAAGCTTCAAAAAGTAATAAAGTGGAGAGTGATAAACAGCCAGCCCATCAGCTCCTACCTGCCATTTTTGAAACACAGTCTGTTACATGGCAGGTAGGAGCTGATTGGCTGGCTGTTTGTCACTCTCCACTTTATCATTTTTTAAAGCTTGATACATCTGGCCCTTAATATGAATTGGTGACACTATGTCATAATGTGAATTGGAGATAACGTGTTTCATAATGTGTACTGGCAGCCCTACTATGTGATGACATGTAAACTAGAAAACAAGGATGGTTTATAAAATACATTTGAGCATGACTATTGGGCATAGTATAAACTAAGGCACTATTATGGTTTAGAAAATGAACTAAGGAGTTATTATGGGGCATAACATTAATAAATGCTACAAAACCACAAGGTTTTGGTTATGCCCCTGGTGTGGTGCCATTGTACTGTGATGTCTTGGAAATATCCAGACTTGCATCAGTTGTAATCTGACATCTCGCGAGTCAGTTTAAATACCCACTAGACTGCTCATGGCAAAGCATTGTGAAATATTGTAGTTGGAACGGGGCATGACAGTAGGTAGGTTCCTTTAAAGATTGAACATTCCATTTCCAAGTTGTATGTACACATACCTCAATCTCTTATCACGTGTACTGGGAATACCTATCGAAAGGCACAACTGCACCCCATGTACAGCACAGTATGCAACTATGGGTGTTTCAATGATTGTGACCAGTGGTGTCTGGCCAGAATTGTCCCTGCTGACACACAAGTGACACAGTCTCAAATCGCTTCCACAATCAATACAGGATGTACCATATGCATATCTACCAGGTCAGGGCAGCATTCCTTCGCACCCATGGCATCCAGATCAGAATGCTCCTGTTAACACTACGATGTCCCATGGGACACCATCCGTTGCCTGGGCTTGTGATGTCCCTACTTGGAGTTTAGAGGTCTGACAACACGTGGCTTGGTCCAATGACTCACACTCGTTTTTTCATGCCGTACAAACCCCCTCACCGACAGCAATGATTACCCCTCATTAACTGAAGTACAAATGACATTTTATAATCCACCCCCAATTTTGTATCCTTTTAATTTTTTGTACCACCTTGCTATGCATTAGTTCAACAAACATTTTTTCCCAAACAAAAACATTGTTTTCCATAACTGGCTCTGGCAAAAGTGACTATCACCTTTTACAAGGAGCCTGGTCGTATCCTAGATTTCCTGTTGTTGTTTTTTTTGGAGGATAAGGGGGTGAAGCTGGGTGCAGTTACAACCCCTGCAACTGTATTCAACTTAGCTCAACAAAATAAGCAGTTTCCCCTCCGCATGTGCCTCACCTACATGATTCTGCAACTTGCTGGTGTATTCCCCTTTGAATTTCCTCCTATAATCTTATCCTATTATGTTTAGAATGGAATATTGACTCAATATTCAATTGAATACATTTTTGTGTCTCGTTGTTTTGTTGGAGCCTAGAAACGGCTTCTCGACATTGCCATAATGATAGCTTTAGGGGTAGGTGGCTGTTAATTTATTATGAGTAGAACTGTTATACTTGGACTGGTTATTGTCTAGAGGTAGCGATGAGCAGGGGGGAATTCTGCAAATCCATATAATGTGTGTGTTCTGGAGTACTCCTGCTGAAAGCATCAATAGACATAGACTGACGAGTCATATTTATGCTAGCCCTGGACCTAAGGGAGATAAGGAATAAAGAATAATATATGAGTATGATGCGCTAATGGAAGCGATGTTGAGTACTGGAGATAGTGTATGATTTAATGTGGAGCCAGCATATGTGGGATGTCCGAGTGAATCTAGGCACTGTAAGTTGGTTTTACGTGCCGAGTAGCCACAGTGATGTATAGGAGTTGAGCTTGCGATAAAAAAGGTGTTCTAGCAAAGTAACTTACAATCAAATGTCTTCCTTTTTTCTTTCTTTTTTAAGAACATGGTACATCTGGTAAACTTGCATTTAAATATTATGGGCGAGATGTGTTCAGCCTTGAAAAGTGATAAAATGGAGAGTGGTAAACCACTAGCCATCAGCTCCTAACTGTCATTTTTTTCAAACACAGCCTGCAACATTGCAGCTAGATTGGCTGCAACTTTATCACTCTCAGTTTTATCACTTTTCCATCTTAGTACACCTGGGCCATAGTGTATGTTATTGCTTTGTAGCCATAGGTAGGCTATTGTACATTGATCCGGTGTAATATAGTATCACTTATGTTCCTTTTTGGGGGATTTAAATGTGCATCTCCCGGCTGGTTTAACAAGGTGATAAAGAATGCTTATTTATTTTATTAGTGTATTGTATATAGTAAACACTTTCATTATTTGTTGCCATTTTGATATGTATGTGTGTACTCCTTTTTATGTGGTTTATCATGGGGGTTCTATATATTATTTCTAAGGACAATAGTGTTCATTCTAGCACCCGCTATCTTTGAAAACCCATGCAGTTCCTCTTCCCTGCCTAGGGTGTCGCTGTCTGCTGTAGTGCTTCTAGCACAGTGTGGTCTGTATATCAGCCCTGATATGCAAACCAGACCTGTGCTAGAAACACCACAGCAGACAGCGACACCCCAGGCAGGGAAGAGGAACTACATGGATTTTCAAAAATAGAGGTGCTAGAATGAACACTAGACAACATAGGGCGGTATTCAATGTTTGGCACTATTTTCGACAGGGGAAATAGCAACCGCCATCTATTTAATGCTGCCGTTTCAGACAATATTGAAGGTGGATTTTGACAAAACATATTAGTCAGAAACGGCTGGGGATTGTTGATTTACTTCCGTTTCTCGACAATCCACTGCTGTTTTTGCCGGCATGCCCACTTTTCGACACTCGACAGGGGAAAAATTGAATTCCACCTGTGGAGCTGCAGGCGAGCTGGCGGAAAAACGGCCCATGATTCTAACTGTCGTGACGTTCCGACAGTTGGAATCCTGAATTGAATACCCTTCTTAGTATGTAAATTGTATGATCCACTTACATAAATAAGGAAGGTTAGGTGGCTCATTGCGTAACAAAGGTATCACAGAATGTCCTGTAAGTACTGTGCATGTGAACATTTAAACTTCCCTGTACTGTTCTTTATCATTTCTTGAAACACAAGCTCTGTCCATCTTCCCTATATGACAATCTAAGGGGTAAATATACTCCAGTAGGCTGACCGGGAGCCCATTTTAGCATTTGTAGTTGGAAATTGCCGTAAAATAAATACACTTGAAAGTATTTAAAAAAAAAAAAGTTGACGGGGTACCCGAAAAGCCCCAATATTAATTTACTCTGTCCATGCTTACCAATTCTAATAATACTTTATTTCAGCTAAATATTGTTATTTGGATAGGAGAGTTTGATTTTGATGTTCTTCATGCCGTGTATTTAGCGGCTAGAAATGAATATACATTTTTAAGCCCCGTACACACGGGGGAGATATATTGCTCAGTGTCCCCTTTTCATCAGCGACCAGAGATGGTCGCTGATGAAAAGGAACCTCAGCCGGCGGTGCCGCAGAGGTAATCACCAGCGATTTTAGAATGGGGCTGAAAACGGGAGCGGGAACCCGGCGATTTATTACCGGGGCACACTCCCATCACTGGCAATATGGTCGCCAGCGACCATATTCCCAGCGATTTCAGCCCCTATCGCCCCTGTGTGTACACAGCATTATTGTTGATTTAAAAAAAAAAATGCGTATGGTCATCAAAAGCTCATTGTTTTAATTGGTCAATAGCTTTCTTGTGATATTAGTACAGATTCATCTTTTATGTACACTAATGCATAAAAGCAATTTGATTAATTGATGTGTTCTTCTCTCCATCCTGTAGATGGTGTACATAGCGTTACTGCGCACTGTACCTTGCGTATCACCATCATCACAGACGACATGTTAACCAACAGTATCACAGTCCGGCTAGAAAACATGTCCCAGGAGAAGTTTCTATCCCCGCTGCTTTCTCTGTTTGTGGAAGGTGTGGCAACAGTGCTATCTACCACCAAAGAGGGCATCTTTGTCTTCAATATTCAAAATGATACTGACGTTAGCTCCAACATTCTCAATGTAACCTTTTCGGCCTTACTACCTGGAGGAGTCCGCAACAAGTTCTTTCTTTCGGAGGATCTCCAGGAACAAATCTACCTGAACAGAACACTTCTCACAATGATTTCCACCCAGCGTGTTCTGCCATTTGATGATAACATTTGTTTGAGGGAACCATGTGAGAATTACATGAAGTGTGTGTCTGTGTTAAAGTTTGACAGCTCCGCTCCTTTCATAAGCTCCAATACTGTACTTTTTCGTCCTATTCACCCAATCAATGGATTACGGTGCCGCTGCCCCCCTGGATTTACTGGAGACTACTGTGAAACAGAGATTGATCTCTGTTACTCTAATCCTTGTGGCAAGAATGGACAATGCCGAAGCAGAGAAGGTGGCTACTCTTGTGAGTGCTATGAAGAATATACAGGTATGAGACATACATATTTTATTAAGGTGTTTGTTTTAGGTCTGACAACCATATTCTGTTACAGGTAGACCACCTGCGGTAATACAGCTCCTGTCGAACTACATGTCTCCACATGGCCGGCACAGTTTCCGCATGCTCACACAGAAACATTGTCAGGGATGCAGGAAAGTGTAGTTCCACAGTAACTGTAGTTGCTATCGGAGCATCAGAATGGTCGCAGCAGAACGTGAGCGAGCTGATCTCATGGGCAGGAGTACTTCCACCTGTGTTACTAAGGACAGGGCTGCATACTGTAAGAAGGGGGCAGTGGAATGATGTGAGGAGGGAAATAGAGGTGCCCAAGAAAGCACAGAATTAGGAATAGCGATATATAGTGCACCAGTTACACTAACAAAGAAATACTATAGTATAATAATCTTATTTCACACATCTATCTTGCTATTAATTCACAGTACTTATAAGTGGCTATTAGGAAGCCTGAGGATTAGCATTTAGTCCCTACTATCATTAACTGAATGAAATACGGTTTATAAAATGAACATTAGATGAAGAATGTTACAGCCTTAATTTAGGAAGAATACATTGATGGATCTAAGGAATGTGGCACAAGTATAAACTGTAATTGGGACAAGACTATAATATTCTATATGTATATTTTATATTTTTGGCATGTTAATGCATTTCAATATGGTTAGGGCACCATAACCTGCACATACATATGTCTCTTTTTTTAAAGAGTGATCCATCTGTTTGTTAAGGGCAGAACATAGAAAATTATACAGAACTTGTTGGAGTCTGTATTCATTGTGACTGTATGGGCCATATTCAAATGATGTTGCACTGGTAGCCACTAGAGGGCTTCCAATGGAACTCCATTTGGGGGCTACTGGCACCGGCATTTCCGCTCGCACCCCCTGGGGGTGGTTAGTTGATATCCACAAAAAGTCACCTCTTTGAGAGCGCAAATAGGGCTTTTTACTGTGCATTGAAGAATGCCTTATAAGTAAGAATAGGAATGCATGTCATAATGCAGGAAACCCCCTATACCAAGAGAGTGTAGTGATATATGGCCCTTTTTACAAATAGTTACAAGAAGATTGTTTTAAATAATGTGTGTGGGAGTATTTTTAGCAGTTATGAAATATATGGGCAATAATTCGACTTAAACACCAGATAAACTTCTTGATGGGGAGATCAAAGGTCACCAAAACCAGGCTCGCTCCTTGAATATTGGTACTAGTATAATTTACAAGCTCCCAATATTTATGTCATGTTGCATATAACACAGCATAACCCTATAACTCTTTATCAAGAAGGGTGTGGTGTAACACACCGACAGTCGGGATTCCGAAAGTCATTAGCCCGACGTCTGAATCCTGACTGCACGGGGGGGGGGGGGAGCGCAATGAAGCCCCTTGCGGTCTCGCTGCGCTCGCCACCTATTTTATTTTCCCTCTATGGGGGTCATGGACCCCCACGAGGGAGCAGTCGGGATTCCAACGTCAGAATCCCGACTGTCGGAGAGACATCCAGCACCCATCAAGAATTGCCTCTCGTGTTTAAGTATACAAGTACAGGTTGAGTATCCCTAAACAGTACAGTATACAGAGCATTTTGAATAAGGGATTTTTTGGGGATTTTGGAATATATATTTTTTCCCCATACTTTCATGGTCCCCTGGTGGTGCCCCGATGGTCCTTCGATATCCATGGTGTCCCCCAGTGTCCACAGCGACCTTCAGGATCCTCTTCAGCAGCATTTATGATCCCAGGGGTGCATTGCACGAGTGCCGCTGATCCTGGAGGCCGCCGTGGACATTAGGTGACAACGAGGTAATTATGAAAAAAAGGGGGGGGGGGGGAAATATTCTGAAAAACCACGGTTTTCTGAATATTTTGGTATACACGGATAAGGGAGACCCGACCTGTGCTATAAAATAACAGGTAGTCCTTTAGTTTCTCTGACGCTATTAGTTCATATTGATGTTATAGGCTGCATTTTTAGAATGACTGTTTTCGTCCACAAAATACTGCACTTGGAAGGCAATCCCTGTGGTCTTCATAACATTAGTGAAACACAGTGACAATATTTCCTAAATTATATATCTACACCTTTGACAATAAAATATATATATATAGGACCAGCTTACAGATGTGTCCTCATACACTGTGCCTTCAGTCTATCCAAACAGCCCCCTTGGCACCAGGTCCTATGAAACAGCTGAAAGAGACAGAAACACATTTCTAGATTATTGATCAGTTTCAATTGCTGCATTTGTATATCAGTCTCTGAGTCTGAATCTGTGTAAGAACTGTTAAGATGCAATTTCTGTTGTGCTAATCTGTGACTTTGTACATGTGAACAACTAATTGTTGGGTGGTTCTAGTTGCAGAAAAGTGTTTCTAATACTCTTTGGAGAAAATAGAATTAGGCAGAAGGTTTATCGAGGTAAAAAATCTTTATACCTTGCGTACGAGCTCCTGATACCCATGGTATCTAATAAAAATGGGTGCGTTTTATTTTTCCTAGAGTTGAAAACCCATGATGATGCTCTCCTGTCTGGTTGTCTCCATGGCTCCCAGTGGTCTCTTTACACTGGAGAAGGAAGCTGCTGGGAGATAGTTCTCCCAGCCGCATCCTCCGGGAGGGGGAAAACATACACACTGTGTGTCCACACACATGCAGACACACAGACACAGACACACACTTAGGGGGGTATTCAATCTTCGGGTCACGGCAGACGAGCTTGCTCGCCTGCCGTGACCCAGTCCCGTTCTCGGTCAGCTCGACCGAGAACATGCAGGCGGGATTCAATGTCCAGCCTGCAGCGGGACGAGAAGGGGGCGTGGCCACGAGTTGCGGCCGGGAAGTGACGAGATGCAGCCGGCAGCTCGTCACTTCCCGGCTGTCCTCGGCAGAACGAGCCCGACAGCTAGAGATGTCGGGCTCGTTCTGCCAGGAAACCCTGTTCAATGCTGTCGGGGAAGACAGCATTGAATAGGGCCCGTCGAGCATCTCCCCCACGGGAGATGCTCGACGGCGATTGAATATCCCCCTTAGTATTCACTCACATACAGTACTCGCTGATGCTGCAGGTGTCCCAATGCTTGATGTTAAAGACACCATATTGAAGGGGAGTAATTGCTGACTAAGCTAATTGGAAGCATCCAAATTCTTAATTAGTCCTTTGCCGCCAGGTACCAGTGCAAGTCTTGGTGATTTTTTCCTAAAAATATTTAATTTGGGAAAACTCAGACTTGATGTGAGGTGCGTTATAAAAGACGCAATGATAGAAATTATTATCTATAGAGAATTTACCCACCACCAAAGTATTTCCCCTGAGTGGTATATCGCTGCATCAACATCGCAAATAAGATGCTAAATTTAAACATAGTTGTGTCTCGGTGCCATGTGGTGTATAGATGCTAGGTGTATGGGGACACATCAGTATGCCTAATAAGGGTCCTCTCCTTGCATGTACATTTTGCAGTCTTTAGGTCTCTTTCAGACGATTTGAAATCTCCTTACTGGGGAAAAAGCCCTACACTGTGACCATCTCTCCCTTTGTTGAAAATAATTCACGGTGGATTTGAGGCCCCAGAAACTGAGGCTCTAAACAGTTGTGTTATCTGTGTAACTGTGAGCCGAAGCCGTTTGCTGCATGTTAATGTGTGCTATTGTCAGGCCCGTGAATGAACTTGGAGTGAATAATCCTGTTGGTGTGGTAATGCTGAGTGGAATTCCGAGTCAGTCAGAGACTCCCTCCATTTCACTTACCTTTTCATCAGGCAGCATTTCGGAAATATGTTACTGCAAAATGTTATAATCTGTCATCCTTATGATAAGACTCACTAAGGACTGATGATGGAGGGGGCAAGAGAGATGAAGTACTGCTACCAAATCTCAGTTAGTAGCCAAACACTGAAAATATCTCATACATTTCCTGCAGAGGATAATCATGGCCTAATGTCACTGTTATTCCTGATAATACTTTGAAGGTCCTTACTTGGCCTAGAGCAATTATTAGTAATTTATACACGATGAAAGTTACCCTATCTTGATAGTGTTGTATTACTGACACAAAGGTAAATTGAACCTCCGGGTGCATTTTTCTGTAATGAGACTACTCCGTAATTAAGCCCTCTGTTCTATTTTGTACGAACAGTCAAAAGTTAATATTGTAATAAAAGACCTGGAAAATGTTATAATTACTTAGATTCTTTTTCATTTTTTGTCCTTTTTTTTACTCTTTAGTACCACATCATTTGATAATGACTTTCAGTGTTTGTATTTTTTTTTTTTTTTACGATTGAGATTTGTAGTGCAAATTGCATAATGGTTTACAAGAGGCTCTATAGAATGAAATTTGCAGAGACACATGCATATACCCTCCAACATATGAAGGGTAGAAATCGGTACATATTCAGAAAGGGGGCGTGGCTACTGGTAAAGGACACCCCCTTTCCTATACTTTGAATCGACATTTGCAGACCCAGAATCAGCTTTCCTTCCCTCAGTGCACATCAGGCTATGGCTGTATTAATGACAGTTACCAAAGGTGCAGCAGACAAGCTCAATGTTTCCTCTGTCTGCTGCTTCACACAAATTACCTGTAAACATAGGGTTATTATCCCTGCCCCATGGAACAAGTGCAATAAATAAGAGGACAGTAGGAATACTAGCAGTTGCAATATAACCACTGTAAGTGTGAGCACAGCTCTCACCTATCAGCTCCCAGCGGTCTGACTGACTCTGCCCCAAAAACTTACTAACAGGCAGAAGAACTGTTGAAGACAGAACAACCTGCGCGCTCAGCCGTGATGACATCCCCGGAAGCTGGCCTCTGGCCTTGTGGGATATGTAGTCTTCAGCGCTAATGCCCACCCTGCAGTAGTGTGCCGGAAGTGGCGGGCGTTATGGGATATGTAGTTTCCGCTAGCCGCATTCGGCGTCTCTGGCTGTGCCAGCATCTATCATGCCTGCCAGCTACCGCTAGTTGTTTCAGTAGCTGCAGTGTCTTCTCCTGCATGGTTCCCTGCACCGGCCGGCTGCGCTTTGATTCCTGATAAAGTTCCTGTTCGCAAAAAAACGGTACATTCGGTACACATTTATTTAGCCGGTACAGACCTTGAAAAAAACGGTACTGTACCGGCTAAATCTGTACAGTTGGAGGGTATGCACATGTTATGAGTGTATTTACTATTTTCAACTCTGTAGTAAGTCAGCTGTACTGCTGTTTGGCCGTGTCACATGTCAACTTTAATCACCACTGCGCTGGCGTCAGATGTCTAATGCAAAGCTATAGCAAAAGGATCCGGATTGCGTGTGCACGAAGTGTCCATTGAAGTGCACTATATCGCAAGAACTACTTTACTGTACATTACTGCACTGTAAAAGTAAAGATAATCTTTTTTATGAAAATACTATTGCATAGACAACCATCTCATTGCTAATTATAGTTGGCTATGGGGATAAGGGAGCCGAGTATACAGTACTTTCGCCAAGAATGGGGCAAGCATGCATGTTGTCGTGTGTCCCATTCTCGGCAATCAGCGTGCCAAGATGGGTCACTGCGGTGGGAAAGCAGCAAAGACAACCGCAGATCCATACTGTAGGTTCCACTTGTGTAAGTGCACTGCTGTCTGTGCATCTTATTTAGCTACACTGGTTAAACACAGATATATGCTACAGTAGGAATGTAATACTGTATGACTCATACAGTGCAAGCAGGCCAGACTCAAGTACCGAGGGGGTTAATAAATGGCTACCGGGTGTCAGACAGGGCTTCATGGGAGCCCACAACTATGGAGCTATTGATGGCATAGGTAACACGTGTGTAAGGGCCCTGCTGGCCGTACCTCATTACGCTACACTAATTAAACACAGAATTACGCTACAGTATGAATGATCTATAGTATGAGCAGGCCAAACTCAAGCACCAGCGGGATAACAACATGGCTGCCGAGCGTGAACCAGGGCTTTGTGGAATCCTACATCTGTGGAGCGAGCAACAGCATAGGTTTTACATGTCTAAGGGGAATGCTGAAGGTGCGTCTCATTACGCTATTTAAACACACAGGGGCTGCTGACAAATGCTGCAATGATCAATCTGCAGCTCCAGTCCCCTACCCGTACCGCTGTCCAGGTTTAGGCCCACCTGCTGTGAAACAGGGAGCTGAGCACCTGGCAGGAGCTGACCCACTAGAGAGCAGGATTCCTCACTGTCACCTCCCCGCATTCCAGCAATGGCTCCTTTGCTGCAGAGGAAGCCAGAAACTCCTGCAAGCTAGGCGGACAATTGGAGGGACCCTACATATGGTTGCTTGCCCCCTTCCTGATGTCACATAAACTAGTAGTCAGTCTACTCTGAAAACCAAGAGTCTCCTCTTTCAGATGACTATTACACTCCCTCCTCTTCTGTGTTTAGCTCACCATCAACATCACTATCACCTATCCATCACTAGGGCTAGCGCTGGTAGATTTGCTTTGCACTTTTTACCTAAGAAAAGTGAATTTCATACATTCTGAGCAAAAGGCCTATGTGCAGTCTGTCGGGTCCCCCATCTCTAGCCATAAGTGCTGCACTGAGCACTAGTAGACTGTGGCACTGAACAGGAACAGGCCTCCGGTGAAATGGCTGCCAACGCAGGAAAGGTAATGTATAGAAGAAATGGGTGCACAGGATATGTGGTGAGGGTCCCCCAGGACCCAGGGGTTCCACCCTGCACCCATTACAGATACATCATTGATGTATCCATCATTGGCCACAAGCCTCTAGTAGTATGTTGATCGAGTCCTCACTACTTATATTTAAGCTGTAATGTGTATTGAACTGTGGCACTTTTTACCTGTACTTTATTTTTGTTATTCTATGTAATGCTACAAAACACTTGTGGCGCCCTATAACTAAAATTATAATAATAATAATTCAGAGCCACCATAGTTTTGTAGTAAGTTGGAATGACACCTGTCCTTAATGTGGGCCTATTTCAGAGATGGCTGCAGTTGCCAATGACACTGCCACTGGGTTTGTATAAAGAAGCTCACCGATTGTGTGTTATGCTTCTTCCATATAAAATGCACAAAACTGTCCCACCATTGATAATCGATCATCAATCTTATTGTTGCTCAGAATGTCCATTGCAGGTTAGTCACTGCGGTATTTAACAATGGTTAGGTCTATTTCCTAGTGGTAGAAAGAACCATTAGGGGAGGGGAGGAGCAAGGCCAGAACATGGTAGCCCACATGGACCCTTGCGGGCTCTCTTCATTCCCCATGCTTCAGGTGCAGTGGCTCTCTCCACTTTGCTCACCACCTGATTACTAAAGGTAACAGGTGGTGGCATGGATAGTGAGAGTGTGGGGCTACCGCCCGAGCTTCTCCCCTGAGCTTGAAAGATTCTTTAGCTAGGTTTTAGCAACCATCTTTCAACTGCATATGAATTCATACTTACAAGTTCTGGCGCCTCTGTAACAGTTGTAAGACGCCTACTTATTTGAAGCCATCTCCCCTCCTCATTACCTCCAACAAAAGATCACTACATTACCTATCACTCACTTAAACCTCACTGAATCCACTGTCACTAATCCATCGCTGAACATGTGCAGTGCAACAGTGGCACTGAGTCTACTTCTGAATCAACCTCTTTATTATCCAAAGCACTTCCGACCTGTCCCTAGACTACAGGTTACTAGACTGAGGCTGGGCTGCTTAATCCCATTTAATTTTCCATCATTAAGATGGAAAGGTCCGACTTTTTTTAAAGTTGAATCTGTTTTGCCGGAAATGGCTGTGGATTGTCAAATTCGCAGCCGTTTTTGCCGATCCACTGACTTTCTGACCCTCAACAGATGGAACATTGAATTCCAACTGTCGAGTTTGTCGGATAAACTGAAAACTGCCCGGGATGTTCTGACAGTCGGAATGCCATATTGAATACCGCCCCCCCCCCCCCCCCCCCTTAATCTGTAGAAATTAAAACTCTAATATATGGAACAACAAAATAAAAAAAAATTATGTACAACTCCTTTTCATGATAAACATTGCAAAATGTATTATTTATTTGAAAATTTATATTTATACAATAGAGCTCTAGCATATTCATTGTGCTTTAGAAATGGAAACAAACAGTTACAAGACAATACTTGGTAATAACAGACAGACAAAGAGGTAAGAGGGCCCTGCTCATAAGCTGTCATTGTACAGACAAGTAGGCATTGATGCAGGATAAGTGCTACATGTTGCATATTGGTCCAGCCAGGATCCTGGTGATAGGCCAACATAGACAAAAGATTGACGCAAGTTTTTTTGCGAGTGTTAACACTTTTTGAACTATTTCATACTTTCTCCTACCGCAGCAGGGGACACTGCAGTACTGACGTATGAGATAGAGTGGGTGCGTAGGAGGAGTCGGCACTTAAGTGAAAATTTCATCTGTGGCTGGCTCCTCCCCCCTCTATCTCCCTCCAGACACCAGTCTTAAAAAAGTGCCGGAGGAGTCGGTATCCTCGGCAAGGTCTCCACAGGAGACTAGGTTTTTATTTGTGTTTTCTTTTATCAGTTTTTAGTGACACAGGCATCCCTGGACAGGGTGCCTGCTTCGTGGGAGGCTCTGGAGGGTCTGGTCGGTACTGCGTGCAGCTACCCTCCAGTACCCAGCCACCGGAGCATCGGCTCCGGGGACCCGCCGCAGCTGCTTGCGGCTAGCGTTACGGGTCCACGGCAGCTTCCCCCTCATCCAGAGCTAGGAGGTGCGTTGCACCATACAGGGGGCGGCCAGAGGAGAGCGCGCTGGCCGGGCAGTATCGTCGCGGCATCAGCGCGACGATGACGTCATCAAACTCCGGCGGGCGCGGGAAGATGGCTTGTGGGAGGTACTTCTTCCGCGCGGACGCCATTGGGAGAGGTGACTGCTGCTACTGAGAGGCTGCAGGCTGGTTCACTTTCCTGACAGTCGTCACTTCAGCGCTGTTCCTCCGTTTCTACAGGGGTACTGTAAGTAGCGGAGGTTTTGTACACACACACAAGCATTGGGAGGGTTTGTGGCTCCTCTCTCCCTGTTTGACACCCAGACTCTAGACTTTCTCTGTTGGGAGATTGGTTTCTAAGGGGTGTTTTTTCTGTGTGTGTGTGTTGGTGTGTGAGCCAGTGTGTCTCTATATATTTATATACTGGGTCACCTGTACAATTATGGCTGGGAAGGGTACTTCTTCCAAGGCAGCTGTGAAGCTGTATGCTTGTAAGAGCTGCAAGGGTCAATATACCCAGCACATGAAGGGTATTTCACTCTGTGCTCCCTGCTATGATTTATCAAAGGCTGCTGCAGCTGTCCCTAAGACTCCTCAGTCTGTGGTGGATCCTATCCACAGTGTGTTAGCTAATCTTACTGCTGAATTGGTGGCCTCCAGGAAAGACAGGGAGCTGATGCAGACTCAGCTTTCTAGCATAGCTGCAGCAGAGCCTGTTTGGGCCAGGACACTTATTTCTTCTGTGGATTCTCTGTCCCAGTCGCTGGCTGGCACTTCACAGAGAATGCCTGCTTCACAGGTAGCTGCTAAAAGGAAGGCAGGAGTGTTCTTGGCTGTCCCTCATCATTCAGATGATGATGAGGGGTTAGAGGTTTTAGAGGATGGGGAGTATGTAGCTCCACAGGTTCAGGAGTCTCCTCAGGACTTTTTGGATGAAGAGGACGCTCAGGGAGTGGACGGCCTTATCAGGGCTGTTAGGACTACTTTAAACCTAGAGGAGTCTCGGGCTCCGCCTCAGGTTTCTATCTTTGGTCGGGTACAGAAGACGCCAGTGTATTTTCCAGACTCGGCTGAGCTGGATAACCCGCTGTTAGATATATGGAAGGTTCCGGATAAGAAATTTCAAATTTCCTCTCGTATTAAATCTCTCTATCCCTTCTCCCCTGAATCCAGGGAAAAATGGGAGGCTCCGCCATCACCAGATGTGTCCCTTTCTAGACTTTCTAAGAAGTCGACTCTGCCAGTGCCGGGGGCGGTCGGCTTAAAGGAGGCGCCAGATCGGCGGTTAGATACTACCTTAAAAACTATTTTCTCCACAGCGGGGGTTTTGTTGAGACCAGCGCTGGCCTCTGCCTGGGTGGCTCGGGCCATGGAGGTATGGGCTTCTCAGCTGGTGTCTGGTTTGGAGCAGGACAGTCCTAAGGAGGATTTATTGTCCTTGGCTGAGTTTATCAGGGATGCTTCTACTTATATAGGGGAAGCGTCTGCAGATGTGGCGTCTCTTGGAGCTAAGGTTTCGGCTTCAGCTGTGGTGGCCAGGAGGGCCGTTTGGTTGCGGCCGTGGCAGGCTGAGGCTGAAATTAAAAAGGCAGTCGAGGCTCTGCCTTTTTCAGGTGATGTATTGTTTGGTGCGGAACTGGACAAACTTATCGCCCAGGCTACGGGGGGTAAGTCTGCATTTTTACCTTCCGCAGCTCCGCCTCCCAAGCGCCAGTTTGTGGCGCCTTCCTTTCGGGCCTTTCGTGGTACATCAGGTTTCAGAGGTAAGACAAGAGGGGGCTTCTCTTCTTTCAGAGGCCGTAGAGGAAGAGGTGCCAGAATGGCCCCTACTGCACCCGCCACTGCCCGCAGGCCAGATCCCAAGGCCACTGACAAGCCAGTGGCATGACGGTCTCGCAGCCCACGTGGGGGATTCCATTGTGGGCGCGCGTCTGTTGCAGTTTGCAGAAATCTGGAGATCCCATTGCAGCGATGCTTGGGCTCTGGACAGCATTTCCCAGGGATACAAACTGCAATTCGCGTCGACCCCCCCCTCAAGATTTTTTCGGATAGGTCTGCCAAGGAAAGAGGAGGAAAGTCAGGCTCTGCGTGGATCCATCCAGGGTCTTTTAGACGCAAGAGTAGTGGTGTCAGTCCCGGCTTCACAGCAGGGCAGAGGTTTCTATTCCAGCGTCTTTGTGGTGCCCAAGCCGGACGGCTCGGTGCGGCCTATCCTAAATTTAAAGGATTTAAACCTCCATATCTGTTATCAGCGGTTCAAGATGGAGTCCATCCGGTCCGTGGTGGCATCTCTAGAAAAGGGAGAATTCTTGATGTCGTTAGACATCAAGGATGCATACCTGCACGTGCCAATTTGGGAACCCCATCAATGTTTTCTGAGGTTTGCGATAGACGATTGCCACTACCAGTTTCAGGCTCTTCCTTTTGGCCTGTCTTCAGCTCCCAGAGTCTTTACAAAGATCATGGCATGTATGATTGCAGCTCTCAGGCTCCAAGGAATAACAATTATTCCGTATTTGGACGATTTGCTAATCAAAGCGCCAAGTCGGGAGAAGCTGATAGAACACGCCATGGTAGCTTGCAAATTCTTGGTAGACCATGGTTGGATTCTAAACCTCAAGAAATCTCATCTGACACCATCAAGGAAGTTAAAGTTCCTGGGACTCATCTTGGATACAGAAAACGAGACTGTCTCGCTTCCTTTGGACAAGGTGCGAGCAATTCAAGGGATGGTGAGACTCGTTTTGTCGTTACGAAGGGTGTCAGCACACACTTGCACGCGTCTACTGGGAATGATGGTAGCCTCTTTCGAGGCTCTACCATATGGTCGTTTTCACACAAGGACTTTTCAAGAAAATCTTCTGTCCCAGTGGTCGGGATCCCATTTGGAGATCCACAAGAGAATCCGTCTTTCAAGGGAAGCGCGGCTGTCTCTGAACTGGTGGCTGTCAACTTCTCATCTTTTGAAGGGTCGAAGTTTCAGGCCATGCATTTGGACTATTCTGACGACGGATGCCAGCCTGAGAGGTTGGGGAGCTGTGACCCAGGGTTATACTTTTCAGGGCCGTTGGTCTGTCCAGGAGGCCAAGTTATCGATCAACATTCTGGAGCTCAGGGCCATCAGGTTGGCACTCCTTCAGGCCCAAGACCTGCTCAAGGGTCTGCCGATAATGATCCAGTCCGACAATGCGACCGCGGTTGCTTATATAAACCGTCAGGGCGGGACGAAGAGCAGGGCAGCAATGAAGGAGGTTCGTCCGATTTTGCAATGGGCAGAAGCTTATGCGTCAAATCTCACAACAGTCTTCCTGCCGGGAGTGGAGAACTGGCAGGCGGATTACCTAAGTCGCCAGGATTTCCATCCAGGAGAATGGTCTTTAAATCCGGATGTTTTCCAGCTCATCACACGGAGGTGGGGGACGCCTCAGATCGACATGATGGCGTCCAGACTGAATCACCAACTTCCTCTTTACTGTGCCAGATCGAAAGATCCGGGAGCCTGGGCGGTGGATGCATTCTCGATTCATTGGAATTTCGACCTCATCTACATCTTCCCTCCGTTTCCCTTGTTAGCACAGGTACTCAAACGGATAAAAAGAGGGTCAGCTTCAGCGATACTAATAGCCCCAGATTGGCCGAGAAGGGCTTGGTACTCGGACTTGAAGCTTCTTCAGGCCGATGCTCCGTGGCGTCTTCCTCTCAGGGAGGATCTGTTGCAGCAAGGACCGTTCGCCTACCCAGGCTTGACGCAGCTTCGTTTGACGGCGTGGCTGTTGAAGCCGACCTGTTAAAAAGGCGGGGTGTTCCAGTGACAGTAATTCCCACCATGCTCAGGGCTAGAAAGGAGGTAACTTCCAAGCATTATCACCGTATTTGGAAGTCTTATGTGGCATGGTGTCAGAGGAAGAAGGTGGAGAGAGCGGTTTTTCAGCTTCCTCGTCTTTTGGAATTCCTTCAGGCAGGGTTGGATAAGGGCCTTCGGTTAGGTTCTATTAAGGTCCAAATTTCCGCCTTGTCTGTATTTTTCAACAGGAAATTGGCACTCATTTCGGAGGTGCAGACCTTTTTGAAGGGAGCTTTACGGTTGCAGTCTCCGTATGTTCCTCCGACTGAGCCTTGGGACTTGGGGCTCCTGTTGGAGTTTCTAAAATCTGAGTCGTTTGAGCCGCTGGATTCAGTGGACCTGAAGTGGTTGACATGGAAGACTCTGATGCTCTTGGCATTGGCGTCAGCCAGGAGGGTTTCAGAGCTGGGGGCTCTGCTTTGCCGTCCTCCGTTTTTTGGTTTTTCACAGAGACCGTGCAGAGTTAAGGACTAATCCTAGGTTTCTTCCCAAGGTAGTCTCTTCCTTTCACGTGAACCAGCCGATCGTGGTTCCGGCCTTGCCTGGGTCTTCTGAAAGTTTGGATGTCGTAAGAGCATTACGCATCTATGTGGATAGGACGGCTTCGTTTCGGAAGACAGAATCTTTATTTGTTTTGTTTGGGGCAGAAAAGAAGGGTTGGCCAGCGTCGAAGCAGACTCTGGCCAGGTGGTTGTGCCTTACTATTAAGGAGGCGTATGCAAAAGCCTGCATTCAGGTTCCTCCAAATGTTTCTGCCCATTCTACCAGATCAGTCAGTACTTCCTGGGCGGCTGCCAGGGGAGTGTCTTTGACTCAGGTTTGTAGAGCCGCCACGTGGGTAGGCTCCAATACCTTTGCTAGGTTTTACAAGTTTGATAGGTTTGCCAGGGAAGATTCTTCCTTTGGCAGAGCTGTCTTACAGGATCCTCAGCGCTCGCCCTCCCGGGTGTAGTAGCTTTGGTATCATCTCATACGTCAGTACTGCAGTGTCCCCTGCTGCGGTAGGAGAAATAAGGAATTTGGTACTTACCGATAATTCCCTTTCTCCGAGGCAGCAGGGGACACTGCACGCCCGCCCAGCGCTTTGGTTTTTTTTGTTTTCTCAGCAGTACCGTTCCTGCCATGATTGTTTGGGGGTCCTGCTAATTCTGTATTTTTACAGATTGGATTATTTATCTGTATTGTTTGGTTTCATGAATGCATGTCTATTGGTTGAAGGGTTTACCTAATATTTTTGTTTACAGTCTGTGGTTCTACTTTGCCTGTCCCCTTTCTCTCTCGGTCACGTTTTTTAAGACTGGTGTCTGGAGGGAGATAGAGGGGGGAGGAGCCAGCCACAGATGAAATTTTCACTTAAGTGCCGACTCCTCCTACGCACCCACTCTATCTCATACGTCAGTACTGCAGTGTCCCCTGCTGCCTCGGAGAAAGGGAATTATCGGTAAGTACCAAATTCCTTATTTCCCATTCACCATGTCTAGGTTTGGTTATGGTAAAGTTTCATAGCATGACGAGTGAAGCTATGCACAAATTGGACGTCCACATGCTCAAATCTCAACATTTACACCAAACTAAAAACATTTGTCGACCATTCCATTGCTTGCCTTTTGTTTTGTGTCAATCTTTTTCCTATGTTGACCTCCATGCATATTAGCCTTTTGGGGACGACCTATTCATTTTCAACCTAATATGCCACTCCCGATCCAGTGACAGCACAAATTTGGCCTGTGGTCAGCAAGATGTAAAGGGATGTGATTGGGTAGGATAACCAGGCCTGGTGATAGGGAAGGACTGTGGGCACAGCTGTATTGCACTAGAGCAGGCATGTCCAACCTGCGGCCCTCCAGATGTGCTAAAACTACACATCCCAGCATGCATTGCCATCATTCTAGCATTCCCTAATAGCCAAATTGTGGCAAGGCATGCTGGGATGTGTAGTTTTAGCACATCTGGAGGGCCGCAGGTTGGACATGCCTGCACTAGAGGTTCCAGGGCAGGAAGTCCAGGTTGGGATGGACATCAGTCCAGTCACCATTGATGGCGATACTGCAAACCTCCATCAATAGTCACAAACTATGTGATGAATAACCATCAATAGTTTTAGTTATCGATAGTTATCCAATATCTTTGACTGAATGACCCTTGGGATCATCAGAGTGTGGGGGCGTAGCTTCAGGGTTGTCAGGGGGTGGAGTGTGCAAATGACCTTAGTGGGGAAAAAAATATTGGTTCTGCTGAGCCATCGACTTAGGGAAACAATTGGTTTATCCCACATTGATGGCAAAAGTATTCAACATCGCCCATAAACCATCAGTGATTTCAAATGGTCGATGGCCATCCCTTGGTCTGGGGCTGGGCCTACACATAAATCAAATTGTAATCTCTGCCTGCACCTTTGCAGTGAGCAAGCAGGTACAGAGTCTGTCCAGGGAGCAGATGTGGCTTGAAAATCTGGCAATGGCTGGTGCAGAAAAAGCATACGTGAGGTCATGATGTGGGTGTTCTCGGCCCAACGACTTCTGTTGCTGACTTTGAGTATAGGTGTTGATGTGTGTGTGTGTGTGTGTGTGTGTCAGTCATACGTGCCTACTTTTGGAAACTAGTTTCAGGGAGATTATAGTTGGTAGCAGAATTTTGCACAGCCCCCCCATTGAGGGTGTGTGTTATGCTCCACCCAAAGGGTGTGTCTAGTTTAATATATGGAGAGATTGTGAACGTGGCACCTAGAAGCGTGGTTGTGTACTGCTACATCTGAGAGGAATCTTGTAAAATGACTTATATGCGAATGTAGATGAGTCTCAAAGCTGTTAGAAAGCGCTACTATACTTGCTAAAGTGCTTGGAAATTGTGCTGATAATTCAATGTAAATGTATCTATAGCTGATTCCTTTTTCCCAACAAAATGTAACAGTGTAATGTGGGTTAGATAAAATGAGGGAGATTGATAGACTAATGAGGGGGAGATTGCTGCTATTTCAAGGAGTCTCCTGCAGAATGCAGGAGGGTAGGCAAGTATTGTGTATGTGTGTGTGTGTGTGTGTGTGTGTGTGTGTGTGTGTGTGTGTGACTTGATAAGCTTGCCTGGAGATGCAAGTTTTCAGGGAAAAATTTACTAGAGCATCTAAACATTAAAAGAGGTGATGTTGCCTATAGTAACGAAAATGATTCTGTCCATAATTTCTCTATTACATCCTAGAAAGCGAAAGAATGAATCTGGTTGCTATGGGCAAAATCGCCTCTCTTCATTTTTAGAAGCTTTAGTAAGTTTTCCCCATATTGTGCATGGGAGGGCATTTTATAGAGTGGGTGCAGAACGTTATCCACGATTAGAAGCTGGTAATTAGTGTGGATGATAGATGCTGATCTTTCAAAATGAATGAATGGTGTTATTACAGTAATGAGGCAAGTCTGCATGTCGTTTGAGCTGATCAGTAACAATTTGTGGTTTAAACTACAATAATGTAACTGTGCCCACTTACAGTAGAGATATAACTTGAGGATATTTGCTTGTGGTAGTTATCACACCTGTGATCCTCTTTTCATGCCTGCAGGGATAAATGCCTGCCAATGTGCATCTGTCAGAGACCGCTCTCAAGTGCTGCCAGATTCACTGTGACAAGCCTCCTGGGATGGCTCTTATATAATTGTCATATCCTTATTTGTTCTCTGTTCCCACAACATGACAAGGCTGTGGTGTCAGTGGCTGCCAGCTACCACAATTCATCAGCAGACTGTATAGGGCCAGAAGGCATAAATATTGGCCATATCGGAGCACAGTGGCCTGGGACTGATAGCAGTTCCTATAGACATGGGTTTTGTATTCCTCCATCCCACTTGTAAAGATGACATATTGTCCTCCTTTATTTCCCTGCTTGGCCCAAGGGTTTCTGCTAGTGAAGAGATTAGTCACCGTTAGTAAAACAGCGGACTCATTTTCTATCTGACCTTCTGTCATGATCTGTGTTTTGTAATGACAGGTATTATACCATAAAACCAATCCGTGCAGCATGCGCCTATTCCCACTCAGCTTTTATTATAGTCATTCATAAAAAGGTTGCCTTTAAATAATTATCATTATAGTAAACTCTGTAGTAAGAAGTAAACACAGACTGCAATGCTTTATAATTAGCAGGGCACAGGCATGTTAAAATAATAACATGACATTGTATTTACCGCCTTTTAACCCTTTCAGATCCAGCGACTAGTCAGGCTCAACAGCCCTAGTGCTAGTAGCAGGTCCAATGGCGGCGAACCACTTTAAAATAAGAACATTAACATTATTCAACATTCAATGTAGACCATTTTTGAATAAAAAATAAAATTGCAATTAATTTAAACATTTTAACCAGACTGTTTGAATTGAAAAATGTTTTTGGGACTGCAAAGGGTTAAAATAACTTTGACATGCTTAGTACAGGTTTACTGTTATTCCTGGTGGGATACTCTGAAGGCCCCCATACACTAGGCATAGGTATTGCCAACTCCCCGGCCCCTGGATCACATGTAATATATATTGTATTTTGTTCTTTTGCATACAATATATTGTATGCCATCCCAGCCAGGGCTGCCGGATCCAACAAATCCTGCAAAAACACATTGAAGTAGGGAGAAGTCCCCAATCCCATGAGATATTGCAGGTCCAGCACCTGCTTATTGGTGATTATTCACAAAGACCAACATAAACGAGTATCTGGGCTAATAGGATAGCTCCCGGCGAACCTAATAGCAGCGGTAAAGTAACATTGCTAATAGTACACCCCACATAGCATGTGCGTCACATGCTAGGCTGGTACCGGAATTTTGGCATTGTTCAGTAAGTGTTGGATGTATGAAACGCTGCGCGATGTTGGTTGATAGATGTACAGAAACGCTATAGGCCTTAGTTGCAAGCAAAGCAAAAAAAACCTCACAACTGTGCAGAACCATGTTGCACTGCGGGTGGGGTGAAATAACATTCAGAGCGATTTAGATCTTAACCCCATAATATCCGCTACTGGGCATGATGTAATAGCATCAGAGGTCAGCGGCCTTGCAATATGCATGCCGCACGTGTGCATTTTTTAAAGGGACAATCATTTACAAGGCAAAGGGTATCCCGCGCAACTGATTGATTCAAACAGTATTACATCCAGCTCCATGCGTCTTTTTACTTTCAATAAAAATGTGATGGAATATTGGTCTATTTTTTAGATGTGGACAATGCATGTTTCTTTAAATAAGTACCTACTTTTTTTTTTTTTTTTTTACAGATAGTACATATTTACAATTAGTACATGTAACGTAACCCTTTGAATCCCAACATCTCTGAGAGAGATGAGCAAAATATCCACTAAAAATGCCAGCATCGCTCACATTTGTTATATACTGTAAATTCAAATAAATGTATAAAAAATAAAACATTATATTTCCTATGTAAGGTAAACATTAAAGATCCATTATGATGAACAAACATGTTTGCTTGGCAATTTACACAACTATTTGGCACTCAATTCACTTGGCACTCAAAGGGTTAAACATATAGTATACATTGCAGAAACTATTTATTAGTGTAGCACATTTAAACACCACACACTAGGTACCAAATCATTTTACTTGACCTAAAAGCCTCTTGGGTTTTGAAGCATCAAAGTATTTGATGTTTAGAGCTTCTCCAGTAACAGAGAAAGCTTTGGAAATATATGTACGGTTTGGTGGGTGCTTGTCACTTTTCTTTACACAACCCTGTCAAACATTTGATGAGAAATGGCTGATTCAGTTAACTGCAGTTGTATTGTAAGCTGCAGGCCTGTCTCTAATCTTGCTTGACAAACTTTATTCAACTTTACAAGATCACATCTTTATGTAACAACGGGAGGCTGGCGCTGGCATCCACTCACCATTCGCATTCAGTAGTTTATTGTAAGCAATGACGTTCCCTTGCTTATCAAAATACACGTTTCTGTTGCTAATAAGCATCCATATTGTTAGTAAAACACTAGCCATCAGCTAATTCTATGCAATTTACTTATTATTTACCTTTGTTAACATTAAACCCTATAATAATACTTAGAGTGCCATGCAGCTTTGTGTTTGACAGGAAAACATACAAAAAAAAAATCACCCAGATTATAGATGCAATAATAGCCAAGAAATGGGTCAACCCAGTCTTTCTATTAGACAATTGGCTAGATTTCATTTGTACATGTCTCAGTACTCTGTTATTATGCTGACATAGGACACCACAGAGAAAATGTTATGCTAAACTCTCTAATACATACTGTGCTGTTACAGAAATCTGAACGTATATTTTATTATTACAGTGACTCACAGTGACCTGCTGTGTAATCTCCGACACTGGAGACCCAGGCACCATGTCTGGGTTACAGCATTTGGCCTTGCAGTGCTGACTACATTCTCTTCCTTCAATGTCAACAAGATTATAAGCAAATTATTATTATTTTTAATCCCTTGAAGTTAGCTTTATAATTAACCCAGTCAAGTATGTATTTTAGCATTCTCCATTTTGTTACATGCATGATAATGTCAAATAGTCTACAGTATGTATAATAATAAAGAACTCTATGGTGATTCTGTCTGAAAATTACAGTGGTAGTTATAGGTTCTGGTTTTGAGGCACTTTTCCAGTAATAAAATGTCCCTTTTCTCTTTCCTGTTTCCCAGGAGAGCAATGTGAAGTGAGCTCACGGGCTGGTCGCTGTGTCCCTGGGGTCTGCAAGAATGGAGGCACCTGCATCAACCTGCTCATTGGTGGTTTTAAGTGCAAATGTCCCCCAGGAGAGTATGAGAATCCGTACTGTGAAATGACCACTAGAAGTTTTCCTCCACAGTCTTTCATTACATTCAAAGGCTTAAGACAGCGCTTCCATTTCACTGTCTCGCTAATGTAAGTTTACAGCGCGCATTAATGGCTACACACGTTGGAAATAAGATTTAAATGAATCCGTATAAACAGTTTGAGATTTCTATTCAATATTTATTTACATAATTTTGTTCTATAAAGACCAATTAGTCACATATCTTATATTATATGATGTACATTTTCATACCCTCCAACATCTGGAGGGCAGAAATCGGTGCACATTCGGAAAGGGGCGTGGGCAAATGGGCGTGGTCAGTGGAAAAGTCCCCTTTCCGAATGTGTATTGGCGTCAATTCACATATACCCGTGGCCCCAGGATGACCCGGGTATCCTGTTAGCAGCATTCACCTGCTTCATGTGCCCCCCAGGGCCTTCTCAGCTGCCCATCAGCTCAAATCCTGCACCAGCAGCGCCTGTGCTCTGTGGTGTGCACTCGCTTTGCCTTCACCTGGGAACGCAGATGAGGTGCAGGGGTTCCGGGGAGAAAATACTAAGCCGTCCCGCCGAGTCCCCCTGCAGCGCAACCTGGGAAATGTAGTCTTGGCAGGCCACTCACATTCCCCAAAGAGCAGCAGGCAGTGTAACAGAAGAAAAGTGCAATTCCCAGAGTTGGAGGAGCCACCTATCAAAAATCGGTACAATTGGTACAGTTAGATTTAGCCGGTACAGACCATTAAACAAACGGTACTGTACCGGCTAAATAGATACAGTTGCAGGGTATGGATTTTTCCTTGTGCGGACAGCGTTTGTGTTGTACGGTGATTCAATGCTTTTTGCAAGCTGTGACAGCAAGCAGTGCTGACTGCTTGCTGTCACAGCTCGCACATTCCCTATACAACTACCCCCCTCCCCTGCACACCCCGTTTCCACCTTGCTGGAT
This sequence comes from Crinia signifera, assembly GCF_055691185.1. Classification (NCBI taxonomy): domain Eukaryota; kingdom Metazoa; phylum Chordata; class Amphibia; order Anura; family Myobatrachidae; genus Crinia; species Crinia signifera. The sequence goes on from NC_139220.1 coordinate 167,307,878, forward strand.
TTATCTGTACAATTTGTCTGGTGAGAACATAAATCAGTTTGTGTTTTGGAGTTTGACAATCAACCATTTCCTCCTATATGCTGAAAAATTTACAAAAATAATTGTTTGGGTAAAAATGTTAAAATGGATTTAAGCAAATTGTCTGAATGAGCATTGTCTGTATTCCAGTGTGTGGGAGCAAATGTTCTATTCTCATATGCTCCCATACATATCCAGATTTTTGTTCCCACCAGATAAATTGGACAGACAAATCTGTAGGTGTGTACCCAGCTTAAGGGAAGGAACAGATCTCAGTATAATTATCAGTTCTTTGCCCGTGTTCTTGGCTCCAAGGCAATTCGTTTGATATAAATGAAGCCGTCTTTCTGTCAGAGAGATGATAAATCAAGAACACAGCTGCCGAGGGTTAATTTACACAGTCCCAGATTGCCAAATGCTGCATGCAGAATATACATTTGTTTTCAGATCAATTATTGTTTATGTTGAAATGTGTAAATTCTAACACGTACTGTAAATGATGTAGTGTTCTGCCTTTGTTTATGGTTACATTGTAATTCATTGTTAGCTGTAGCCATTTAATCCCCCAAACCAAATCAGCTGAAGTAAGTATAGTAGTATACACTGAATTATATATTTTCTTTTTTGTGCCTTGAAACCTATGGGAGAAACAGTGCTATAAAAATAAAATGATTTATTATTATTATATTATACACTCTGTTAATAAATTCTGCAACCCTGAGATTGATTTGGGAATGGGCAACTGATACATGTTTAAGTGCTTCCGATCAACTTTGCTGCAGGGGTGCTTCCATGTCCCCTCATGTGACACAGCTGCCCATAACAGCATCTGTCACTCCATGTTTTCTCAAATATAGCTGTGGCACAAAATATACCAAGGACTCCGGCACAGTGCCACAGTGTCGTCTTTGATGTTACTGTGTTCTAGAATACATGGCCGGGGAGCCATGGTAAACTTCTAGGTTCAGGACATGCATGTTGGCCCCCTCCACTCATGGACCTAAATATATTAGAGATACGCTGTTGCTTTGTAGATTGTTTGTAGACACACTGTACAAAAAAACATTGCTGCATATGTCTACCTACTAGTGCATGGCAAATCACTTATGAGACCAATTATGGTCGGGTTTAGCAGTGTATAGCAACTACACCTGACCAAAGTAATAAGCACAACATGAAAAGTCTCACTTTTTGTGCAATTTAGTTTAACACCCCTGGGGTGCGAGCTGAAATGCCAGTGCTGGCAGGCGATGTCGCCCAAACGGAGCTACAGTTGAATAGCTTGGTTTGGCGCCATCTGTTGGCTACCTGTGCACTTACATTTGAATTCCCCCTGGCAGAGAGTTCAAAATATTCCTTATTAACAAACAATTCATCTCTTATGCAGGATTTATGGTGACCATTACCTTACAGCCACTACGTGGTAATAAATGTCTGTGTTTTTCAGACTAGCTCAGTTTACTTTTTGTTTTATGAACCTTTACAGTGTCATTAAGTGTAAAGAACATGTGGGCCTTTGTTTCAGGTTCGCTACCAGGGAGAGGAATGCACTGATACTTTACAATGGCAGATTTAATGAAAAACATGACTTCATTGCACTAGAAATCATCGAGGAGCAGATCCAACTGACCTTCTCAGCAGGTGGGTAAAACAAGAAATGTCAGTTTACCCCAGTATGCTATTTAAAAGATAATAGAAACCAATAATGTAATTTTTGGTGCAGTTAGGCAAAATAAATAAAATCTCTAAAGTTCTGTTATCCACGTTCTACTGTCCATCTGGTTGTGTCTACAATACCCCTTTGGCCAGTGCGACATAAGCACATGCACAAAAACACACATTAAACACTCTGTAATTGGGGGCTTCAGCATGAGTGTAATTCGTAAATTCACCTTTTGCGCACATTACATGTGTTTTATTGTAAAACTTTATTGCATTATCTCACATTTTATCCTGTTAAACTACTGCCCAGCCAATACTGTCATCTGATCAATGTAATGATTAATAATTAGACTAACACCCTTAGCAAATAATGCTACATATCTTATACAGTATATACATCATGTATTATTTGTGCATTTTTAATGAAGAACCGCAAAATCTGAATCTCTTTAATGTACAATGCCATTTGTTTTTCAGTTAAACCGATTGTACGGCTCTCTTTTTATATTCAGACAGATTTTGTATACACGCCATTCCACTACAGCATGTAATTTCATACAATATCACTGTGAAAGTTATAATTACGGTGCTTGCTTCTCACATTTGCTATTACAAACTTCCCACCGCTGCATGTCGTCGCAAACAACGTGCATTTAATATATATTCTTAGCAGGCTTCCTGTGGTGTTTTATAGTATACCAATCTACAAGGCTGCTGGATATTTTGTTCTTCATCAATTAGTAGAGCTTAACTTGGCTTTATTTAATTTCACACGCACACAAAACAAAATGCTGCCATATTGTATTAGTCTTGCCTCGTTTTTTTTATTTTTTTATGGGCGGTTTTACATGTAGGAGCATGTGTCTGGTTTTACTAGACCTTAGGGATAATATGACACATTTATTTATCTATTGCTGGTAGTGGATTAATTTATTGGCATTTCGAGTCTAAACCAGAACTCCCAGTGTCTTCATGGAATGAGAAGCTTGTTACCCTAAAGGGTGTGTGAGAATCAGTTTGGCTACATTGTTACAGGATCCTTGTTCAGATGTTTGGATTTAGTGGTTGGGTGTTTGTGTGGGAGGGGCACAGGCATAACATGAAAGTGCCCGGATGGAAAACTGTGTGGAGAACAGGCTATGACAGCCAGATACATATCCATATTTATTTCCCATCATTTTTATTAAACATTTTGCAAAGCATTTAGTAATTGCTGTCGTTTTTTGGCAGTAGGATTGTGGGACTTTGGTTGTCTATGTGGTAGACTATGACTGATTAGCATAGGTTTGGCCAAGGAATAGACTGCTTGGCAGCAGATTTTAAACACAATAATCCACCTGGTGTTTACTGTGCTACAGCGTAGTGTGAAGGTTACAGTGTCCGTGCCATGCTGGTGATATTGTGCGTTTTTATTTACAGTCAGTAATCATTACCACACTTTGTTTTGCCCCTATCTTTGTGTATAATGCATGGAGTAGTTCAGCATGTGGTGGAGTTGCTGGGATAACTTATACAGTAGTTTATTGCTATTCCATAATCAGATTGTCAGCCTAGTAAAAGCAACACACAGTGGGCCTGATTCACACCTGTTTGCTAGGCTGCATATATTCGCAGCCTAGCAAATAGGTCATCGCCGCCCCACCGAACGCCCGGCCTGTGCCGCCCGCATCCCCTCACTAACATGTATATGTGAACACATCCCCTCGCATGCGGCCGAAGGGTAGATCAATCTTTTGATGGTCACCGACCATGTAATGATTTTTCCTCCCCTTTGGAAATGAGTCAGTCTGAACTGACTTATAGGCAGAAAAAGGGGTGGGGGCGGGCGCTGACATCATGTGACGTCAGCCGCCCACCCCTAGCAGGCATTGACCCACCTGCGTCTCCAGGGGAAATGCCCAGCATTTTCATGGGGCTCTCCTGCAAGCTCCCTTCCCTCCCCAACCCATACGAACGCCTCGGCGAGGGGGATACTCACCAAAGGCATATACACAGGGGGCTGCACATGCGCAGGAGTGCCGGACGGGGTCCCGACAGGCATTCACCCGACGTCGGGATCCCGACTGTCAAAACACCGACAGCCGGGTTCCCGACAGCCGTCGGCTATTTCCCCTCATTGGGGGTCCACGACCCCAATAGAGGGAGAATAGAATAGGTGGCTTGCGTAGAGAGCCACTGTGCCTGCAAGGGGCTTTGTTGCGCTCGCCATGCTGTCTGGGTCTGGCCAGTCGGGATAATGACTTCAGGATCTCGACTGTCAGCCCCCTATACCACACCCCATGCGCAGACAGAATTTGGACCGGGTCTGAATTGGCCACCGTGTTTCCCTAATCCAGTCTTTAGGGGACGCTAATGCTGAGTACACACCTAAAGATGGATATATCCAATCTATCTGGTAATGTATGGAAGCAATGGAACAATCACCCAAATGCTGGAAAAGTTACAAAAACAATTGTTTGGATAAGTTTGTTAAATCAAATGGATTTAACCTGTTTGTCTGAGTGACCATTGTTTGTTTTCCAGTGATTGTTATATGCTCCCATACATTACCAGATTTTTGTTCTCTCCAGATAGATTGGACAGATATATTTATAGGTGTATACCCAGCTTTACACTGCATGTTGTTCATATCAACTCACAAATAAAATGAGTACCTTCTGTAGACCATAACACGCGTGGTATGCCCAAAAGTTTACTGGGCTCAGCTGTGCTGCCGCAGTGGGCTGTCCGAGAACTTTCTGGGCATACCACAAAACAGTATGTAGGTGCGTGCCAGTGTTGCCTCCAGCACTCTCGCGCACCTACATACTGTATACCCGCATCCTCTCCCCCCCATGGCACTCGCTGCCGGGAACTCACCTCCACCGCTGCGGATCATAACTCGCCTCAGCCGCTACTACTTCTGGCTGGGCTGCAGCACTACCTGCAGGAGGTAGAAGGTAGTGGCTGTAGCTTGAATGGTGGGTTTTCCTGGGGCAGGACAAACCTGCCCTGGTAGGTTTGTCCTGCCCCAGGAAAACCCGTCACTCAAGGGGTTAAATACACCTGTGCTTGAGCAAGTACCATAGATCAGGAAAACATACACTTCTGGATTTTGGAAATTAATTTGGGAAAAACTGGTCTAGGAGCATACATTTCCGTGCAGTCAGGTGTTTATTATATCAAACTGAAGTGAGAAGCTTGCTGGGTATGTTTGACTTTCAGGCAGCCGTGCCTTTATTTGCCTGCTTTTCTAAGGTTCAGCAAATGTTTGTCTTGCAGTAGTTACTCACCTGGAGGACACACTATTAAACTGTTTGATTTGGGCAATCTCACCCGGGTTTCTGTCACGTGCAGGTTAAATAGTTATTTTTTTCTTCTTCTTCAGACACATTCTGTGTATAATACAATGTGTGGTGGGGAAAAGTATATGATTTTGCTGTTGGTTTCTTCTTTATTCTCCCAGGGAAATGTACCAGGCAAAGAGGCATCCATTATGTAAGGGGACATTGGCAGAACTTTTTCCTCTTACAGATTTGCAATTGTTTTATTCCTGTGCCTGTGATAATACTGCAGATTATGTGCGGTATGTGTACAGGTTAGGGACAGCCACCATGTGATATTAATATGTAGCACATGTGTTGATGAATGAACTGAATTGTAGACATGGACTGGTGGTCTGTAACAGAGAAGGCAGTGTGAGAGTGACCGCTTTGCAGACTTGCCATTTATAAATACACTTGCATAGGGAAAATACATGCATTATACAGAGGGTATGGGTCATAGGGTCGACAGTAATTAGGTTTACAGTCAATAGGTCAACCACTATTGGTCGACAAATAAAGGTCGGCATAGTCAAAAGGTCGACTCAAGCAATATGAAAAGGGCAACAGGTTTTTTAATGTTTTTTTTTTGTGTTTGTCAACATGGACACGTATAAATGTACTTCTTCGCTCTCCATGCTTCGGCACAGTGCCTCGCTATGCTCGCTACAGGATTATATTCTCCTTCTATGTCCACGGGGATCGTTAAGTATGAAAAACCACCTAAACAAAACCATGAAAAACTCATGTCGACCTTGTTCATGTCGACCTATTGCTTGTGTTGACCTTTTGACCTTGTCAACCTAATGACCTTTTTCATATGTCAACCTTTTACCTGTCGACCTATTGACTGACAACCTAATTACCACACCTCTTACAGAGAGGCAGGGACATTGGTTGTACAGAATCTGAAATCACTGCAGTTATTCAGTAGCACAAAAGGGGCCTGATTCTGTGCCGAATGCAGGTGCCAGAGGGAAAAATTGGAGACGGCCATACACAAAAATGGAGATTGCTAGTGACATACTGATTGCTCAGATTCCTCTTCCTGTATGCACATCCCCAGATAACAATGGTATTTCATCATTCAGTTATCCTTCAAATTTCAGTTTGAGGCGTTAACTTTGTTACCTTACAATATTATGAGCAGGAGTTGTGTGCGAAGAATTCATATAGGTCAGTATACATGAAACGTTCTTTTCGCACTGTGATCACTGATGTGCACATTTTCACTGTTGCAGGGGAGAGCACTACTAAGGTCAGTCCGTACATTGTGGGAGGAGTGAGTGATGGCCAGTGGCATTCTGTTCAAGTACAATATTACAACAAGGTGAGTTACACTAATCTCTTTCCCCCATACTGTGTGTAAGATGTGAACCATAGCATAGAAAATGACTGTGATGTAATGAAATGGTCAATTATTTTGTCTCATTGATCTCTGCAGTATAGTGTGTTTACAAAAATGTTTGTAGTCATTAGATGATGAAAGGGACCAATTATTGCTTTTAAGCACTCTTCAGTCATTTCTCTGTGCACCTATATGGAGTGTGAACAAATAAATGAGCAAAGTTACATTGCCTTGCAGTGCTTTCACAATTAGTATTGCACATAAGAGAACTTAACTGGGCTCTGGGTTCTGTCATCTGGCAGGCCCTACAGTATTCCTCTTGGTCCTTTAGGCAGCATGGTGTCTATGGCGAACACACTGCCTGTAGGATGAATTCTGTTTGCATTACACTACTTGCAGGACCCAGACAGTTTATACAGCATCACGAATGGTGCAATGGTTAGTATTACTGCCTCACAGTGCTGAGGTCATGGGTTCGATTCCCACCATGGCCCTAACTGTGCGGAGTTTGTATATTCTCCCCGTGTTTGAGTGGGTTTCCTCCGGCTACTCTGGTTTCCTCCCAAAATCCAAAAATATACTGGTAGGCTAATTGGCTTCCAACAAATTAACCCTAGAATGAATGTGTGCGCATGTACATGTGGTAGGGAATATAGAGTGTAAGCGCCTCTGGGGCAGGGACTGGTGTTCAAATATACTCTGCAAAGTGCTGCGGAATATGTGTGTGTGTTATATAAGAAATAATACAGGACCTGCCACATCAGGTGGAACACTGGACCCATCAGAAGTCATTTTCTGCTTTAATGGTAATGAACTTATAGAAGTCAATGAATGGAGTGAAGTTTCAGTTATTAATAGGAGTTTTATGAACATGATGCTGTAAATGTTATTACAATTAACAAGCTAAGTTACGCACACAGAACATACAAATGTACTGTGCCAAACAAGGGATTGCTGGTTTTCTCTTTACAAAAACATTTGGGCCCTAGGTAAAAAAAAAAAAAATAATTAAAAGGCGATCATTGAAGTATGATCCAATGAATGTTGTCACAGCTTGTACTTTACTACGTGAATTGTGATATTTCGGTATATTCGTGTTTTTGGGGGGGGTTTACAATGTGATTTTATAGTTGGTAAACGTTTTGTTTTAGTATGATGCTCTATTGTAAGCATGTAAAATTGCATTTTTCAGACCGTGTACTCTGGCAATGTTTTTATAAACATTTCCATGTATTATTCATGCGTAGTCCTTTTATCTGTGTTAAGAGAACATTGCCCAGGAAATGTGAGTCTTGACAGTGCAGGAGAAGTTACCTGCAGCAGATTTCTCCACCCTAGTGCGGGACCAATGTAATGTCTTAGATCCGTTCAGATAAACACTCTTTTTAAAATGATTGGTAGAAGGAACAAAGACCTGTAGGCAAAGCGAAATGTGGAAAATATGTCTCGGTGACACGCAGTGGGTGACGTTGATGTTGGCTGTGCATTTGATTTCATGCTGAACAATGAGCTGAAAGCTAAGGTCTGAGATACTGCGGGAAAGGTGAACAAAAGGTGTGTCGGGACTCCTAAATAGGCCGCTCATGTTTCACTGGTGTATTATCTAGGCATTGGCGGAATATAACGTTACACCAGTACATATGGCCAGGGCCTGATAGTGTTTCAGGAATGTTCAGTCCCTGGTGTTTAATCGACATTTTTACTTGTTTCTTTTTATTCCAGGTTACTGGGCCCCAGTCCCCAGTGATTTCAGTGCAGGGCCCCAGTTACAGCTCTTTGTACTGACTTTATACATTAAACCACAATATTCTTTGAAAATGAGCTTTTGCTAATTACTCCAAATATTTGTAATTAGTTCTAGTAGTGTGTGTTTCACTGTGGGATGCAGGGTCATGATCTCTGAGGCTTTTCAGTCATTTTTATAGGTGCTAAAGAAATATTGCTTTCACTAACACATGGAACTTTATGAAAGTATTTTAATTACAGTACAACTATATTAGTGTTGAGTTTCTGTTCCCCGAAGGGTGCCTAGAGATAAATAAACCCTGTGGCTTTGGAGTTCTTGTTTTTTTAGACAAACAAGGATTGGTATTATATTTTGTTCTACTGTATGGGACACTTTTGTCCTTTTATTAACCACATGTTAAACCCTGTGGACCACATTGGGCTATGTGTAAGTATACTGTAATAGACCTTGTATATTTGCCTGTGGTGCATCAGAACAGATGTTGCTGAGTACGTAGTGCGGACCCACTCACCTGCGTGTGTGTCTGCGTACGTATATGTAATATATATATATATATATATATAATATATATGTGTAATACTTTGGCACTCTGGATGATCAAGACAACTCCCGGAGCGCTATAGGAAGCGCTCGTTTTGGTCTGGACTGGCACTCCCAGGGAGAGAAACTCCTCACTTGTGCCAGCCAGTCCAGGTATGATTAGCAAGGAATGCTAGCTCAGTCAGGCGAAACAAAATCCCCAATAAGCACAGCTTTTCAGGGATGCAAAAACACACCGGTTTCTCTGAACCTCTGTTTTCTCCAGAGAATGCATTTGTTTTCGGGCAACTTAATAGGGTTGCTGGGAAAAAAACACATCGGTGAAAAATCGTTATGGAGTGTCTATGTAATCAGTAGGTCTTCAGAATTGTTTCATCGCCCAATGATGTTTTGATGATAATTGGATACCCGTTTAATCTGACATCATCAGAGTTCAATATAGAGTGTGTTTAAAGTGTAGAAATGACTAAGAAGGTATTACTGTCCTTCGGTGATTGAAATGCGTTGGGTAGAACTATTATTGTGCTAATTTCATAGCAGATACATTACAATGCATTTGGAAGAAAAGCAAATCCTATTCAGACACACTAGGTGCCTCATTGGGGTCACTGATGTGCTTTAAATGTTTTCCCTCCATATACTCTGTTTGGACATCAACTTGCACATAGGAAAATTAAATAAAACCAAGAAAATAAAGTAAAACAATGGGCAGATGTTTTATTTCCAGTTTATTTATCCAGAGTAGTCGTCCTCTTAACTTATAAACATGGCAAATATATCTATTTTATAGCTAAGTGAAAAATTCCTTTGTGTTACAAGATCAGTGATGCAGCAAAGTGTACAAAGAAGTGACCAATTGCAAGTAATTCATTGACCTGAATCCTTAAGAGGCTTCACATATTTAATTCACTTTACTACTCAAGTGCCCACTGAGTTATTGTGCGCATCAGGAATATACACTACAAAGGAGATCTGTGCGGGCTCTCTTCGGGTGACTTCCTGGGATTGCTAATGATAGTGAATTAGCTCATTGCTCTTTGTATACATGTAAATAACACAGGACATATGAGCTTCCCTCTGCAAGAATACGACAACCACACTCATTTTTATGTTAAGCGAGACAGACATTTTTGGAGAGGTCACCAACAGTAAAACATTACATATGTGCAGAAGTGCTGTGTATTATTTCTGAGTTAATTCTGGGCATTATGTGGATACCACCAGCACACTGTACATAGAAAGCTAATACCAGCCTGAAGTCCTACTCTGTTTTGACTGCAGATTAGTACAATAATTTATCACTATAAACAGTTGTAATCCTTATATGGTACTGTCCCCTTCTTAGCTTATTGTGAATACTATGAGGGATTGCCTTACATAGGCTGTCTGCTTTATAAGCATCCCACAAGGATCCTGCACACAGAACAGTATTGGCAGTAACACTTTTACTGTTTATGCTATATACTGTATATACTTGTCTGCTTTCTTACTGTTTTCATGAAACACGTTAAATGCACTCTTGAATTATTTTGTAACCGGATTGAAGGTATACATTATCTGCTACACCTTTGCCCAGTTTTTTTGTATTTGGACAATATAGATGTAAGATTTAGTAAATGTATAATATGTACATACCCTCCAACATTTCCATCTAAAAAATCGGTACAGGGGTGTGGCCATGGTTAAAAGGGGGCGTGGCCTTCACCATTTTACTTTGGACTACATGTGCCAATTTCTTTGAGGCCCATTTTAATATAAATCCTGCGCTGGCTGTCCCTACCTCGTCAGCTTTGCGGGGTCTGGCCATAAAATCGCCGACTGTCCCCACTGTCGGGTTCTCCATGCTGCGGCACGTCCATGCTGTGGTGACGTCACGCAGCCCCTGAGGTGGCGGCTTGTGCTATTGCGGCCGGGACTTGTGGTCTCTGGACAGCCGACATCCTCCAACCACAGTCTCTCCCTGAGCAGCAGGGGGAGGCAAGCCTGTCACAGCCCTCCGCTGTGCACCCTGGGAGATGTAGTCCTGGCCGGCTGCTTCTCCATGCTCTCTGGGGAGCAGTCGGCAGTGTAATAAACTACATCTCCCAGAATCCCTCAGGCAGCTAAAGCTGATGTTAACAAAAACCGGTACATTCGGTACAGTTTATTTTAGCCGGTACAGACCGTTAAAAACCTGTACTGTACCGGCTAAAACGGTACAGTTGGAGGGTATGTATGTAGCAGAGGTAATCCTACTTGTAAACTTGTAGTAATTTGAGTTGTGTTATTCAGAACAGAATCATCTAGTCATTATCGTGTTCTCAGCATCATAACCCTGTGACATATCACATATATGTGACAAATAGTTCATCACATATTTTGCTTAAGTACACCCTTCCCGATTCTGCTGCCATATTAAAACTAAGGTCATTTTAGACAGGTTGTTGATAATTAAATGCATTTAATTAATTGATCCATCCAGGTGTTATGGGCCCCATACATCAACAAGCACAATTAATGGATTTCCAGATCCAGGGATTTTTTGGCCAGATAAATGGATTTTTCAATCTATTTGACTTGCCCACACATTACAGATTTATTTCAGTGATCGTCAGATTTTTCCATCTAAAGATTGCACCTTCATATCTGGAAATTGCCCAATCGATTGTCATTTCAGCTGTTCCTAATGTAAATAGATGAAGAAGACGAATTGGGAATGCCCACACATATAAAAAAGATCCGCAGATAATACCAGATTATTAAGAATGTTTAAAAATCTGATTAACCCCTTCATGACAGAGCCAGTTTGTGCCTTCATGACAGAGCCCTTTTTTTCAAATCTGACATGTCTCACTTAAGTGGGGATAACTTTTTTTTGCTTTTACTTATCCCAGTGATTTTGAGACTGTTTTCTCGTGACACATTGTACTTCAAGTTAGTGGTAAATTTGGGTCGATACAGTCTGTGTTTTTTTGTGAAAAATACCAAAATATCGTGAAAAAATGGAAAATTTAGCAATATGCAAAATGTCACATTTTCTGCTTGTGAGACAAATAATCATACCACTCAAAATAGTTAATAACTAACAAAGACCATATGTCTACTTTATGTTGCAATCATTATTTCAACTTCCTTTTAATTTTTTTGGACACTAGGAGGCTTCAAATATGACTAGCAAATTCTCAAATTTTCAAGAAAATTTCAAACACTGATTTTTTTAGGGACCAGTTCAGTTCTGATGTGACTTTGAGGGACTTGTATGTGAGACACCCCCATAAATGATGCCATTTCAAAAACTGCACCCCTCACAGTATTCAAAACAGCATTTTGGAAGTTTGTTAACCCTTTAGGTGTTTCACAGGAATTAAAACAAAGTGTAGGTGAAATTTCAAAATTTCATTTTTTTTTCGGATTTTCAATTTTAATACATTTTTCTAAGGAACACAGTACATTTTACTAGAGAAATGTGACTAAAAATTGATTCCCCCAATTCTTTGGTTTTCATAAATATCCTATATGTGGCCCTAGTGTGCACGGTGACCAAACCACAGGCTTCATAATAGAAGGAGCACCTACTTGATTTTGGAGACTCCTTTTTATGAGATTATTTTTTAGGCACCATGTAGGTTTCTAGGCACCATAAGATGCTAAAAGTTAGGAACCCCCCCACAAGTGACCCCATTTTGCAAACTACACCCCTCAGGGAATTCATCTAGGGGTATAGTGTACATTTCAAACCCCCAGGGGTTTCACCAATTGTGGTACAACTGGGCAGTGAAAATGAAAAAAAATAATTTTTCATTTTCACAGCTCAGTTGTATCAAAATTGGTGAAACCCCGGGGGGTTTGAAATGTACTCTATACCCCTAGATGAATTCCCTGAGGGGTGTAGTTTGCAAAATGGGGTCACTTGTGGGGGGGTTCCACTGTATGGGTGTTTCGGGGGTCATTCAACCAGAATCTGTGCTGCAAAATCCAAAAATCACTCCTTCCCTTCTGAGTCCTGCCATGCACCCAACTGGTATTTTTTGGTCACATGTGAGGCATTGCCGTACCCGGGAGAAATTGGGGCACAGATTTTGGGGTGCTTTGTCTCCTTCATTCCTTGTGAAAATGAAAAATTTTGAGCCAGATCTGCATTTTTGTGTAAAAAAATTTAATTTTTTACACAAAAATGCAGTTCTGGCTCAAAATTTTTAATTTTCACAAGGAATGAAGGAGACAAAGCACCCCAAAATCTGTGCCCCAATTTCTCCCGGGTACGGCAATGCCTCACATGTGACCAAAAAATACCAGTTGGGTGCATGGCAGGACTCAGAAGGGAAGGAGTGATTTTTGGTGGTGGAATGAATGGCGGGTGCTATGTCGCATTAGCAAGACCCCCGAAGCACCAATACAGTGGAACCCCCCCCACAAGTGACCCCATTTTGGTCACCAGCTTTGGGAGGGGGGCTGGCGCTGCGGCTGGCGGGGGGGTGGGAGGGGTGCTGGCGCTGCGGCAGCCGGGTGGGTGGGAGGGAGGGGGGCTGCCGGGTGGGAGGGGGGGGGGGCTGGCGATCGTTGGTGATCGGTGCGGTATACGCACACACACACACACACACACACACACACACACACACATATATATATATATATATATATATGTGTGTATATATATATATATATATATATATATATATATATACATATATATACACACACATATATATATATATATATATATGTGTGTGTATATATATATATATATACACACACATTTGCACATTATTTTTAATTTTATTTAATTTTTCACTTTTCCAGCAGCAGCATGATGCTGCTGCTGCTGCGGGGGGGAGGGGGGAGGAGGGGAGCGCAGCGTGCGCTCCGGACGTAGCGGTGGAGCCGCTGGAGCTGCTGCTGCTGCCGGGTGAGTGCCCGGCGGGTGGGAGGGGGGTGCTGCCGCTCGGTGGTGATCGGTGCTGCACCGATCACCACCGTTTTCTGTGTTACCGAGCGGCTTAGCCGCCGGTAACACAGGAAACGCTGTGATTGACTGTTCAGATTTGAACAGCCAATCACAGCGATCGCCGACCGGGGGGGGCACCCCTGCCCCCCCTGGGCGACGAGGGGGGATGTCTGCTGTCAGGGACAGCAGACATCTCCTAACTGTCACCGCGTCTATAGACGCAGTGACAGTTAGAATCCATGACGTACATGTACGTCAAATGTCGGGAAGTACTTCCCGACCATGACGTACATGTACGTCAAATGTCGTGAAGGGGTTAAGCAATCGATTGGCGATCCCGATTAATTTTTGATTGGGATTGCCAAAAGGGGGAGCCCACACATCTAAAATTAATTGTGGCAATCATCTCCAGATCTCAGGATTGTCACAATTAATTGCTGATGTATGGGGCCCATTACTGTACAAAAAGAGAGCTTTGGAAATGTGTAACTGAGGGGTAGATTTATTAAGCTCGGTGACGTGATAAAGTGTCTGCTTTTTATCACTGGCCAATCAGCTACTACCTGTCATTTTTCAAACCAAGCCTGTAACTTCTCAGGTAGGAGCTGATTGGCCGGTGATAAAAACCAGACACTTTATCACTTCACCGAGCTTAATAAATCTGCCCCAGAATGAGAAGATGCTAATTATAAAGTGTCCCATACACTAGTGTACTTGGACACTTTTTTTCATCTGATTCTAACGGATCGGTCAGATAAATTGGATGAAAAGTTTCCAATTTCATTTGTTTCAGCTTTGATCCAATGCGTGTTCCTGTGCACATAGGATCGGAGCGAGAGATTGCAAGGGCTGCACTCAAGATTTTCCACAGCCCTAACTGAGATTGCATACTACGTATCATATGCAAAAGGACTGCATACGATGTATCGTATGCGATCCTGCTGCCTGGGAAGCTGATGGGTGGTTCAAGGGAAATCGTATGCAACTTCTCCCTCCGAAAAGTTACTCAAGTGTATGGGCGCCTTAACCAAATTATGTAGCAATAACAATAAAACCAAGTCAGGACTGCTTCTTCCACGATTGAGGTGCTAGCCCTCATAAATAATACAAATTAGGACGTTTATTTGAATAGTAATTAATAAATACAATCAGATATATTAATAAAAACAAGACATATTCACGTATGTACTACACATAATCAATGGTTAATAAGATAATAAATTAATCAGGAAAAGATTGATCAATATAATTTTTTCCCCAAATTGATTTATTATTGACAGTGATGAAGTACAGGAGAAGCTGAAAGAAACAACCATTTTGAGAGCATGCTAGAGCTATTGGGCCTGATTCAGGGGTGGACACTTTTGCAGCAGTTGCCTCTTTGTGCTAATGCTGTGTCTGATTTTGCCCATTGGCACCCTCTTAGAACTGAGGATTACCATCACTGCATACTTAGATTTGATATTAATACTCGGCCACTAGATTTGTAGCTAGTAACCGTACATTTTTTGGGAGTGTCTGGAAAAACACAGATGTGTCCAGGCCTTTTCAGGGATTGTGTGTGACCCCAGCTCTGTCATTGATCAGCCCGACTGTCGCAGTCTTGTGGGAGGGTCAGAGTTCCGCACACTTTCACAGACTGAGGAAATCCTAAGACCTCTGCAGTTGCGCACAGCAGGGATCTGTTCTGAAAACCCACTGTACAGATCTCAGTTCTGAATTCATAAGTGGTAAGATGTAGGCAATATTAAAAAGGTATGGAATTGTGTTCCAGACTGCAGTACCATACATACCCCATTTACACCTTTCACATCGCAAATACCGGGTCACAACTGGGATTTGGACATGGGTACGTCTCAGGAGCTACCTGGAATTTGCAAGGTTCAGCTCCTCACAAGGTCAGACTGGGCGGGGCAGCGGTGCATCATTGAGGGTGGCAGGGGTGGGGTCAGCACTTGGTTGCTTTGTGGAAAATCCATCTCTGGCTCCAAGTAGCCTGCCTAGGGCCATGCAGGTCCCATAAAGATATCCTGGCTGTCCAAAACATTCCCAGAGGAGCGGATTTTCCACAAAGCAACCAAGTAGTCTGCCTAGGGCCAAACAGATCCCAAGGGCTATAAAGATATTAGTGTTCACTCTAGGAGTGACAGCGGGCAGGGCGCCGGGGGGCGGACCGGGCACGCCGACGTCACAGCAGGGGGCGTGCCCGGGCCGCCGACATCATGAAAGGGCCGTGTCCGGCCTGCCGACGTCATGAAAGGGGTGTGCCCGGCCCGCCGCCGTCATGATGAAAGGGGCGTGCCCGGGCCGCCGCTGTCATGAAAGAGTCTTGCCTGGGCCGCCGTCATCATCAAAGGGGGCGGGCCAGACCACCACCGTCATCAAAGGGGGGCGGTCCCGGCCCCTCCGAAGCCACTGTGCTGCCAGGGAAACGCCGGGCATCGCCGTGTACGGAGTTGCTGGGCTTCCCCGTGAGGCTTTTTTTAGCGGGGCGCTGCGAGAGTGGCAGGGCGCATTTTGC
This sequence comes from Crinia signifera, assembly GCF_055691185.1. Classification (NCBI taxonomy): domain Eukaryota; kingdom Metazoa; phylum Chordata; class Amphibia; order Anura; family Myobatrachidae; genus Crinia; species Crinia signifera. The sequence continues at coordinate 167,323,940 of NC_139220.1, forward strand.
CCTTTAAAAATCGGGCAGGGCGGGAACACTATTCCCTGGCTGTCCAAAACATTCCCAGAGGAGCATTGCATGACCGTGTGATGTCATGACATCACATGGACCAGCGCTCACTCCCAAAGTTTTAATGTTTTTTGATAGGATAAACAATATTTGGACACGCTCAATGGACTCATGCACTCTATGTGGGCAGTCAGTTTACTGTAAATGTGACACAGGTATTAAGCCTACTTCTAAAAGACCAGTACTGATGTTGCTCTATCAATGCCGCCTGCAATTAGCAGTAAAAATATAGTTCTATCGGTTGTCTGAGGGAGGATTGGCCAAAACTGGTATCTTGTCTAGGGCCCCATAAGGTCTAAATCCACCTCTGCTTGGAGCTGACAGCATCTCCACCGCTACCTCCTTCATAGCGTGAACCCGTTCACACTGAACAGCAACCCGTTCCGACACCGGATTAACCCTTCTTTTAACCCAGGTCGGGATGCCGGGTTGCTGGACTCAGGATATTTGAAATGGCCTTTTCACATCACAGACCCATGTCAATGTGGCAACAACCTGGGATCAACCCAGGTATTTTTACGATGTGTAGGGGTAATACAGGAAAGCCATAGCAGAGAATCAACTCATTCAATTTGGACTATATGGTACAGATCTGCACTATATAGTGTCGCCTACAAAGTCTATTTTCTATTCCATTTTGATGCCGCGGGGCTGCGCATCGGGATTGAATGCCGCTGAAAACCATTCGATGTTTATTCAATTTGAATTTGACAAAATGTAATCAAAAGCTAGTCAGAATCACACCGTGTGTACGAGGATTAGGTTTCTTGAACACCTTTAAAAAGAAATCTGATGTGTAGGCTTATTCAGATTTCACATCAGCCGAGACCATTGCCAGCTATTGTAACTTATAACATCATTGCTGTTTCTTTCCTTTAGCAGTTTGTGATTTGTGTGTAGTTGTGCTATGCCATGATTCAAGGTAACACTTTCAAGTCCTTTCATTGAATATATTAAAGTTACAGTATTTGAAAAGAACTTTGTATTATTGTTTGTTTTTACTTGATCATTTTAATAAAAATCGGATAAAAAAAAAGATTTTATTAAAAAAACTGTTTCATTTATTTACTTTGTATGCAGCAACTGTGCAATTGCATGCTTACATAGAAAGAGGGGTCTTATGTAAATCGATTCATCAACTACTTTGATCTTCTGCTATGTATGTGTGTATGTATGTATGTATGTGTGTGTATATATATATATATATATATATATATATATATATATGTATGTATGTGTGCTGCTGTGTTATGTGCATCTTACTTGATAACTAAGGTGGTTCGCCCTGTTCCACCAGGGGGACTCCACAGGTCAGGGGGTGCTGTTCTGCAGCACCTGTCAGTGTACTGATTTTAGACTTTCACATTCCTACTCTTTAATCAACGGCATCACCTGACCGCGCCGATCTTCCCCTCATATACCAAAGCACCTTCGGTCACACACTCCTTTTATTTAAGGCACACATTTACTCTCATCTTTCTCATGAAGGAGCAAACCGCTTTGAGTAAGGTGTCTTGGCTGCAATATTGGAAGATTATGGGCTTGAATCCTGGGTAGCACAGTATTTGGAAATGTGTGCTTTAAATAAAGGAGGATGTGACTAAAGGTCCTGGGTATGATCACTAAGAAATGTGGGATTTAAAATAAGAGGCAGATGTATTAAGCTATTTAAGCCTGGAGGTGTGATAAAGTGGAAGGTGAGCCAACCAGCTCATAACTGTCATTTTCGGGCATGACCTGTAAATAGACAGTTAGGAGCTGATTGGCTGGTACTTTCTAACCATCCACTTTATCACTTCTCCAGGATTAATAAATCTGCCCCAGTGTAACTAAATGATAAAGAGCTCTCAAATTAAGTGGATTGGAATGAAAATAAATTTTTCTTAGTGTTTTGTAAGTAAAAAATATGGTATGCTTTTGTTGCTTTTAGTTACAGCTTTGAAACTCGGTACTTCTTATCCACGCACTGTCCATTTACTGTAAAGTGTATGCATTGTGTGCTGTCACTTTTAGCATCTTTGTACTAATTGTGGAGCCACACCTGCACATCTGGCTGCGTTTTGTGCTTGCTGCCAACTTCTGATACGTAGTAAAAGGCTACTCTTTCCCCAGACACTGTTCGTATCATATTTGCATTGAACTCTTTATTAATTACAACCAATGTTGTCTTATTCAGTGTGAGATATTGCCCATAGCAGCAACAGGTTGTGCTTCTCATTTATTCTAGAAAATAATAGCTAGAATCTTATTGGTTGCTATGGGCAACATCTCATCTAAAAATCTGCACTTAAGTAAATCTACCTCTGTGGAGGAGATGTACTATGCATTGGAGAGAGATAAAGTCCCTTCCAAATCTGACCCTAACTGTCATGTGACAGACTGCATTTGAAAAATGGTAGTTAGGGGCGGGCAGATACTTTATCTCTGTCCACTTTATCAATCTCCAAGGCTTAGTACATGCCTCTGTACTGTTGTTTTGTTCGGTTTATTGTAGTCAATGTGTGTGCAGTGGAAGATACGCTATATAATACAAACTCTCTTCTCTAAATTGAAAATTGTGCACATTGGACCTTATTCTGGTTCATGCGGTTCTCCGCTTGCATGGAGGACCGATGTTTCTCTTTTGTGCATGCACATTTCTGTGCATGCGTCCGCGGTGAACAGAGTGTTTGCCGGACTCACGCACCTACCACTGCGTGCAGGGGGTGTGGGTAGAACTGGCGGGCAGTCGCACCCATGGGAACACCTAGCTTTCCACCTTGATGTTCCCATGAAAACGCTGGGCATTCCCATGGTAATTACCCAGTGACGTTGGTTCCGGGTGCGGGCAGCTGACACAACTGGATGTCAGCTGCCCGCCATGTTTTCCTCCAGATCACACGCAAATTGCTGCATGTCAACCAGAATAACCCCCAGTGTCCTAAGTGATCTGCTGCTGCTATCAGCTGTGTCATGCTTATTGATAATCAGGACATTTTATTTTATTTCAGTAGCATCAGATGTTAAATATAATAGTCAATCTGTGAACATTATTCAGGCTTTTCTTCTATATTTAAATAAATAAAATAAATAAATATTGCCTATTTTGTACATACAATATACATATTTGTAGTATACACACACAATAATACCACTTTCACACTGCCTAAATGTTTTAAAAACTGGTATTTTGAAACGGTATTTAAAACGGGTCTGAGCCTTCACATTGCAGTAGATTACCATTTTAAATACCATTCAGTCAACCCGTTTAATCCCCTGAACACGTTTCAAGGCAGAACGCAAGGGCCAGCCTATCACAGGTCTGTAGTCTGTTGATTTCATACCTCCCAACTGTCACGATTTTAGAGGGACAGTCCCGATTTTCGGGTCCTGTCCCGCTGTCCCACCCGCGGCAGGCATTGTCCCGCTGCGGGGGGGTGACAGTTGGGAGACCCCCAATCTAGTAGAATAGACTCTGAGCGCATGCGCACAGCGTCTATTCTCGTATGAAAATGAGGTCGCGGCTAATTAGCATAAGCCGCACCATCATTTGCATACGCCCCGCCCCCTTTTCGGGCGCTCGCAAGCCGCGCGAGTGTCCCTATTTCATACGGACAGAAGTTGGGAGGTATGTGATTTTACTAAATACCGTTTCAGAGCCATTCTCACTTCATAAAAAACGGACTCTGCTTTTTAAACGTTTTGAAATACCGGTTATCTTTAACCGGTAAATGAACTCTGGTGCTTTCCCACTGCAGCATTAAACGTTTTAAAATGGAAAATAAACAGCAATATACAGTTTAACAAGTGCAGTGTGAAAGGGGTATAAGTTGGATGGATCACCTGTATTCCTTTTGACAATGTTTTATTAAACATTGTGATTTATATGCCACTATTATTGAGATGGATAATTTATATAATTTGAAATCCATACAGGTATATGTATTGATGATCTCCCATTATTTGATAGTTCTTTATAGCACCTGGGTCTTTTGAAGTATATTCTATAGAAGACTTTTTTTATAACTCTAATCCTGTACGTACACACCGTATCATTAATTATATTTTTACTGTCTGTTTCAAGGAGTTTCCTCTAGATTTTAAGCTTTTGTGTTGTCATGGCAAAACAGACCTGCATACTCTGCATTAAATACAATGGAGCAGGCAAACACATGTCCTGGTTTTTACTTGTTTGAAGTTAATTACCCCTTGAACAATTTGTGGCGTGCAAAAGTATCATTTTTTTTCCCTCATACTTGAGTAGAAGATCTGCAGGTCTGTGACACCCCAATGACAGTTCCCATTAGGTCTTAATCCCCACACTGCCAGCAATCCAAAATACTTTATCCCGTGGCTTGCTGAAAAGTAAAATGTTTGGTCATGTTAGAAGAACATACTTTGGAATGACTTGTGCATGCATGGCCATTTATGCCGATTTCATATGAAGTGATTGTACATATGAAACCAAATGGACCTGTCTTATCATGAATGTCATGTCCTAGTAAAGGCTTTGGTGTTGATTTCCACATGTTGCTCTTGTAATATTAGCTGTCTGAGCTGGATTGGCCTTATGCTGTTTCAGAGTCACCTGTGTCTCGCCTTTCAGCCACACTAGCCATAACTATAGCTAGGAGTCTGTAAACATCTTTTTGCATACTTAGTCTAAAGCACACATCTCGTTATTACCTTTCATTTGAAAATATCCTATATTTTAAATTTACCCAGATGCATCCTGTGATAGTCCTTTATCACACCGGGGGTATTGCAGTGTGTGGAACTGTGATGGGTTGTGCCTGTGTAAGAAGTCTTAGTAGATGTACGCTGAAGCATTCACACCTGCAAATCTGTGTGCAACTAATACACCTTTCACACCAGAAAATGCAGGGTCCCACCCAGGAATATGGCCCAGGGATCCTGCCAGGGCATTCCCGCGTTGGCCCTTTCACACCAGAAAAGTCCCTGCATTTTCTGGTGTGGGGAGGAGGTGGGCAGGCGTTAGAGGCGGCAGGAGGTGGAGAGTACTCACCCCGGGTTGTTGGTCCTCGGTGCAGGCCAGGGATCCACACAGGCAGATGACAGGTCAGACGGCGGGCGCAGATGACGCAGCTCACTGGCTGCAGTGAGGGTGCCAGAGAGTTGCGTCATCTACATATGCCACCTGTCCTGTCATCTGTGCCAGCCACCTGTGTGGATCCCCGTCTGACAGCATGCACGAGGACCGGCAAACCGGGTGAGTACCCCTACCCCTTTCACACTGGCCAGGACCTTGAACTCTGTAACAACCCTGTTCCATAGCAGGGTTGAAATCCCAGGAACCTTACACACCAGCACGTGGGTTGTTCCCGGGCCCAACCCGGGAATTTAGGCTGGTGTGAAAGTGTGCAAATGCTGTATCCACCTGGAAATGTTCTGAGGTGCCTGCTGGGCACCATCGCAATCCAAACGCGGTGTACAAAGATTGTGTGGGTTGTAGATTACTGAAGAAATCGACTGTTTGGGTAGCCCTGTGGTCAGGCAGAATAGCCATTGGAACTGACCCAGTGGCACCATGTTTTCTGCGGAATCGGTACATCTATCAGAATGAACTTAGGTCTACAGTCATTAGGTCGACTGGCAGGAAGGTCGACCTGACTTAAGGTCGACATGGGCCAAGGTCGACATGACTTAAGGTCGAATTTGCATAAAGGTCGACATGAAGAAGGTCGACTGGTCATAAGGTCGACATGGGTTTTTCACTGTTTTTTATCTGAATGTCGACACAGTCGACATGGACACAGTTGGCAATGAGAATCTGACCCTCGCATCGCTTGCTTCGCTCGCAATGCTTCGGGCACGGTGGCTCGCTTCGCTCGCCACAGCTTTAATAACCTCCTCCACGCCCTAGTGGATGTAGGGCATGAAATATCGCCTGTCGGCACATGTCGGCTCAAAAAACAGTGAAAAACCCCATGTTGACCTTATGACCAGTCGACCTTCCTCATGTCGACCTTTATGCAAATTCGACCTTAAGTCATGTCGACCTTGGCCCATGTCGACCTTAAGTCAGGTCGACCTTCCTGCCAGTCGACCTAGTGGGGTCGACCTAATGACTGTAGACCTAAGTTCATTCTAATAGATGACCGCTTCCTGTTTTCTGCTTAGGGGATCGCAGTTGCAACCTAAGACATGCCCTGAAAATGGTTGTCATGCCTCTTTTTTGGCAGCCCCTCCCATTGCATCCCCCAAATGGTCCCTGTTTTCGAATAAATCTTTACTGTGAGCAACATAACCAAGGCACTTAAAAGATGTGTATGCAGTTTGGGAAAAAGGTGGGTGGAGCGCTAAAGTATAAGTAATTGGTTTACAATATATTTATATCAACATGAAAAATGTATTTCTGTATAGATAAAAGTGCTGTATTAGCGTGCAGTTGCACTGGGTAAGGTTTATAATAAAAAATGCATATATAACAATTTGTTGCACAAAATATACAATATTGTATATCGTTAAAAGATGTACATTACTCAATGAGAAATAAAAAGATGGGGTCTGATACTTAGTGGTCTGAAGTCCCGTTTTACCCTGGGGTAGGAGACATTTTTGTGGGGATGGAGCAGTCCTTGGGTCAGTCCGTATATAGCTGTAAATTGGAAGGGTCCATATACCTTGCTGGATTCTTTTCACGCTGGAGGATGGTGATTGAGCCCCTGTTGGAGTGTGGGGAATCCTCAACAATGATGCGGAGTTGTAATCCTTAGTGTGCAGGTGGTGGTGTCCCGAATTAGTACTGCAGCTGTTTAGCCCAAGTCGTGCAGAGGTGGAATTTGTCTCCAGAAATTGGAGGGGGAAAGGGGTGGAAATCAGACCAGAATCGCCTAAGTCTAATACAGCACTTTTATCTATACAGAAATAAATTTTTCATGTTGATATAAATATATTGTAAACCAATTACTTATACTTTAGCGCTCCACCCACCTTTTCCCCATTGTATTTCTCTTAGGGGTTTGACACCCCCTAGTAGGAGCAGTTTGACAAAACCATCCCATTAGGCGCTCTATAACTACAAGCCGCAAGGCTACTAGTTAATCTTTTTTACATGTGTATGAAGTTTATCAATAATCATTCAACACCGTAAATATCGGCGTTGCGTACAACTCTGAATCCGGTCTTTAGTACTTCAAGGCTTATTTACAAATCTTTAGACAGAGATAAAGTACCAACCAATCAGCTCCTAACTGCCATGTTACAGGCTGTTTTTTTAAAAATGACAGGAGATGGTTAATTGGTCCTTTATCTCTTTCTTCTTCATCTCTTCTCAGACATGCCCATTTCCCAACGACTGATAAAACTCGCTGTGATTAAAAAACGTTTTGCTATTATAAATGGTGCTCCAACCAATCCGTTCTCAACTGTCATCTTTCAAACACATGGCAGTTTAAAGCTGATTGGCTGGAGCAACATGTATGCAATGAATTTTCACATCCAGAATGTGTTTTATTACTCATTGATAAATGAGCCCATTAAAACATGGTCCCTTGATGTTTCTAGTGGTGTGTGTGGTACACTGTGTTTGAGTTGTGTTTTCAACCCTTGCTTAACATAACTCAGATATTGGAGTCACTAACCGCTGACCAGTGACTACCGGCTGCTCATGCTTATGTTCATGCATATGTCATATAGATGACTACTCTTTCTGTTCGTTTTCTGGTCTAATCTGCTGTGAGCAAGTAGAACACCCTATGTAGTATACTACGTTTACATTGTGCACGCAGCTATATCCACAATGGGAATGTTATACAGAATACGTTGGCTACATATAGCATTATGTATATCATCATTTGTGAATGCAGCTGGTGGCCACATTTACAGATACAAAGTACAGCTCCCGATCACCGATCTCTGGCTGTATATTATGTAGGATGAGAACATTCCAGTGAATCACCTGTGTCCCAATGAGAGTTTGGGGTTCTTACTTTTAGTCCTACACCTTTAGCTGCTCAGCAAGCTGGAACACAGCTAAGCTGGATAAGTGCTCCAAGGGGGTAATTCAATACATATAGAAGCGACTCATTGCAGCTACTACCAGTAAATGAAATGAGTGGTTTCTGCCAATCACTTTTGATCATTAGTTACCTCAAGGACGTAATTCAAAAACTCCTGCTTGCTAGTTCTTTTTATGACATGCACATCAGTCATATTAAATACCTCTGTAATAAGTCACTTTACACATTTCAATTTGACAAATTGGCTTGGGTATAGTGTTTAACTGCATCTCTTCAGCAGGACTACATTGTTGTAGGCTGGTCACACCCCATTATTTTCTTATTTTGCAATCAGTCATTTGCTGGTCATGTCTTCTGGAATATCGCATATCAGCGACGGCCATTTGGCTTAGCATGTATCACGTAGTATTGCCTTACATTTTTTTATGTGGAGATGAATAACTTGTCACCTTCTGCTTGTTCAACATGATTTAACTACAACGGTTACAGTATGTCGCATTATATTTGGTTACATTCATACATAGAATAGTTGTAGGCCAGTAACACACTGTCTATAATAAAGCTTTCATTGAATACACAAGTTTACAAAATAAGAACATTACGCTCAACAAACAGTGGCTTCTGTGCAGAAGTACATGTTTAAGGATAAATACATATACTTGGATTTGCACATAGAGTAAGTGGATTGCACACACAAAATAGGACATACGGAAAATTGTAGTGGTGTAAATTGGGGATGGTACAAAATGCCGAATGTCGATATCACATGTTCTTAATGTGAATTTGGACTGAAGGTTGATATGTCAAATGTTGATATAGCTAGAAGGTCGGAATGTCTATCATGTGGTTTTGTATACTGTACTGTAGATGTACTAACTAACCCAAACCCAACAATAGATAGATAGAAGTTTTATATTATTTCCTACACTGATTTAAATTAAAATATGTATTGCTCACCGATGTTCAGTCACAGGGCCCGAAAAATTGGTGTGAAAATCAACCTTTAAATGACATGTGGGGAAATCTAGGGTTGCATAAATTTAAATGAGTCCATTGAAATGTGATTTGGTGTGAAAGTACGGTGAAAAAATATGTATGAAGTCATTACAAGTTTGGCCTTGACAGATGGGATGCAGGAAACCACTGCTCAGTGTAGGAATACAGGAAACATTCTGTTTGAAAACAAAAAGAGAAAGTGGAACGTCCTGGTTGGTTTGAAAAGCAATGTAACGAAGTGTGTCTATGTCTATATAAAGACACGTACGTACACACACACACACACACACACACACACACATATAAATACCTAGTTTCAGTAGCTCACAGAACTGTGGGAAACTCCCCATCGCCAGCATAGATCAGAGCAGCTCTTGCAGGGTTGACACACTAATGCATGCTCAGATAGGGCTTCTAAACCCGGAAGTCCAGTCATCGCAGAGGATGGCTCTTACTGCATGTTGTCCATGCATATGGCGTTTATAGACGATGATACATGTGGAGAGTGGCAGGATGCATCTCAAACAAATTGCGATGGGGACTGCAGATAATAGTGTATTAGAAGAAAAATACAAAATCAATCAGCCCATTTGCTAAGTTTATTTGGGCAATAAGAAATTAATTTCTGCTAAGATGTATTAAAAATCACCTTCAGTCGCTGTGATACACAAACATAACTATCCCCACGTGACTGTGGTCATGCATGCAGTGTAATAAGACTTTTTTTATAGGGTACATTTTCAGCTGAACAAAGATAGAAAGGGGAGAGGTCAGAGGAGGCTGCAAGTAAAGGGAGTGGGTTGACAGTGTGGCTGAGGGGGAAAAGGTGAAGAACAAATTAATTGGGAGATGAGAAGTGCACATGGCTGGACTTGGAGTTGTGGCTGGTGCATACACTGTTGGTTGCATGTGGAAGGGGGGGGGGGGGTCGGCAGTGGTTGTGGGTGGAGAAGAGCTGTGGGGAAGAGAGGCTGTGGAGCCTGGAAAGAATATTATCTCTGTCTGTAGGTGGTGGCTAAACTGTACCCAGCAACCTAGTACTTTGGTGCCTCTCAAATATCTGGGAGGGAATGAACAGTCCTGCACTGTGACATATCTTCTACTCCCAATTATTTGTGTGGTCTGTACTGTCATAACGATCAAATCCAGTAAAATGGGAAGCAGACGGTCTATAACACAGATGTCTGTATGACCTCCCACCTCTCTTCATATTCAAGCAACAATGTACCACGGGTAATGCTGCAACAGTAACATTCATCTGTCTGGTGACTTTTCATGCTCCCAATTGAAATGACTTTTGCATCCTGTTTTTACAGAAAAAAAATGTCCCTTTGATCTCTATCCTATTACCTCTGTTTTGTGATGTCAAGCAAATGTATATTTCCTAAGTATAATAAAGAGCTGTATTTTCTAGCTAGCAAACCAACCCAGCTGAATTCCTGGCGATAAGAGGTCGAACATTCCTCTGAGACCACCTAATTTGCTTAGTTGTGGCCTCACTGTATTTTACATACAGTGAGGCCACAACTAAGCAAATTAGGTGGCTAGCAGTGGTATCTAAACCTTTTCTACAAGATTGCCAAATCACCTTGTGCAGCATAGATGGCAATTACCTGAGTGCTTTGCTCTGTATTACCAGAAATACAGGTAGGGGCTGCATTGAACCTGCAGAGCGTGACTGTTAGAGAGGTCCTGTTCCTATTAGTACTGTATAAATGAGACCATTGTTACCAATACCTTTCAGTGCTCCGCTTCATTCCCTCTACTTCTACTGTGTTTACCAAGGCAATGTTAAAACACACCAGAAGTGTTTAAGCATTGAAGCACAGGTATATGGATTCAGTACTGAATCCCGGCGGTCGGGATCCCGGCGTTCAGAATCCCGGCGCCGGAATCCCGACAGCCGAAATGCCGACAAGGGGGGGACGTGGATCGCCCCCCCCCCCTTGCGGGCTCGCTGCGCTCGCCACGCAGCGGGCCCGGTGCCTCGCTACGCTCGGCACACTAATTTATTCTCCCTCCAGGGGTGTCGTGGACACCCACGGAGGGAGAATGTGTCGGTATTTCGGCGGTCGGGATTCCGGCGTCGGGATTCTGAACGCCGGGATCCCGACCGCCGGGATATTAACTGCATCCCCAGGTATATATGTTGTTTGTAACCTTTGCACTTCATTGTTTTGTTCAGCTTTAATAAACTGGGTTATTGATCGCATTATTAAAATGTACATGTTACATAGGCATATGGTATGTGTTACAAACAAGATTATTGTAAATCCACTGGCGAGTGTTAGCACAAGTTAGATAAGACCACTTACACAATGGTACATATACTTTAGGGTAGAGCTTCCTTAGATCTAAAAGAAAAACTCAAACACAGAAAGAAACCTTAGTGTAGTATTGTTGAAATATGAAATGAAATGGTGCTGTTTGATCAGGTCACTCACATTTCATAAGTAAATATGCGCATATCAACAGGGTCTTTATCTCTCTCTCAATCCAACATGTTCCTCCAATTTAACGTTCCCTGGGGACTCGATAAGAAGGTATATAGTGCAACACCGTTTGTCACAATTTAAAATAACAATTTATTGGTTACACTCACATGTGATCGATAAAAACAAGGCAAAATACCCATTCAGGGTGACAGGATCCAAATACTGTGCCGCGGAGATCACGCAAACAATGGCCTCAGGATAGGGTCCGTTGAACACCACCGAACGGACCCTATCCTGAGGCCATTGGAAGGAGCTGCATCCCCACTGAGGACCGCTGGTCGGATATCCAGAGGGTTGTTTGCGTGATCTCCGCGGCACAGTATTTGGATCCTGTCACCCTGAATGGGTATTTTGCCTTGTTTTTATCGATCACATGTGAGTGTAACCAATAAATTGTTATTTTAAATTGTGACAAACGGTGTTGCACTATATACCTTCTTATCGAGTCCCCAGGGAACGTTAAATTGGAGGAACATGTTGGATTGAGAGAGAGATAAAGACCCTGTTGATATGCGCATATTTACTTATGAAATGTGAGTGACCTGATCAAACAGCACCATTTCATTTCATATTTCAACAATACTACACTATGGTTTCTTTCGGTGTTTGAGTTTTTCTTTTAGATCTAAGGAAGCTCTACCCTAAAGTATATGTACCATTGTGTAAGTGGTCTTATCTAACTTGTGTTAACACTCGCCAGTGGATTTACAATAATCTTGTTTGTATCCTATGTCTTTTTGAGCCTTTTGGTGAAGGCTTTTTTGTATTTCCTGGGCAGAGTGTCACCATTTGCGCTGTGGGTTGCTTAGTAATCTTCTTTTCTATCCATATGGTATGTGTTGTAAAAATCCAAGTGTTGTACATTGTGGCTCTGTGTGTGGAATTATCCCATCATCTTCATGTTCTTTAATGACTTGATTACAGTTTTTTATAATAGTGGGAAAAAGGGAATAATGAGGGCAGACAGCTGATAATGGTTAATGTAGCATAAAAATGACTGATTAGCAATAGAACCATTATTTGTACACATATATGATGGAATTGAAATGAAAGAACAAATTGTCTTGTTCTTGGTAATTGCAGATGTCACAGATAAAAGGCCTCAGCGTGAGGTCCAATACATACAGTATAGGGGACTGTGCCATTGGGTGGGACTTGTGGGCAATATTGTCCTGTAGAGTATAATAAAGTTTTAGTGGTTGTAATGAAAGAGCATGACACAAGGAGCGGCAATGCTGGCAAATTATGCAATGTCATTTAATGATCATCATTTGATGATGATATCGCTATCGTGCATATTTGCAAAAATAGTCTTATGTGTATACCACTTAACTAAGCAGATCTGCACTGAATTAGCTCCTCACATTGCTGAATTATTATAGCTCATAGAAACGTAGCCGGGTGTCAGATAACAACCTCCAGGTCCATCTAGTCTACCCATAGAAAGTCGGTCGTATTCAGGTTCTTTACTAACCATCTGCAACCATATCTGCTTGGGTATAAAATGGATATTTTCACAGGTATGGTGCCTCTTGTACATCCGGTGACATATTTATTGAGCCACCTGTGAGCAGGCTAGGCTATTTTTAGAACCTGCTTAAAAGATGAAGATTGACCCCACCTTTGAATGAAAGGCTGTATACTGTAAAAGGCCAGGATCTGCTTATGCACAATGCTATCCAGATCAATCAAAGGGCTTGATTCAGAGTTCGCCTGTGTACCATATGCATTGCCAAGCATGAGGGGAATCCGCAAAAAAATGATGCTCACAAAGCGGACGGAGGTTTACTGTCAGAACCAGTGTTTGGGGCTGGTAACTTTATCAGGGAGTGTCCATATACTAAGCAGGTGTACTGAATAATGTATGGATTTGCGAGTAGTGATCCATTCACAATTTTAATAGCAAGTTTGCATTGAGTGGGTTTCTTTGTCTGGTGGCTTACTACTCGCAACATCTGCAGATTAGCAGTCAGGTCCTAACTCCAGCACAAACTTCAGCTGGCCACAAATATATTGATGACCCTTCCAATCAGGGCTGGAACACTAATAAGAAGGTAGTAGTGTTCATTCTTGCACCCACCATCTTTGAAAACCCATGCAGTTCCTCTTCCCTGCCCGGGGGTGTCGCTGTCTGCTGTAGTGCTTCTATCATAGTGTGGCCTGTATATCAGCACTGATATACAAACCATGCCTGTGCTAGAAACAACACAGCAGACAGCGACACCCCAGGCAAGGAACATGAACTGCATGGGTTTTCAAAGATGGCGGGTGCTAGAATGAACTCTAGGTAGTATGTGGGAGCAAATTAGAAACTTCCTGAAACTGTTGTTCCAGCCGTTTGTTAAAGTTGAAAATTTTGATTTTACCAACTAGTTGAGACATAATTGTTCCAGTGTAGGGGGAAGGTTGGACCCTTTCCTCCAAACTTGTATGAACCTTTATTCACCTAAGGCTATTGTACGCAACCTGGCTGCTAGCCGTGAAAAGAGTAGCATGGCCATATATTTGTTTTTGGAGTCATTTAAAAGTCTGTGTGAAATTCATGTACTTTAATATATGTCCATGTTCTTTTGCAGCCCAACATTGGAAGGCTGGGTATTCCGCATGGCCCATCTGGAGAGAAGGTGGCAGTAGTAACGGTGGATGACTGTGATACCGCAGTAGCGATAAGGTTTGGAAACCTTATTAAGAATTACACATGTGCTGCTCAGGGGACACAGACTGGCTCCAAGAAGTAAGTTGTTTGTTGATCTTATTGGATGACTAGCTTTATCTTTAATCCCTCAGTTTACTGTAGAATCCTATTGAGGGGGTAAAAGATGTATGTAAGATACATGCAAGCGTTTTCAATAGAAGCCACTACAGACGCAGTTGCGCACAGATATTTATCAATGCACATTCTCTGTAGCCAAGTGCACACATCTAATGTATAGTAAGCGCCCTACTCGTCTCCGTCATACTACCACTTGTAGCTGACTTGGCCTAACTTGACGGAAATGGGACATTCGCACACAATCTGTGCGTAGTGACGTTATATAAGAGGAATTTTGTGGTTATGCCGAGATGTGCATGATTTCCAGTGCAAGTATGTGCTGTTAATGATGATGGCTGTTTGAACAAGCTTGTATACTGATTTTGCACTCGCATAAATGAGTACCACTGATACGTTAATATCTGCATTTTAGTCCTGTGCATGTGGTGTGAGTGTATATATGTGAGTGGGCTCCATAAAGTTTTGTTTTCCTTAATCACCAAATTTACTACAAAGGAACAGTAATGCTATACTGACAGTTGTCAGGCTTTCCTGTACATGTGTAGCATCATATTGCTCTACGTTTCTATAAATTAAGGTGTAAAAATCACTCTGCCCTGAATGTAATGCATAACTATTGTATTTCTTTCTAGATCACTTGATTTAACTGGACCACTATTGCTGGGAGGTGTTCCTGACCTGCCTGAGGATTTCCCTATACAGAACAGACAGTTTATTGGCTGTATGAGGAATTTAACCATTGACAGTAAACCTGTGGACATGGCTAGTTTTATAGCCAACAATGGCACTTTAGCAGGTATATTATTCCATGCATATATATACATATATATATATATATATATATATATATATATATATATATATATATATATATACTTTTATTTTGTAGTTTTTGACCGTTTTATAAAAAAAAAAAAAAGAATGATACTTATGTCTATTACAATAGAAAGTTTTCTACTGTATTTCAATTTTTTTTTTTTTTTTACAGAAGTATGTACTTATATAGCACACATACTGTATATTCCAAAGTGCCTTCTGAAGAAATGATATACCTTAGTACCGGCCCCATTTGAGTTTACAATCTACAGTATATAACCTACCTACCATGTGACACAGACAGCCTTACCAAGAGACATCATTTGTTTCCTTCATCCCCAGAAGGGCTATGCTGTAATGCCAATTCTTTTGCATGATGGATTTTCTGCAAAAGTAAAGTGACCATCCACATTATAATGAACCAGAATAATTTATAAATGATTCTCAGTTATTTTAAAATGAAGAAAGGAGCAACTACTGGACAGTTACTTCCTTTGGGATAACTTGTATGCATTCATTAGAATTCTTTTTCTTATTTCTATTTTTCAGGTTGTTCTGCAAAGAAAAATTTTTGTGATATTAGTTTCTGTCAGAATGGAGGAACTTGTGTTAATAAATGGAACACATACTATTGTGATTGTCCACTACATTTTGGTGGGAAAAACTGTGAGCAAGGTATGTCATAGTACTGTCTTAATGTTTATTTTGCAAGCACTTCTGTTGGGATGCAGTTATAATCCCAGCAGCCGGGATGTTGGCTGAAGGAATCCCGGTGCCAGAATTTCGACATGGATGATGACACTGATGCTGGAATCCAAAAAGTGGATGGTAGGGCATGAAATACCACTTGTCGGCACATGTCGGCTCAAAAAACAGTGAAACACCCCATGTCGACCTTTTGACTGTCGACCTAGACACTGTCGACCTAATGCTTGTGTCGACCTAATGATATGTCGACCTTGACCCATGTGGACCTATCCCCATGTCGACCTAATGGTGTCAACCCAATGCTTTTCGACCATCATGCTGTAGACCAACTGACTGTAGGGTCAGGCCGGGATAGGGGTGGTGGTGGGGAGATAGGTTTAGGCACTAGAGGGGAACTTTGGGTCGGGTGTGTTGGGGTGGAGTTTATAGTTAGGCTGTGGAAATGGAGGGTTAAGTTTAGGCACTTAGAAGGGGAGTTTAGGTGGTGGGGTATGAGGGTTAGGGGTAGGCACTAGTGGGGAGGGTTAGAGTCAGAGTGTGGGGGAAGGGGGTAGGATATAGGGTTAGACTGCAAGCAGGGAGGGTTAGGTCACTTACAGTACCCCAATGATTCTCTGGATCAGGATGCTGGGGTCCTCTGACCGATGGCATTTCCACTGCTGGGATTTCATACATATTTCTTCATGTCATACTACACAGTGGATGCATCCATTTTGATGTCGATACCAGCAACATTTCAGTGTACTGTGAGTGACATCACTGAGACCTTGCCTTACTAATAGTCATGAGACCTGACTTATACTGTAGTTGTACAGTACCAGCTTATTGATGGCATTCTCATGTACGCTGATCTAGCCTACAACAATTTTGAGTTTTGTTTTTTTTAACAGAAGAAATAAGTCAACTTGTTTGGAACATTATGTGATCCTAGCTTTCTTGTGCATGTTATACATTTTGCTTAATTACAAAACATCTGATATCATCCGCTTATCTTGGGCAACAGTAAAAACAACCTGAAAACATTGCAGTACATCTGAAGTATGGATGCAATAGTTTCAAAATAAATGAGCCTAGAACTGCTGTGCTATTACTGTATATCAGATTGTTATCATAAACTGTGTAATATACTGTTTATTTTTTTTTGGAGGGGGGGGGGGGGGGGGGGGAGTGATATACAACATACTGGTTACTATGCCTGTGGTGCGTTCTGTCTCTCAGCATGTTAACTAATCAGTGATTTGTCATATTGATATCTTTTCCTATGGCGACTCAGACACCAGAAAACTATGTGGTGCATTTTTTATTAAAGTTTATTGAAATAAAGTAGTTAATTGCTGCTCCCAAACAGTGCATTGTGATCTGGGGGTTCTCCATTACCGCAGAGATGTGTAACAGTTGATAAGAAACTAGTAGTTATTCACCTCCACTACTACACTTGTTTGCTAGCATCTAGTCTAAAGATAACAGTTAAACTGAGCATGTTCTTATTTGGGATAATCCTTAGTAATAATAACAACAATATACTTTTCCAGTCATGCCATTTCCGCAACGTTTCCAAGGAGAGGGAATTGTCATATGGACAGAGATGGATATTACAGTGTCTGTGCCATGGTTTATCGGGCTGATGTTTAGAACACGCCAATCTAGGGCCGTACTGTTGCAGGCTAATGCTGGGTCTTCATCAAGGATTAATATCCAGGTAAGTACCTAAATATTTCCAAATAGTTATACAACAGTGCTTAGCAATACATCTGTAAACCGCGCCAAAGACAAAGAACGCCATATCCGGCCCTGGGCACAGGAACAACAGCAGCATTACAGCTAATACCGGGGGATTACTGCTCCATGCCAATTCTGTCTAGCTCAAGATCTCTTGTCTTCACATAATGATTTTCTGTTTATGTACAAATCACAAAATCACAAACTGGAACAACCTTAAATATGTAGATAGTACTTTAATAAATCAAATGACTGCAATACAGTATCTGGTAGGGTTTTATACAGTACGGTAATTGTTATTGCAAGGATTGATAAAGGGAAGTTCAGCAGGATAACTGTGTTTGCTGCAATTCTTATGCTCATCAGTCAGGAATAGGGGTCAAAGAACAACTGTACATTAATGTGTTTGTGTTTGAAATATATATATGCCTCAAACACATATATATACATATTCACTAACCCTCTATTTTAAAAAGTAGAGTGATGTCTGTAGCCACTTCCCAAATCTTTCAGACATGTGCTGTCTTACAGGATGAAAGCAAGCGTTGCATGTTGATTATTCTTGTTGCGACATTGCTGGTTCTGCCCTTGTGTATGGATGCAGCTATATCTTAGGATAGACTGAATAGCTGTGGCGACAATCAGAAGCAATCCACAAGGGCAGAGCATTGGCATGATTTATGCTGTGCCTTTATTACACTGCAAGATATATAAAAGTGTTCTTACATCACATCATGGATGCAGCTCAATGACTGTCAGGGCAGATTTGATAGCCAAATCCAGCAACCGCGGTTTTTAGCCATTTTTTTTGCTGTGAACAATCATCTTTCGTGTCTCTATACAGACCAGTAATTATTCAGTGCAGGTGTGTAAATGATCCGTGTATGGCCAGCTATCACATGACATTTGTTAGCCAATCTGATAAGCTCTGGCTCAGAAGTGCTGCGGGAGAATGAAGCATCACCTTAAGTTAATGAGTTCTTTGATGGATAAAACAGACTGCAGGGCACATCTAATGTAATGTCTCGCAGGAACTTCAGGAAGATCAACTACAGTAACTTATTAATGCACAGGATTTCATATAATATTTCTAAAAAGTGGATGCAGTCTCTCTTTAAAAGGTTCCCCAGTGTTTGACAGCATAATGTAATTTGGCAGATCCAAACATTGTATTGCAGCCACAATCCTAAGACTCATCAGCATCACAGTGAATGCTGCTTCTGCTTTTCCCATGTGAGCAGCGCTGGATGTATTGAAATCATTTTGTGTCTTCCACAGAGTTGTCTATGTAACTGGTTGTGAATCAAAGTGATGACAGTGACTTGGTTGACAGTGAATGGTCGACAGACACAATGTTAACATAGGACAACTGTCAACATATACTAGGTTGATGCAGATAAACTGTCATCATGACAATAGTTGACACGGGAAAAGGTTGAACTGCGGTTTTTATGTCAGTGTTGATGTCTGTTGACACGGACCCACAATTACTGTGACTCGTGCCCTTGCATGACTCGCTTCACTCCCCATGCTTCAGACCATTCCCAATTGTAGACCACGTGGATCAGAAAGCATGGAAGAGTTCAAAGGAGGGAAAAAATTGTAACTAAAACTCCCGTCAACCTTTTAATGTGTCAGCGATTGACATGTCTTTTTGTATCGATCTTGTGCCTGTCGACAATTTGACCTATCAACCGCAACCAATGTAACTTAACACTATAAACTAACAACTGTCTGGCTGGGGAAATGCAATGTAAAGTAACGCAATATTATACATACCTGACAGTTATCCCTCTTTTGGCTGCAAATCTTTGTCCCTCTTCGTTTCTACATTTTCTCTGATATGTGTGACCTATAGATCTGTAGGTATCAGTGGTTCAAGAGGCTTTAGATATATCTATAATATAAATATAATGACATCAACCCTTTATTATAGTCACTTGTTTTTTCACTGTGTGTATATGTGTATGATATATGCTTGTAGATGTGTATGAGCTGTGTTTTATTAGTACTCCTGTTTGTGTGTCTGCCGAGCAGCAAGAATATAGCAAATACAATGCTAGGTGTTCCTCTGGCTATTTGACACATTACCAAGCACCTGGTTATACTGAATCGCACAAGCAAGTGCTGTTGCATTTGGAGCTCTAAAAGTAGTGTATCAAACCAAATCTCAACTGGATTTTATCCTCCTATAAAAGATTTTCCATCTTTCCCTCCTCTCACGCACACGTAGGATATGGAAAAGTGTCTTATCAGCTTAGCTAACAGGAAAGGCGAAGAACAGCCAAAATAATCCGATTTCATCCATCCCAATTGGGAACGGAATATATACCCTGCTCATAAGCAAGATTTACCTAATAATAGTAACCTGTTTATTCAATGTAATGGAACTGTTTTTATTTTTTATATAAACAGATCTTAAATGATTACATTGAGTTTGAAGTATACAACGGTGTTACTCGTGTAGCCGGTATGAAGATTGAGCAGGTACGAGTCAGTGACGGCGAATGGCATCACCTGCTCATAGAACTGAAAAGTGCCAAAGATGGGAAGGACATTAAGTATCTGGCTCTCATGTATCTGGACTATGGAATATATCAGGTGTGTACCCATATAAGAACGATTGTGTACTGCAAGTTAGAAACATTCTGACCATGTCCTGATTCTGCTGTCTCGGTGGATCACTTGCTCATATCGCTTTTCCTTTACATTGTGACAGAACTCTGTGGAAATAGGAAATGTTCTCCCGGGGTTGAAGCTGAAGACCATCTATGTGGGTGGTTTGTCTGGCACGGAAGGCTTCGTAACACAAGGCTTTAATGGATGCATGAAGGTACTGTATCTCCTACCGGGGCACCCCAAGTTAATATTTGTGTTTGGAGCCATGAGAAGTAGTTAGCAGTTCTCCAAATAGCTCTGTACTGGACATTGGGCCTTATTCTGATTATTTTGCTCGGACCCGTGCACGACCAAAGTGAATGTACCAAACCTCACCTAGCAAAAGGATTGCCGATGCTGACGGCATGCGAACAGATGTTTTATGTGAACATCCATTCAGATGCCTGTGGGAACCTCCCCCATCATTCGATGGTCAGCAACCATGATGCACCATGGTTTAGAACACTCATACATATGAATGAAGAAAAGCAGGGATATGGGTGGGCAGCTGACAAGTAGACTGTCCACCCCCCACACGCACGTCACGGCCGCATTTCCATATGCACGCCCTGCGTTTTCATGGGAACACCCATAAAACGCAGGGCGTGCGCATATGGTAATGACCCCAATCAACGCCCCTCTCCCCCCATGCATATACACATAACTTCGGAACACTGGCCAAATCAGTGTCCGAGCAAAGCGATCAGAATAAGGGCCTTTGTACTTTATGATGTTTGTGCCTCTACCTGGCAGATTGCAGATAATAAAAGAGGGATGAGTTTTGTTAAACTGCTGTGACTAGTAGTTTATTAGTAAATAATACAGTGGTTTGATTGACCGGTGTCCTAATATTAATAAGTATATATGATGGTTTTTTGGGGGGGATGTTTTGTTTGGTGACCTTCTCTTAATATACATATACAATTAGTTGAATCTAGATATCCCAAACCTACACTTTATCTTCATATTGCATATGTAGGGAGTAAGAATGGGAGAAACATCAACCAACATAGCAACACTCAACATGAACAATGCAAAGGTGGTCAACGTGGAAAGTGGCTGTGATGTGGACAATCCTTGTGACGCAAACCCCTGCCCTTACAACAGTGACTGCACTGACGACTGGAACAGCTTTTCCTGTAATTGTGAACCAGGTAAAAGTTGAATTCCTTCTAACGTCTAAAATTAGTGTTTCACCTCCCATAGATGTTACACTTGTGGTATAAAAATGCAGATACAGATTTAATAGTAATCTTGAATTTCTATAAGGGTCGTGGTTTCCCTTAATATTGAAATATACAGTACGCACTTAATGCTCTTGCGGAGATTGTTGAACGTAACTAATTCATGGAGATGACGTTTAATCGTTCCTTTGATGTGTAAGACATCTTAAGTTTCTTAGTAGGAATCGTGTGGCAAGCAGTCCTAACTAGCCACACATTTCCACATTATTAGTCCAAGTGACATGAAACTAATGCTTGGCTAATATAAGTTACAGCCCATTTGGGCCATTAACATCATGCAATATACGGTGAATAGTCTTCCGAGGATAGAAACAAACAGGCCAATACACATACTGTAGCATTCACAAGTTCGAATCTATGATTGATATCCACTACCTGTGGCTTTAAAACCAACAAAACACATGTGATGGTAATTAGGAATCTGTGTTTATTGATGGAGGTATTTGAAAGGTGTCCATGTCTAATATGGCATTAGCCCAGCAGCACAGGTAACTGATACTCTTCTTTCCTTCAGGGTTCTTCGGGAGAGACTGTGTAGATGTGTGCAGCCTGAACCCCTGTGAGCATGTTTCTGCTTGTGCTCGAAAGCCAAGCTCCTCACATGGATACACGTGTGAATGTGGAGCAAGTTACAGCGGGCAATACTGTGAGAACAAGTAAGGAAGATCTAACTATAGCAGTAAAGTTTCCAATGAAACAATTATTCTCCCTGTCTGTAGCAATATCACCCACTTTGTGCTATATTAATCACATTGTGCTGTTTGTGACAGTCAGACTGACTTTAGTTTTCTCTGTATAGAATTAATTTGCCCTGTCCCAGAGGCTGGTGGGGCAACCCTAACTGTGGACCATGTAATTGTGAAGTGGACAAAGGTTTTGACCCTGATTGTAATAAGACCAATGGAGACTGTCGGTGTAAAGTAAGTATTATTATTTATAAAGTCCGACAAGTGTTTTGCAGCACCATACAAGCGGCACACATTAGAACAATGCAGGATAACGATAAGATCTCATTACAGTAACTAAAACCTAGCACATGTTACAATTAGCACCTACAATCTCAGTACATAATACAGCTGGTATGTAAGGAGTAATCCACGTACTACTAGGGGAGAGATGAGAAGCTGCGAGCGAGAGGAGATAAAGGTTAAACAGGTGAGGTCTGTAGGTGAAGTACGAGAGAGAAGGCGGCCCTGCTCCAATACACAATTCGCAACATTATATACCGCTGACAAATAGTTATATTTATACATCCTACAATACCGAAAGGCACAACTTTGGATTAAGAAATCTCTTTATTAAAATATACCTGGCTTGTAGGTAAGTAAAGTAAATCTGCAACCTATTATATGGTAAAAAAAAGAATACCTATCAATCGAGCGAGCAGTTTATTGATCTATCAAACACATAGAATGTTGCAGTGCTTCAAGGTTGTTTGTTTATCCATTTGCAGGATAATTACTACAGGCCCCAGGCCAGTGACACTTGCTTCCCTTGTGACTGCTTCCCATCTGGGGCATATGAGCGTAACTGTGACATGGAGACAGGACAGTGCCCATGCAAACCCGGAGTCATTGGGCGACAGTGTAACCGCTGTGACAACCCTTTTGCTGAGGTCACTAGTGAAGGCTGTGAAGGTATGGGCCTGAAATATTATAAGAGTGGATTTTGTGTGTTAAACCAATGTTCTCCTCACCCTTAGGCTAAACCCTCAGCAGCGCACCACACTGCTTTACTGCCTCTCAGTCTGTGTATACAGCATGAATGACAGCTACAGTTCTCATATGCTATTGCCATTCCCAGCATCCCATCACCTACAATCACTTCTTGGGATGTCCCCCTGGCTTTACTGTGATTGAGAACTGTAGAGGCATTGGTGGCATCTGGTACCTCTCTGGAGAGTAGGCCTAAGCCTGGCCTGATTGGCATAGGAATCATTGTAGTCTGATAAATATCTTAGCCATTCCATTTCCTTATATGTATGTTAGGATGTAATAACAAGAGGAGGCACTGTGAATTGGGATCCAGCACATGCATGTAAAGCTTCCATAGAGCTGTCCTGTACACCACAATGTCACAAAAGAGGAAGCCATGAAACACGTTTCCATGACCAGCATTCCTACCAAATCACTGGAAGTTCCTCCTGGTGATGTTGTTTTTAAAACCTCTTTTTGGCACAGCATGAATCAGGAGCGAGCAGGTGCAAATACTATGACATTTTTTATTATTCTTGGCTCCCAGGCTCTAGTAGCTTACTAGAACCTAAATGTTTTTGTACAGTAAAGGAAAGTATATCTGTGTGTTCTCTTTCCACCATTGTTGTTCTGTATAATTACACTTTTCACATTATGGTATGCAACCCATGGCTATTATTGCTCCACTCTGCTGCTATTTACTTGTTCATTGTTCTGTTTCAGAATAAACGAGTTATCAATTATTTAGTTCATTTATTCTGTCTGTAAATCACAAATAACACCATTAACTTTTTTTTTTTTTTTTTATTTATCGCAGTGATTTATAATGCATGTCCCAAAGCATTTGAAGCTGGAATCTGGTGGCCACAGACCAAGTTTGGTCAGCCAGCTGCTGTTCCATGCCCCAAGGGATCTGTGGGTAAGTGCAGCAATGAAACCTTATCTGCAAGTAACATACAGTAATATGGAAACATCCCCTGAAGGACCTGTAAAATATGTAAACACATTGCACAGATTGTGCATAGACGTATGTCCAGTACAGTGTATTGCACATTTGACCCACCTTACTGAGCTTTCAAAAAACACCATATTGTTGTGCATTTTTTGGAAATAATGCGCGTTACACCAATGTATTGCTTTTATAGATGTAACTTTTTAGAATGGATTTCTCTACTGTTGTTTAATTTTTACATGAAGTTTGCTTTAATCACAATAATTTATAAATAATTAGGAACATATAAAATGACTAGTAAGTAATTGGTCTGTGCATACTTCCATTACAACTTGCTGGGAAGGACTTTAATGTATACCTAGTAAAACTGTCACATAAGAGCCTTGTAATATGCCTTCCTCTAATTTCCAATTGTCACCTTCCTGATTACATGCTTCTGTACCTTTTAACTTTCCACCTATTTCCATTGTTAACCCTTTGGCACACCAGCATGTAACCATACACTGCTGTGTTACTTCCCTGCTTTCCTTATTTATTTTCTCACATTAGGCCAGATGTATCAAGCTTCAAAAGTTATAAAGTGGAAAATGATAAACAATCAGCCAATCGGCTCCTATATTTTCACACCCAGCCTGTGACATAGCAGTTAAGAGCTGATTGGCTGGCTGTGCATGGTATTTCTGTACATGTGGACAGACCTGTATGCCTAGCACATGTACGTTTAATAAGAAGGAAATCGATCTGGCAAGTAAAGAAATGAACACTATGCATTTGCCTATAACAGGAAAGACTATAAAACTAACCAACCTTGCAAGATTGGCATTTGTTATAGAGGCCAATGTCAACTTTTACAGGTAGCGTCTTCTATATGAGAGATGATGAATACTGTGTCCATGAGACAACGATAATCCGGATGGCAGGCTGAACCATGAATTATTTACACTCTTAGGCCCTCATTCTGATTGACCCGCAAAGCTGTGAAATTTGCAGTTTAGCGGGTCATCTAAACGCCGCCTGCATACCCAATCTCCCCACACACATGCAAATGGATTTTTTGCATAAACGTTTGTTCGTAGATTGCATGCTGGGCAGAATTCATTCGATGGTCACAACCATCAAATGATTTCACTAGCACTTGCAGATCGAAGACACTCTCTGTACGGGAAGAGGGCGGCCATGGGAACGCCCATCTAGCTGTGGCCCATAAAGCCGCCCAACCCCCCCCCCGCTACGTGCGAACCGGGCGGCGAATAATCAATTCGCCATGCTGCCCGCTTGCACAAAGTTTGTGTGCATGTGCAGTACCTAAACACCGTTCCCCTGTGCATGCAGGAGTGATCAAACCAGAACCAGAAAAAGAAAGAAAAGAAAAGACTTTTTTTTTATTTTTTATTATTATTCCAACTGTAAATGTATCTGTAGTATAGAGACCATATCCGATACCTAGGTCTGGGTATCTAGTATTTTCGTCTGTTTTGCTTTCATTTACAGGATGCCCGCTTCTATTTCTTATTGAAGGTTTACAGTAGTATGATTTTGCACAAATTGCTTATAATTGGGATGTCCTATAAAAGCAATCAATGCAAGGCAGACTTGTAAGATGAAAACATGACAAATCCAGGAAGCACTAAGGTTAAATATTGATTTGACAGATCTTTGATAAATATCAGCAGCTCTGTGTTGGTAACACCCATCCAATTACTGTGATGTAAATCATTGCGAGACAGTGTCTTACCCGGCTGACCCCTAACAGAGGGTTTAGTTTCTGTAGAAGTTATACACGGTCGCTGACTTTTGTGTCTTCAGTACATTTTTATGACAAAATCTCTTGTCTTTCAATTTTGCATCGTTAGCATGCGTATAATTCACAGCAATTGGCATTTTAGTAACAAACCTCTGTTCAAGCAGCATGTTCTACAATTTCATACAGTTCACTTAGCTCCCTAAGGTAACCGTTATTATCGATCATGTAATAACACTCCATCCTGTGCACACTATACTACACTGTACAATACGCCTTTTGCTGTTCTATGGTAGCTGTTGGAGCAAGGGAGCCGTCACAGAAACTGGTGCAACCCCATGTGCATGATCAGCGGCACAGCGAACAGATGTGTCAATGTTTGTCTAGAGGTGTGCACATTCCTAATATTAGTCGACCATCGTATGCAAATGTATATCTAGTTATTCCATGTGGCTTATTCCTCTAGAATTTCCACATGAAATCCTTCTTGTACACTTTCTTTGTGCTTAAACTGCAATGTGAAAAGTATGTACATTGTAAGAGGGTGAGACAGAAGTAATGCATTGTGATCAGAGAGACCATGATCTTTGTGGCCATTGGCAGTGGGACAAGTTTCAGGTGTGCTTCCTATATTTTTTTTTTTGTCCTATAAATTCAGGAAATAATGAAACTAATTCCCAATTAGTGCAGGCTGTAATTAGTTCTGCAGAAACCAGTTTACAGTGCTGGAAAGGTAAAATATTGCTTTTGTCATTTGTACAGTCATACACTAGAACTGTATGAGATGGAGGTCAGCCACATGTAAAAAGGAGGGGTCCCGACAGTCATTATCCCGACTGTTAAAACACCGACAGACAGGTTCCCGACGGCCACCGGGTATTCTCCCCTCGTGGGGGTCCACAACACCCATAGAGGGAGAATAGAATAGGTGGCGAGTGTAGTGAGCCACCATGCCTGCAAGGGGCTTTGTTGCGATCGCCATGCTGTCTGAGTCCGGCCAGTCGGGATCCCAACTGTAATGACTGACTATACCACACCCAAAAAGGAGTTCTGGCAGTTCTTAATACGTTGTTTCCCCATGATATACTGAGGACTGCCCATTATCTGATACATCAGAATCCACTACGGTACACTTAGCAATACATAAAATGTTGTGTTTACAGGAGACTGGACCACTAATGAGCAATTGGCTCTGGTCTGTGAAGGGATCACTTCTTATGTTTCCATGTATGGCTTATGTTTGCCTCCTTCATTTGTGTTGTATAGGGAATGCAATCAGGCACTGTAGTGAGGAGAAGGGCTGGCTTCCCTCCCGAACTCTTCAACTGCACTACGCTGACCTTCTTGGAATTGAAAACTCTGGTAAGAGCATTACTAAGCTGCCAAAACACTAAATCCAGTTTAACATCACTCATTGCCCGTCTTCATGCACACACAAAATGCTGAGCTAAACTGCATCAGATTCCACACAGTGCAACTAGCAAAATGGAGGCTATTGTCTACGTTACTGGTATTTGACCGCACTCTCATCTATGATCCAAGTTGGTTATACACCAAGGTGAGGCAACATGAAGCAGTTCAGCTGCTACTGAAACACAACACTTCTCAGCATGCCGTGACAACCCGTTGGAGTGAGGCTTACGGGGTACCATGTTTTGCAATAAAATATTTTTGAATCCCAGAATTTATGATGTAGAATAAATTACAAGTACAATAGCACCATAAATTATAAAATAAATTGTAGAAAGTGTAAACTAATATTATGTATGTAATGCAGATATTGGGCGGAATGTAAGAGCGTCCGAGTACAGCGGTCATGCGGGATGCCGCCTGGACTTTTTTTTTAAAGTGGCAATCATTTACAATGCATGGGTTTGACTTTAAAAAGAGGCTGACTTCAGCCTGGCATCCCGCGTGACCACTGAACTCAGCATCCCGCCCATTATATCTTCTTCTACATTGTATCGAAATATATATATATAAAAAAAACGTATAAAATATTTATGTAATGTTTTTGAGATCTAGGAAATTGTCTGGAGCATAATGTTTCTGTGCTTTGTGTGAAGCATGCTATGGTGGCCTCCGTGAGGTATGAGGCATGCCTGAGGAGTGCGCCCTGGTAATCTGAGCGGCCAGTCAGAGCTAGGGGACGGTGTGATAATGGGTATTATTGTTAAGTGCTTCTTATTCTTTTGCTGACAGAAGCTTGTGTACTCAGCTCTACAAACATGTTTGGTGCATGAATGTCAGGAATCCTGTGCATGTCTCGTGCTGCTGTTAATGCCTCTTTCATTACACAACACCAATACACTTTGTAGTATGCCTGGAAATATTTATATACTTAGTATCAACAACATTGCTGATTTGTGCGCACCTTTTAGTCAAACAGCATGAAAGTAGCACAAGGTAACTGGACCAGGTGTGAGTTGCATGTACTGTCATGTGTAAATTTGTTCCCCAGAATGAAAAATTTCACCGTAATGAGACCATTTTGGATGGTGTCAAGTCCATTGAATAGCTCGGGTCCTGCAGAATGCCACTAACCACACAAGGCCGTTCTTTGGAAATGACATCAGAACCAGCTACCAGATGCTGGTCCGGGTACTGCAGTATGAGAGCCAGCAGCAAGGGTTTGACTTGGCTGCGACAAGAGATGTGGATTTTAATGAGGTATGTTCTCTTCCTGTGTACAGCAGTGGTCCGCTGAGGGCATGTGCCGTGTTCCATGTCCTCTTCTTCTCAGCAGCATTCTTTTGGTTTTTATTAGTGTAAGGTCTGTGCATCTTCTGTGTCATTTACTTGTGCCTTATAAATATTGATGATGATGATGCTAAAATCGGCGTTGGCCAGCTATCACCATTGGCTATTATTTAGGTGTTAGGTGTGTTGACCATTGAGAACAATCTAATAGCCATTGAATGAACACGCCAACTTGAAGGAACCATACAGTCATTATATACCTGTATGTAGGAATTTTTCTATAAAAAGCAAAGCCTAACAAACGCCATAGACATAGAAAAACTGGAACAATATACACTACACAAGAAATGACACCAAGCATATTATTAGTTCAATAGTATTGGGGTAGTCAGTCCTTATGGATATCAGGGGTTTATTTAGGAAGGTGGTCGTTCTATTCAAGATGGGATGTTGCTATGGACACGACACCCAATTAAATTCTACCATCTTCCAGAAGATGCTAAATAAATAAGAAGTAGAATCTGATTGGGTGTCCATAGCAACATCACATCTTCAATAGAACTTCCATCTTAGTAAATAAACCCCTCTGTGTTCATACATTTTCCCAAAAAAGCTCCGTTGGGTGATGTGCGATGCTTATAAGGCTATGGGTTTTCATACAGAAAAGGAGAGCTTATTTCATTCAAAGCTAGAACCAGCTCTACATAGAGAAAGAGAGATTATATGATTCTAATTGAAGACAAGAAAAGGGGTTATTAGTATTTATAAACACATCCTAAATATTACTATGTTGCAGTCATTGTCTTACTGTGATATATAGGCATGTGTTAACAGGTCAGCAGTAATAAGTGAGATGAAGTGGAATTGGCATAAATATAGCAGTTAATAACTTATGGAGGTCTATTGCCGGCATTCAAATGATTCAAATAATACAGTAGCTCTGTCCTCTGCGAGCTCTAGGTTGTAAGGTAATCCAATGTGTAGAAGTGATATAATAGAGGATTATCGCCAAACACCTGTTGTTGTTTTATGCATTGGAGCATCATGTGGGTTCGCACAATACGTGAAGTTCCCATACACTTATAGAATGGAAGGTATGAAAGGTAATGTACAGCCTTTATGGGGAGCTTAGTCCTTTAACCCTTTGTGGGTATTGACAGTTTGCATTTGTAGGTGGCGAAGCAGACTGTGACCTATTGAAACATCTAAAATTAAATTAAAAACCTAGAAACAAACTTTTTTTTGTGATGATAGCAATGTTTCTTTCTGTGTAACTTGTATTTCTACAGATATATCATTTCCCTTAGACAACATATATATTTTAAATGCTTTTTTTTTACGTGTACTAAAACGCATGTAAAAACACACATCGACCGCATTGTGCGTATGTACTATTTAATATACACTTGGAAAATGTCAGTGTAATTGATTCACATACAAGAAGTATTCAGCATGAGAACTCCTCTTAGTGCATAATAAACGTACATAAAACACAAACCAGTACAATTCTTCTCTCTAAAGGCCCCATATATTATTCCATAAGTCGGACCCGAATTCCCTTGAGCTCCTCCAGCAGCTCCCCGGGAGGGCTCACATCTGACTTGGCACTTGATTTGGCATTTTTTCCATGCGATAAATCGCATGTTTATGGACTCCCGGGGAATCAGATGCGATACATCTCAACAGCGTCCAGTCCTCCTGACCTATTCATACCCCCACTATCCACGCCAGCGTGGAGTTGATTTTATATAGCGCAGCGAGCCACCGACCCCGAAGCGTTGCGAGCACAGCAGATTACGTTACAGGTATTCCGCGTCCCCTCGCGGGGCTCACTGCGCTCGCCAAGCTTCAGGCTCGGTGGCTCACTGTGCTCGCCACACTATATAATATCAAATCCAAGCCGACGTGGATAGTGTAGGTATGAAAAATGTTGGGAGGACACGTTTTGATGCGCTCGCCACGCTTCGGGGTGGCATGGATAGTGGGGGGTGCCTAAATCTCATTGCATCTCATAGAAATGTATAGTAAAGTAAATGGCATCGCACCCTATAAAATCACATGCATTCGCTATTTGCTTAGTGAGCACCCTGCTAATACATAAGTACCAGTTTATCTTATGTGCAGCAGGGACAGGGTCGGGGCGGATGTCATACACATTTGATTTGGCCTGATTTCACAGGCTGATCCACCGGCATTGAGTGAAATCGGGTCAAACCGCACAAGTGTGTGGGGGAATTTACAGCCTGTTACAAGCATAGTAAACATAATTTTAATGACAATCTGCTTGTAACATTAGGAAGGTAGGAAGGCTAATTCAGCAATATAATAAGATGTACACACACAATTCATACTTACCTACTTTCTTGCTGCCCTTTCTGGGAGAGGGCAGCCAGCTCGGGGGGGGGGGGGGGGGGGGGGGGGTCATTAGACCCGCAGAATTGAGGGGCAGATTTATTAAGCCTGGAAGAGGTTATAATGTGATAAAGTTAGGCGCTGGTTAGCTGATGCCTTGTCGCCGGCCACTTAATCACTTCTCCAAGCTTAATAAATCTGCCCTTCGGTACTTTGGATTTGACAATAGTACACCTAGTAAAACCCTTGCCATTAGATCACGTTTTGTGAGGAAGGCAGCTGCACAGAACATACTAAGGATTTATGGGATTTTTAGTAACTGAGCTCTTTTGAACAATAAATAGTGATATATGCCAGTCAGAATACAGCTTGATGAATGACGATATCTTAGGATCATCAGCGTTCCGTAAAGACAGGTTAATATGTCTGCTGCCCGGGGCTTTAAGCCTCTTTCACTCTTTTCAAAGTTTGAAAGCAGAGTCCTAATTTCTTAACAGTATTGAGATTTGAAGCCAAACAGTGTTAGGTTTCTAGTTTAATAATTACCGTAATCTCTGAATTTGGCTAAGACTCCCAGTGAAAAGCTGCTTTAAAGGATTACTGGTAAGTAATGCAATTTGCAACCGAGGAGCACATTACATGAGAGGCAATACCACTCAGAGAGAGCCGTATAGGTCATTGTTACCAAAATCTGCCACGTGTATTTACAAACTGGGGCCAGCGTCCAATGGAATTTATTATTTTTTTAATTTCTTCATTGTTTTCCATTTTTGTTTTTGTACTTCAAACTATGTATTAAGCAATTAAAGTAAAACCTCTTTTGATTTGTCTTTTTTTTTTTTTTGCAGAACGTCATCCACGCAGGCAGCGCGATACTAGATCGCAGCAATAAAGATCATTGGGATCAGATCCAAAGGACAGAAGGAGGCACTGCACATCTGCTGAAGCATTATGAAGAGTACGCCAACAACGTAGCAAGGAACTTGAAAAAAACTTATATGAAGCCTTTTGTCATCATCACTAAAAACATTAGTGAGTTTTACCATTGCATTGTATTATTCTTACATAACTAATAGTATGCATTCGATGCAGGCATTATTAGGATGGGTTGTAAAATGCTAGTGATATTTTCAGAAAGAGGGTATGTGTGGTAGCAGAATACTGTTTTCAAATAGTGGTGCAGATTTATTAACCCATTAAAGTTCAGATGTACTAGGCCTTGGAGAGTGATATAGTGGAGAGAGAGAGAGAAACAAGCAGCCCCTAACTGTAATTTCCAAACACAATCTTTAACATGGCAGTTAGGGGCTGATTGGCTGGCACTTTATCTCTCTCCACCTTATCATTCTTGAAGGCTTAGTACATCTCCATCTAAATGAGAAACAGATGTGAAGAGGATATTTGAGGCGTACAAATATAGAGAAGGATAATAAATGAATTAATTGCACATTAATCTTGGGTCATCGCATACCTTAAGTTAAAGTATGCGATGGACGCGACCGACGCGGTATTTGGGCTATTTTTAGCCTTTTGCCGACAATTAAAAAAATTGCGTCCATCGCATGCCATTATAACGGCATGTGATGCGACCAACGTGATTTAACATTGAATGCATTGTATTCAATGTTAAATTCCTATGTAAAATCGGGTCCATTGTGTGGCATACAATGCGACCGATGCGATGGACCCGATTTTACATAGGGAACAATGTTAAATGCCCCAATGGACCCGATTTTTGATTGTATACCCACCCTGATGGGTATACAATCAAGCAGCGAGCCCGCAAGGTACGCGTCCTCCGACCTTTTCATACCCCCACCATCCACGTCGGTGTGGAGTTGATTTTATATGATGTGGCGAGCGCAGCGAGCCACCGAGTCCGAAGCATGGCGAGCGCACGCGTAATACCGTGTAATACCGTGCTTCGGGCACGGTGGCTCGCTGCGCTCACCACACTATATATTATCAACTCCACGCCGCCGTGGATAGTGGAGGTATGAAAAGGTCGGAGGACGCGTAACGCCGCCCCCCCCCCTCGCTGCACTCGCCACGCTTTGGGTTGGCGTTCATCGTGGGGTGGCGTTGACAATGCGTTAGCATTTGACCCATCAGGGTGGGGATACAATGAAAATTGGGGTCTGGGGGGCATTTCACATTGGGGCCAATGTAAAATCGGGTCTCAGGGACCATTTTACATTGGTTCCAATGTAAAAATCGCGTCCATCGCATGTGATTTGGTTGCATGCGATGGACGCGATTTTTTAGGACCCGATGGATACAATTTTAATCGCTGGCGCCGTGCTAGGAAACAAGTACCGTATTTACACCCATGTGCAATTATGTATTCTGTTACAGCTTCACATGTTTCTGTCCCATTAATTATACGAATTCTGGGACAGGAACATGTGAAGCTGTAACCTAATACATAACTGTTGCAATGGTGTTATATGATATAATATCATTTATATGTTTAATTCTATATATTCCTTCCACCAGTCATTGCTGTAGACATATTTGACAAGGCCAATTTCAGTGGAGCCAAAGTACCTGAGTTTAATGAGATATATGAAGATTACCCTAAAGATTTGCAGTCGTCAGTCCTGTTCCCTGACACTTTGTTTAAGCCTCCTGAAAAAAAAGGTAATACTTACAATACTGCTTTGTGTGTCACATTTACCAGCTGAATGAAGTTATGTTAAGTGATATAGTCTTGGAGAATCTATATTTTGACAAGTGCTCTACTTTTTGGTAATTAGTGGATTTAAAAAAAAAAGTATATATTATCAAAGTTTTGCATGCCGCTTTTCCTTGCATGGTGCTTTGGCAACACTGATGCTTATTTAATAACTTGGTACAGGTCGAGTATCCCGTATCCGAATATCCGTTATCCGAATTATTCCGAAATACGGACATTCCAGAAAGTGAAAAAAAAATTTTTTTTGCTAAAAACTCACTGGGGACATATGTAACAGCATCACTGGGGACATGATATGTAACTAGCACTATATATGTGCAAGACAATGATTGCTTGGCATTCAAATTCAGTGCTGAGATAGTACACACATTTTGTTTCACGTTTTGAAACCTTGTTTTTTGAACAATTAAAATATATTTGTGTGTATTTTATGTGGTAATAAAATATATTTGTGTGTATATTATGTGTTTATACAGCATAAATGCAAGATACTTCAAAATACATCATTGAAATATTAAAATATTCCGAAATACGGAATAATCCGTTATCCAAAATTCTCCTGGTCCCGAGCATTTTGGATACGGGATACTCAACCTGTATAAGCAAAAATAAGCCTCAATGTGCTATACATTCATAGCAGGTGAATTTAGAACTAGTATTTTTTAGTATAGATCAATTTCATTTGTCAGATATCTTCAATTCACAGCAATGTCTGCAATATTAAAATCTGTGTTTCTAGTACATGAAGTGAAGGCAGGGCCAGTAAAGGAATGCGTAGGGTGGTACTTGATAATGAGAAAAGAGACCGGATATAAAACTTCATACTAACCACAATGTAGAGCATAACTTTACAAGCTCTAAAGACATAAAATATAATTTTCTAGGCAATCTCTTGTAGCATCAGAACACAGTCAGTCACACTACAATAATTGTTATGGAGAAGAAAAATGAATTTGGCACAATCTGTGTAGGGAAATAGTGTAAAGATGGATGGGTGCATAAAACATAGCAGCAACGCATATAATAAAAGACATTAAGAGAAAATGAAAGTGTGAGAACCTTATGACATTTGTCCTAGGTTCTTATTTGATTTGATGTTGGCAGCAAAATTAGAATGTCATAATAAAGGAAATAGCTTTGGAGCACAATGATTGCTACTACATGAGTGGTTATTGGGTTTGTTTTATCAAGACCAGTTTTCCAAAATGTTTAGAGAACCAGAAAGGAAACTATAGTAATCACGATCAGTCAGAACTCTGTGGGCCACATGGTAACATTTTGATAGGGCCTCGACCTCAGTGCTTTTAGAAAGACACTTTTTTCTCAGCGGTAGTTGTACATTTTATAAACCGTACTAGTGCCTAACTTAATTTTATGCCCTAGTTCTCATTGTATCAAATATTGCACTAACTCACATTGTGGTACACAGTGACCCTGATTCATATTTTGAAACAAAGTGCCTCCGGTTCACATTATGCCACATAGTAACCCACTACAGATTATGCCACACTGTAGTGTCCGGGTGTCAATTGGTAGATAACTATATGATTTGGGTTCAGGTGAGTTTTGGTCCCCTAAGCCTATGAGCCCCATAGCAATGGCACCCCCATTGCGTACTATAGCTACAGTCATGACCATAATCAATGCCTTTCTAGCCTTTAATGTAGATTGTTTAATGAGGCAATTAAGGAAAGCCAGGGATGATGATGATTATTACTATTATTTAGCCTATATACTCTTTAAAAAAAAACAACCATGACAACAAAAAAAACACTTTCTATAAAATCCTGGGACCCTGCATTCTAAATATATGATCTTATATTTCTGTATGAAATGTCGTAGCTGTTCTATTGGGGCAGATGTATTCTTGGTGAAGCGATAAAGTGGAAGGTGATAACGCAGAAGCCAGTTAGCTCCTAACTGGCATTAAAAAGTTAGGTGCTGATTGGCTAGTGCATTATCACCTTCCACTTTATCACTTCTCCATGCTAATACAACTGCCCCTAAAATACTTTAGAAACAACACAATCATTCTCACTAGAACAACCTAGATAGAGCAAATATTAGAAAGTATACATGGAAACTTTAATATAAACAAAAGGAGACAGGGTGTCCTGTAGAAATACACCAATTTTTTTTTTTTTTTCAGTTCATAAACTTAACTGTAACAATGACATTTACAATTTGGTTGTTTGGGGTTACAACACCTTTTCCCATGCACCAGTTTCTGATGCTATAGTTATGTTAGCTTGTCAGGCTTACAGTTACAGTTATTTTTGGCAATACAGGTTGAGTATCCCATTATCCAAATATTTGTTATCCAATTTATTCCGAAAACCATAGTTTCTAGAATATAGGGATTTTTTTTTTGTGCTAAAAACCTACTTGGGACATCTGTAACTGGCACTACTTGGGACATGATATGTAACTGGCACTACTTGGGACATGATATGTAACTGTCACTACTTGGGACATGATATGTAACTGTCACTACTTGGGACATGATATGTAACTGTCACTAAATATGTGCTATGATATGATTGCTTGGCATTCACATTCAGTGACGATTGTAGACAAACGTTTAATATTTATTTACAAACGTTTAATATATATTTTATAACCTTGTTTTATGCACAAATAAACTATATTTGTGCGTATTTCATGTGTTTAATGTGTTTATACAACATAAATGCAAGATACCTCATTGAAATCTAAAAATTTTCCGAAATATGGAATAATCCATTATCCAAAATGTTCCTGGAGCATTGTGGATAAGGGATACTCAGCCTGTAATTACATTGTATGGTAGGCTTATTTTACAATGCAAGCAGTGGATAGTTTAATAAGTTCTGTAAAGATGTGTTTGCGAAGCTTGATTGTTTTAACTAGCTTTATTAAATGAACTCAGCCGTGTCAGCCTTCCACATTAATATTGATAGCATTTTGAATTCTCTATAAAGTTCAATGTAAACATTTTATGTTGTGCTTAAGACAATGATTGTGCAACGTCAGTACAAACCACAGTGCCACTATATAATAAATATTTTTTTTTAAGTAGCTCTGCCTACAAATAAACCTTTCGACCAGATACATCCCATCAGTGAGGACGAATATGACACTCGTCTGTCTAAAAGAAAGAAGAGGCAACCAGATCCATCAGACCAGTATGCTGTTGCCATGGTGATAGTGTACCACTCGCTGGGACAGCTATTACCAGAGAATTATGACCCTGACCGCAGGAGCCTAAGGTAGGCCTCAGCCGTTTCTTCTTTCTGGCGTAGATGTTTTGACATGGACACTATATAAGTGTACCGTGTCTCCTCGCATCATGCCTTTTACACTATTAAATTCTTACTTTATGCACACTTGGATAGTAAAGTATGAACCAAGTTGGTCTTCATCAAAAAAAGTGAAAGACTTGTGTCAAGTGTTGACCTTGTCCATATTGACTTTAAGCTTGTGTCAACCTTCGGTCAATGCTGACCTATGGTATGTTAACCATTTCCAGTTGTCGACCATTAGTGGTTGGCCTAGTGACTGTCAACCTAGACATTGTCGACCCACATGGAAGGGCGTGTCTTGAGTGTGTAGTATGCTGAAAGAATGTCGTTTTTAGAGGGATCTCTCACAACCATGTTGGGGTGGATAGAAGTCATTATATTAATGAGGACAGCTGTGCTTTTGTGGATGTAAACAGTGGGTGGCCCAATGCATTTGCCACAGGACATTGTGTTAGCATTACATTGGCAGACTATCCTCAGTCTCAGTCCTGGCAAATATGGAGGTGATGCCTCTCATCATCCTGTTGCTGCTCAAGGAAACATGATCCTTTTGTTATACAATGCTGCTTTATGTCACTAGTCTGACCAGGCAAGATCACATCAGTGTGTGTGTCCCCTTTGCACAACACAACTTAACATTTTTTGACTCATAATTTAGTATTCTCGAAAGAGAAAAAAATATTCCTGTGGAACAATTATTATGTGATGGGTTAGTACATTTCTAGAATTTAATGAGTAATAAGGAACTGGTTTATCGCACATAGAAAATCGCAGATACAGCGCAACAGAGCTATGGCGGCTGCATTACAAATATTCAGACTCGGTTGCACACAAATGGACAAATGTTGTATGCTAGAAATCTAGCATACAACCCCCCCCCCCCCAATAAATTGTGAACAGATAAGTATTTAGGAAGGGATACATGCAGGGTGTTCGTACACTTAGCAATCCATGCTAAGCGATCTAGTGCATGTACTAAATATCTGAGCGGGTGATGGCAACATGCAGGACCATGCATCGCCATGGGCCATACACAAGGGGCGACGTGTGCTTCATGTTTAAGCCAAAATTGCCCTGTGTGTATGCCCCTTTAGAGTCTAATGACAAAAGAAGAACATTGCCAGAACACAACTTTAGTTTTTGTTTTTTTAAATTTTCAATCTATAAAAATGTAAACTGTTTTTCTTTTTGCACATTGGTGTACATTAGTTGTATTATTCATTTCATAGTAAATTGCAAATGTTAAGTGGAAGCAGTTTTTATGATTCTGATCTCCACTGGTCTTTTCCTCACAGAGTCCCCAATCGTCCGATCATTAACACACCTATTTTAAGTGCAACCGTACATAATGAAGGCGAGCCACTCCCATCCCACCTGGACAAGCCAATCATTCTGGAGTATACTATGTTAGAAACCGAGGAGAGAACCAAACCTGTGTGTGTATTCTGGAACCATTCCATCATGTAAGTGTCTATTTTCTATCTCTTTGTATCACTTGTGGACATGCAGCAGAAGATGTCACGAATTTTGTGTCAGTGTATTTGCTGTTACTGGAAAACTACAAATGTGTTACTGTCTTCTGAGATAATGTTTGGCCTACTATTTTATTATTCTGTTTCAGTTCTGGAAGCACAGGAGGGTGGTCTTCTAAAGGCTGTGACCTGGTTTCCCGGAATAAAAGCCATGTCACATGTCAGTGCAATCACATGACTAGTTTTGCTGTGTTAATGGACATTTCTAAGCGAGAAGTAAGTTACTATGTAATAAATACTGAGAAGAATTAAAGAATAAGGAGCAAATTGAGTTAATATAACTAAAATACAAATATTCTGTACCATGATCAAGGCAAGAGACTGGGGCTGACAGTCCTCGCTGGGTATTGACAAAGAATCTAGAATGAAAGCTTTTATATGATAGATTAACCATATCTATATTGAAAAGAATGATGACTGTCAAGTGCTCAATGAAAGCTGTGCGGCCTGTTCTTCAGCACATTACTGTGCAAATCAGTGGAGGATGTTGTGAATATGTAATAATAGTTAAATTATTATTAATAGTCATTGAAACAATCACAATTCAATGTGTGCCTATATTTGCGTCAGTTGGAAGTATCGGCACGTAACTATTCAATGTGGCCACTTGCGGATGCAATTTCTCCCATGCAGATTCGACTTTATTCAAATTTGAATCTGTATTGTCAAAAACAACTGCTAAATTGTCGAATCTGCTGCCGATTTCCACAAAATACACGTGGATCGCTGAGTGTTTTGCCGATCCACGCGTTTTCCAACCGTCCATACATTTTAAACAGTCAGAGATTGAATAGGATTTGTCGAAATGTGCAAATAATGGCACACATTGTATACTTCCCTTTGTGACAGGTGACAGTTTAACCTCATGGGGGTAAAATTCCTTCCTGACCCAAAAATAACAATCCAATGAAATTTTTGGCTTTATCATTACTATAACATCTGCTACGAGAGCATTTTTTGTAAGAAGTCCATTTGTGTTCTATTAGAAGTTTAATCATCCCGACCTCAAGTGTTAAGGAATTCCTCAGCTTAATCACCTATAGTACAGATCTCTTCCTAAAAAGCTCATAGATAAACCGGTACTTATGTAATATCTGGGCTCCTGTTTTTCTTATGAGACCGCGTCCCCTCGCGGTGCTCGCTGCGCTCGCCACGCTTCGGGCATGGTGGCTCGCTGCGCTCGCCACACTATATAAAATCAACTCCATGCGTAGTTGGATAGTAGGGGTATGAAAAAAGAGGAATTTGGTACCTACCGGTAATTCCGTTTCTCTGAATCCGCAGGGGACACTGGCGTTCACGCTGGGTAATAGAGGTGGATGGCTGGGAACTGGCACACTGTAACTTTAAACAGCTGGCTCCTCCCCTCTAGTACCCACAATCCCCAGTTAGGAAAATTGGAACGAGAGGAAGGACACCAGACTACTACTGACAAATAACAACATATTTACAATATATATATATATATATACAGACAACAACAACTGTACACACATGACAACAATGACCGGCAGGTGACCAGAGTAGGGAGGGAGGCCAGTGTCCCCTGCGGATTCAGAGAAACGGAATTACCGGTAGGTACCAAATTCCTCTTTTCTCTATCATCCAGCAGGGGACACTGGCGTTCACGCTGGGGAGGTTCCAAAGATTCCCCCTTGGGTGGGAGAACTCGGAGGAGCCTGCAAAACCAAACGACCAAAATCGCTGAAGAGGCGAACGTGTCGAATCTATAGAACCTAATGAAGGTGTGAGAGGACGACCAAGTAGCCGCTCTACATAGCTGAACTGAAGACGCGCCTCGTCGCGCCGCCCACGACGTGCCCACTGACCGGGTGGAGTGAGCTGTGATAGAGGAAGGCGGAGCCCTACCCTCAGCCAAATAGGCCTGCCTAATAGTGAGCTTGATCCAGCGAGCTATGGTCTGCTTAGAGGCCGGCCAACCCCGTTTAAGGGCGTCGTACAGGACAAATAGGCCGTCTGACTTCCTCAAGGACGCAGTTCTGGACACATAAACTCGCAATGCTCGGACCACATCCAGGGAGACCGATTGCGGGTCGGAGTCCGTAAAGGCAGGGATGACAATCGGTTGATTCACGTGGAAAGAAGTAACCACTTTAGGCAGGAAGGAGGCCCTCGTACGAAGCTCCGCCCTGTCCGAATGAAAAACAAGAAAAGGTGCCCGGCAAGACAGAGCACCCAACTCTGAGACTCTCCTTGCCGAAGCCAGAGCCAACAGCGTAACTGTCTTCCATGTCAGGAATTTTAAATCTACCTGCTCCAAGGGCTCAAAAGTATCGGACTGCAGGAAACGCAAAACCAAAGGCAGATCCCACGGCGGTGTAGGAGGAACGAAGGGGGGCTGGACTCTGGCCACCCCTTGCAAAAACGTTTTGATTTCTGGCACAGAAGCCAGCTTCTTCTGAAACAGGATGGACAGTGAAGAAACCTGCACCTTCAGGGAAGCTAGACGAAGCCCTGAATCCAACCCCGACTGCAGAAATCGAAGTAGCCTAGGCAGATGAAAACTCCTGAACGGGTAACCCCGAGCGGAACACCAAGTGGAATATGCTCGCCATATCCGGTGAAATGTCTTGCGGAAACCGGTTTACGGGCCGCCATCATCGTGGGGATTACTGAGGCCGGTATCCCCTTCTTCCTTAAGATGTCTTCTTCAATAGCCACGCCGTTAAACGGAGAGGCTTCAGCGCCGGGTGCAGAAATGGCCCCTGCTGGAGAAGATCCGGCCTGTCCGGAAGTGTCCAAGGCTGGTCTATGAGCAGGGACTGAATCTCGGCGAACCAAGTGCGTCTGGGCCAGAATGGAGCAATCAACACGGCTCGGACCCCTTCCCTTCTTATCTTTTTGAGAATCCTTCCTAGAAGAGGAATCGGAGGAAATAGGTAGACGAAGTGGAAGGGCCATCGAACCTCCAGAGCGTCCACTGCCCAAGCACCGGCGTCCCTTGTCCGTGAGACGTAACGGGGAAGCTGATGGTTCTGCCTGGAGGCCATGAGGTCTATCTGAGGCAGACCCCATCTCCTGACTAGCTCCTGAAACACGTCGGGATGCAGAGACCATTCCCCCGGATGGAACTTCTGTCTGCTCAGAAAGTCGGCCTCCCAATTGTCGACTCCTGGCAGGTATACTGCCGACAGAATCACTTTGTGTCTCTCCGCCCAGTCTAGGATCCTTGTGGCCTCCTTCATGGCGCCTCTGCTCTTGGTGCCTCCTTGTCTGTTGAGGTACGCGACAGCCGTCGCATTGTCCGACTGGACCTTGACGGTCTTCCCCCGAACCATGTCTGGAACAGCTAGTAGAGCATTGTGAATTGCCCTGAGCTCCAGCACGTTTATGGGCAGACTTGTTTCCCACTGACTCCAGAGACCCTGCAGGCGACGATCTAGAATGACCGCGCCCCAACCTGTGAGACTGGCGTCTGTTGTCAGAACTATCCAATCTCATATGGCGAACAGCCGGCCCTGAGTCAAATTCTGTCTGTGTAGCCACCACAGCAGTGACGACCTTGCTTGACTGGATAGCTGTACCCTCCGGTGGATGAACAGGTGAGAACCTGACCATTGACGAAGCAAGTCCAACTGAAGGGTTCGAGAGTGGAGCCTCCCGAACTGAAGCGCCGGGAAAGCTGCCACCATCTTTCCTATCAATCGAATGCAAAGCAGGATCTGAACTCTCTTGTGGAGTAGAATCTGACGCACCAACAACCGGATGGAGGCGATCTTGTCCTCTGGTAGGAATATTCTCTGTGCTCTGGTATCCAGCAACAGGCCCAGGAATTGTAGGCGTTGGGACGGTACCAACGAGGACTTTGGAGGACTTTCTACCAAATCTACTACAGACGCTGTCTGTCCTCCCAAATCCCTCTGTCTGCTTTCACTAACCTACCCTCTCACTTTCGGTTCCTCATGGCTGTTAATCTCTCAACTTCACTTTCTCCAACTGCTCCTCCCCCCTCCCATCCCATACCTATCCTGACCACTCGCCCCCGCACCCCCACCCTCCCAATGACCCCCCCTCGCTTCTGCAATCCCAAAAACCTTATCCACATAAATACACAACCCACCCCCCCTCTTTCCTGTGCACTATGGAACGCCAGATCCATCTGCAACAAACTCCCTGCCATCCATGACCTATTCATCTCTAGAGCATTCCACCTCCTTGCTATCACCGAGACCTGGCTCTCCACCTCTGATTCTGTCTCTCCAGCTGCTCTCTCCCACGGTGGCCTCTCTTTCTCTCACACTCCCAGGCCTGACGGTCACCAAGGTGGCGGTGTGGGTTTTCTCCTCTCAGCCTCATGCACCCACAGTGTCATTCACCCTGAACCCTCTCTCCTTTTCTCCTCCTTTGAGTCTCACTCTATCCGTCTATACTACCCCTACCACCTCCGTGTCGCTGCAATCTACCGCCCCCCTGGCCCTATCTCCCAATTTCTTGACAACTTCGCCGCCTGGCTTCCACACTTCCTCTCCTCCGACCTGCCATCTGTCATTCTTGGTGACTTTAACATCCCCTTGGATAACCCCGCTGATCCTGGCACCTCCAAACTCCTCTCTCTCTGCTCTTCTCTTGGCCTATCTCAGTGGACTTCCTCTCCCACCCATATCCAAGGACACTCCCTCGATCTCGTCTTCTCTCGCTCTTGTTCCCTTACTGACTACACTATCTCAGCTTTTCCTCTTTCTGACCATCACCTCATCTCCTTCTCCCTCACTGCTTCCCCCTCTCCCACCCCCCCTCCCAAGCGCATTGTCTCACGGCATAACGTCAACACACTTGATCTTGCTGCCTTCTCAAACACGCTGTGTCCTCTTCTCGCCCCAATCGCCCTCATGTCCTGCCCGAACCTCGCTGCCTCCCTCTATAATGACACCCTATCTTCGGCATTGGACTCTGCCTGCCCTCCCTCCTCTATCCCCCTTCGATGCTCCAACCCCCAACCGTGGCACTCGCCTATCACCCGATTCCTTAAAAAGTGCTCTCGCACTGCTG
Source organism: Crinia signifera (assembly GCF_055691185.1). NCBI lineage: Eukaryota > Metazoa > Chordata > Amphibia > Anura > Myobatrachidae > Crinia > Crinia signifera. The sequence continues at coordinate 167,367,327 of NC_139220.1, forward strand.
AGCGCTTCTGGAAGAAATCACGCTCCCTTGCGGATTATCTCCATTTCAAATTCATTCTTTCCTCCTTCAGCTCTGCCCTTGCTCTGGCCAAGGAATCCTACTTTAAGTCCCTCATCCTTTCCCAATCATCCAATCCCCGCAGGCTCTTCGCCACCTTCAACTCCTTGCTCTCCCCCCCTCCTCCAGCTCTTCCGTCCTCCATCGTAGCCGCTGATTTTGCTACCTACTTTTCAACCAAAATCTCCTCTCTCAGGACTGCCATCACTGCTGCCATGACCTCACCCTCTCCCTCCTCCCCTCCTACATCTCCACTCCCCTCCTTCCAACCCCTGTCCTCATTTTACCCCACCACTGCTGCTGAAGTCCACTCTATCCTTCAATCCGCTTCTCCCTCCACCTGCCCGCTCGATCCTATCCCCTCCAATATTATCCGTCGTCTCAGTCCATCAGTCTGCTCTCACCTGGCTCACCTCTTTAATCTTTCCCTATCCTCTGGGATCTTCCCTTCCTCCTTCAAACACGCTCTTGTCTCCCCAATTCTCAAAAAAACAAATCTGGACCCCAACTCTCCATCCAACTACAGGCCCATCTCCCTCCTCCCTTTTGCCTCCAAACTCCTAGAACGTCTGACCTATAATCGTCTCCTAAGCCACCTTACTGCTAACTCCATTCTAGACCCCCTCCAATCCGGGTTCCGCCCTTTACATTCCACTGAAACTGCCCTGACCAAAGTCACTAACGATCTACTATCGGCTAAATCCAAAGGCCTCTTCTCTATCCTCATCCAGCTTGATCTGTCGGCTGCCTTTGACACTGTTGACCACCCTCTCCTGCTCAACACCCTCCGCTCCTTTGGCATCACTGGCACGGTCTTCTCCTGGTTCACCTCATACCTCTCCGATCGCTCCTTCTCTGTCTCCACTCCGAGCTCCTCCTCTCCTACTACCCCCCAGCCAGTCGGTGTTCCCCAAGGGTCAGTCCTTGGCCCTCTCCTCTTCTCCCTCTACACCACCTCTCTGGGCACCCTCATCAGCTCCTATGGTTTTCATTACCACCTTTATGCTGATGATACCCTAATCTATCTCTCCTCCCTCGACTTATCCCCATCACTCCTGTCCAAGGTCTCCGAATGCCTCACGGCCATCTCAGCCTGGATGACCCAACGCTTCCTGAAACTAAACATGGCTAAAACTGAACTTCTAATCTTCCATCCCCCGAACATCCCCTCTTCTCCCACTATCTCCATCAGCATTGGTGAAACCGAGATCACCTCCACCGACCAAACGCGCTGCCTCGGTGTCATCATTGACTCCTCCCTCTCTTTCACCCCCCACATTCGTGCTCTCTCACAGTCTTGCCGCTTTCACCTACGCAACATCTCACGCATCAGACCATTCCTCTCCACTGACGCGACCAAAATTCTCATTCACTCTCTTGTCATCTCCCGCCTTGACTACTGCAACATCCTTCTCTCTGGGCTACCTCTCACCCGCCTCGCACCTCTCCAATCCATTCTTAACACTGCTGCTAGGCTCATCTTCCTCTCCCGCCGCTCTACCTCCGCCTCCCCCCTCTGTTTATCTCTTCACTGGCTCCCCATTCCTTTCAGAGTTCTCTTTAAACTCCTCACCACCACCTACAAGGCTCTCTCCTCCTCCACAGCTCCCTACCTCTCTTCACTGATCTCTATCCACACTCCCTCCCGTCCTCTTCGCTCCATCGCTGACCGCCGACTGACCTCTCACCTAATCACCTCCTCCCACTCCCGTGTCCAAGATTTCTCTCGCGCTGCCCCCCTGCACTGGAACAACCTCCCGCCACCCATCAGGCTATCTGATTCCCTTACCTCCTTCAAGCGCTCCCTCAAAACCCACTTTTTTCGACTAGCCTATCCCTCCTCCTAACCTCTTTTGATCCTCCTATCCTGCCTCCGTTCCCCTCCGTTCCTACTTATCCTATTGTATTTTGTTCGTCCACCCACCTATTTTTAGTATGTTAACTCTTATGAGCAGGGCCCTCCTTCCTCACGTACTCACCCTACCTCATTACCTCACCTGTCCTGTTCTTCCCTTCCTCTACTTCATCTTCAGTCTCCTTGACAATTTTGACACCTACTTCTGAACTGATGCTGATTTTAGTTCGACCAGCTATACCCCTATTTATACTGTATCTTTCAACACACCCTGTACGTTACCTTGTAATTTGTTTTTTTTTGTTTGCTATGTACGGCGCTGCGGACACTTTGCGGCGCCTTATAAATAAACGTACTACTACTACTACTACTTTGGATAATTCATTATCCACCCGTGCTGCGTCAGGAACAGAATTGTTCTGTGAGCATGCTCCTGCAGAATCGAAGGGGATGATGCCTTTATCAGCAGGTCGTCCAAGTACGGCACGATATTGATGCCCTGAAGCCTCAGACAAGCTAGCAGGACTGACAACAGTTTCGTAAAAACGCGAGGGTCTGAGGACAGCCCGAACGGAAGGGCGCGGAATTGGAAATGCTCCTGTCCAACAGCGAACCTGAGAAAAGATTGATGGTGAATCCATATAGGGACGTGGAGGTACGCATCCTTTATGTCTAAAGAAAGCAAGAACTCCTGGGGCTCCAGAGAGGCTATGACAGAATGTACATACTCCATCTTGAACGGATGGTACTGGACGTACAAATTGAGTGCCTTGAGGTTTAAAATGGGTCTGGCGGATCCATCTGGCTTGGGAACCGTGAAAAGATTTGAGTAAAATCCTCTTTCCCTCTCCTCGAAAGGCACCGGCATGATCACTCTGGATTTCAAAAGCTTCTCCATAGCCCCTTGCAGCTGTACTCTCTTCTCCTGCTCGCGTGGCAGAGCAGTTGTGAAAAATCTTGAAGGTGGGGGACCCGCAAACTGAATCTTGTATCCGTCTGAAATCAGCAGACGGACCCAAGGGTCCGACGTGGTGGCAAGCCACTGCTGTCAAAACTCCAGAAGATGGGCCCCAACCTGGGAATCCCCCAGCATGGCTGGAGGATAGTCACGCTGCAGGCTTCTCCTGGGGCTTGGGCAGCTGGGCCCTGGCCGCAGGCTGTCCTCTTGTCTTTCCACGGGACCCACGAAAGGAAGAGGAAGAGCCTCTTCCCCTGCCGCGAAAGGACTGCTGCGGGCGAAAGGAATTGAACGAAGGCCCCGCGTACTGTCGTCTCGCCGGTGGAGGAGCAGACGGCAGAAACGCCGACTTACCTCCCGTGGCCTGGGAGATCCATTTATCCAGCTCAGGGCCGAACAGCATGTCTCCAGTAAACGGCAAAGCTTCTACCGCCTTTTTCGACTCCATGTCCGCTTGCCAGGACCGCAACCACAACGCTCTTCTGGCGGCGATAGAGTTAGCCGATATCCTGGTAGCAACCGTCGTGATATCCTTGGATGCGTCCGTAAGGAAATCAACCGATTCTCTGATATGCTCTGCCAGAATCCTTAAATCCTGGCGGGGAACCCCCTCTTCCAGGCCCTGGATTAACTGTTCCGCCCATTTGGAAACAGCTTTACTTACCCAGGCTGATACTACCGCTGGCCGCAGCTGCGTCCCTGATGCCACATAGATAGCCTTGAGTGTATTCTCCAGCTTCCTATCTGCAGGGTCCTTTAAAGTGGTAGCCCCCGGGACCGGCAGGGTAGTCTTCTTGGACAAGCGCGAGAATGAAGCATCCACTGGTGGAGGCGTCACCCACTGCGCCAGAGCAGACGGCTGAAAAGGATATAAAGAAAGAAACTTCTTCGGAACCTGGAACCTCTTATCCGGGTTCAACCATGCTGAATTCAGCTGCTCCTGTTTAGGAAAAGGAAAAACAACCAGCTGTCTAGGACGTACCTCAAAGAGCTCTAGATCCTGGGACACAGGCTCAGGCTCCTCAGGAAAGTTAAGGACCCGCTTCACAGCAAATATCAGAGCCTCCACCCCAGCAGGGGCCGGTTCTGGATCTGTTGCCTGCGGAACCCCCTGGTCCTCATCCAAATCCGGGTCCAGGTCGTCCCCCAAAAACACCGGCTCCTCTTCCGAATCATCAGAGTCCTGGCAATGCAACAACGGCCGTTTTGGACGCCTTTGCTGAATGGCAGGGGCAGACATCGAGGAAACAAACGAATCCATGGATCTAGTTAGAGAAGAGACCCACGCTGGCTGAGCCACCCTGGACTCCGCCAGTTCAGAGGACAACTGAGACATAGCACCCACCAATGAGGAAGCCCATGCAGGGGGCGCACTAGAAGACTCAGGCTGACCCTGGGCTATCCCCCGGCATGTCTCACATTTAGTAGCCTTGCCCTCCGCAGATGTCTGAGAGAATTTAGCACCACAGGAGGTGCAGCAAAAAGCCTTTTGAGAGGCCTTTGTGGACGCCTTGCCAGTCATTTCTGCCAACTGCTCCCACACACACACACACACCACAGATAACACAGGGGAGGTGTAGGAAACCAGGGACTGTAGGCACCAGAGGGAAGACAAAAGCCTCCTTGTCAGCAATAACCCTCCGCCCTTACACAGAGCTAAACAGCTATACCAAGGGGAAGATAAAAGGTTAACAGTCCCACAGCTGTGTACACCTAAAAGAAAAAGGTGACAAGCAGAATTGCGCTTTAGAATAGAGCTCTTGTCAGCACTATTCAGCACAGCATATATAGCAATATAAACACTGCCCCAAGCCCCCCTCACCCGCGGCATTGTAAATTTAAAGATGGCGCCCACCGCGTGCGGTACCGCGTCTGAGCCGCTCTGGCAGCGCTATGCCCGGCATGTCTCCCCGCTGCAGCCTTCCGCCCAGAGAGGGTTAAAACCCTCAGCACTCGGCGGGAGAAGCGCTAACCTAGGACACACGCGGGGCACATGCCAGAGTCCTAAACAGAACGCCCCGCTGAAGGGGTACTTACAATTAGATGTCACTGGAGCGCACCTCCGGTCGACAGGCAGACGGTGTCTGACGGTCCCTTTGATGGGGGACCGCAGGAACACAGGACACTGGCAGCGTCTTTGAGTGAGACTCTGACAGAGAGCGCTGGACGAACCAGCGGCGCCAAAGCTCCCCTTGCAGGGAGGAAAAATCCCAATGCTGCAGAAGCAGCTTTCTGGGCTTTAAATGCTAGAAAAATCCGCTTAAGGAGATGTGAAAAAGGAGACAAACTCCTGTGTGGCCAGCTCCCTCGCACAATTTTTCTAACTGGGGATTGTGGGTACTAGAGGGGAGGAGCCAGCTGTTTAAAGTTACAGTGTGCCAGTTCCCAGCCATCCACCTCTATTACCCAGCGTGAACGCCAGTGTCCCCTGCTGGATGATAGAGAAAATGGGGTGCATTTAACATGGGAGCCCAGATAATACATAAGTACCGATAAACCTTGTTTCTTCCTAGCTAATTACATTGTGCTCTCTGTATGGACCTTGGTGTGAGAGCGTTTATTTGGTATAACTCAATGTATACATGGGATGCGGTCGGAATCCCGACGGTCCAAATACCGATGCCGGAATCCCGACGGTCCAAATACCGATGCCGGAATCCCGACGGTCCAAATACCGACGCCGGAATCCCGACGGTCCAAATACCGACGCCGGAATCCCGACCGCTGCGTTGCCGGCACTTTGTCCCTCTATGGGTGTCCACGACACTCACAGAGGGAAAATAAAATAGTGTGCCAAGCATAGCAAGGTTCCGTGCCTGCTGCAAGACGAGCGCAGCGAGCCCACAAGGGGGGGGGGGGGCATCCACGGCCCCCCCTTGTCGGCATTGCGGTGGTTGGGATTTCATACTGATCCCGTATACATATTTGCATGTTACTTAGGTCATATCTAAGGCATTTAGTACTGTAGTTTAAGCTCCAAGAATTGGGAGGCATGAAGAAAGTGGCACTCTGGGGTATTTATCATACAAAGTCTCACTGGAGAAGCTATAGAGTTGGAGATGAAGTGCAGAATCTCTTAAGTAGAATGTTGCTAAAGAGAAGGAGGGATGGTGGTAAATCTTACACTGGGACGCAGCAGATACAACTAGAGAAATTAGTGATTTCTATGTAGGTTCAGAATGTATAGCCAACATGCTGCTATTGCTCATAATGTTTGTGGTGGTCAAAATAAGGGATCACTGAAATCCGCACATCGGTAACATGTTTCCAATTGTTAGCACGCAGATAGAAATTGTGTATCCATGTAAGGGGACAATGGTAACTACACACTACTTTAGTATCTTACATGCCACATTTAGATTTAGTTAATAGTACTACCCTCAAGCCTTGTTTGCCATACATGTATGTACATATTATGCAAGTGTCCAATCATTTAATATCCTGAGGACTGATTAGGTGTATTTGCTAAATGATTCACTTCCTGTTCATGGCTGGACTGTGCTTTACTTATCGAGTTATCGTTCAGCCATAAGAATATGTAATGGGATTGACCTGTGACTTGTCCCTATTGCAGAATGGCGAGGTGCTTCCTCTGAAGATCATCACATATACGTCGGTGTCTGTGTCACTGGTGGCCTTGTTGGTGACTTTCATTTTGCTGGTGATTATCAGAACATTACGTTCCAACATCCACAATATCCACAAAAACCTAGTGGCCGCCCTGTTCTTCTCTGAACTAGTGTTCCTCATTGGAATCAACCAGACCGAGAATCCGGTAAGTGAGAATGCAGTGTACTGTATGTTTGATACCAGGTGTACTATGAAGAGTGGATTTTCAGAATGCTGCCATAGAGATTTTTGCATATTTTAGTCTAACCCTAAAAATATCACACAGCCTGTATTGTCAACATTCTGCTGTCAATATTTTCACCATGTCGACATTATTCTTGTCAACCTTATGTAAATGATTAAGTAGTGATTTGCATATTGTACATTACATTTGATCTAGAAAATGTCCATACATCACTCCCTGTGTAGGGGCCATAGCGGTGTAGCAGCATTTTTTAGGCAATCTAGTTAGATCACTGTGAAAATGCATGCTGGGTAAATCTAGTGAGCTCGCCGGGGTCAGGGCCAGTGTTCTCACTGGAGAACATTGGCCCTGAAAGATCGCTCAGCACACAGCGCTTACATATCGCTGTGCGCTGAGCGATCTAGATGAACTTTCTGAGTTATCTAGCATCACCCATAATATTGAGCAGGCCCCGTAACACATCAGTGACTTAGCCAAAGGCTTCCTGCTGAATGTTGGACATTTCACAACAGGGTGTTTCATCACATCAGGCAGCAGCGGTACCATTAGGCAGACCTGGCACTGTGGTACCCGATTAATCATTTGTGTACCTTGATCTGCTGCCTGACACGTCATGCACTGGTAAACCCAAGAAAGCAGGAATGCTCCAGCTAACACTGCTTGGCTCCCAGCCTGATTGATGACCTTTCTGGTTGAAAACAATGCAGTTAAGGGAACACAGTTGTAACCCCCAAAGTATGCAGCTTGTAATAGGTGATTAATGGCATTTTGCTCGGTATATGTTTTCTTTATAAAACAAATAGCACGAACTATGATATAAAGATAGTGGAAAAAGTTGTTTGGTGTTTTTTATACTGAACTGTAACTAAATATTACTTTTGGACTGAAGCCAGTCTTTTAAATGACGTGTTGACCTGCTTTTGTTGTCACTGTCATTAGGATGGAAAATATTTGGGCTTATCATGTGCAGTCCTCGCTTCCTGCTAATCCTTTTGTTATGAACAGCTTTCTCTAAAATCAGATGGCTGGACAATGAGATCTGTTGTGCTGTAGAGCTGGCCTGTGGTTAAAGTACAGTGTTCATTATCTGTGTGAGAAGACATGGCTAACATAGAAACAGAGAATGTGACGGCAGATAAGAACCACTTGGCCCATCTAGTCTGCCCCTTTTTTAAACATGTTACCTCAAACCATATTTCATCCTTATTTTTTTGTAAGGATATCAATATGCCTATCCCAGGCATGTTGAAATTGTACTACTGTATTGGCCTCTACCACCTCTGATGGTAGGCTATTCCACTTATCCACTACTCTTTCTGTGAAGTAATTCTTCCTCAGATTTCCCCTGAATCTTCCTCCCTGTGCCAGCCTGCAGACACATGCAAAACTAACTGAATTTGTGTCCTTCATCTAGTTTGTGTGCACAGTGATCGCCATCCTCCTGCATTACTTTTACATGAGCACCTTCGCCTGGATGTTTGTGGAAGGTCTGCACATCTACCGCATGCTGACAGAAGTACGCAACATTGACACTGGTCACATGCGATTCTACTATGTGGTTGGTTATGGAATACCGGCCATCATTACAGGTACATTGCGGTGTCATTTGTCTGAGTCATGCTAATAGGAACGGTACAGAATGCAAACAAAGGTTCCCCTTATGTCATACAGTATCTTAGTGACTAATGTCATGCTACTATGCTCTGAGAATCATAGAAATGTTATCCCATGGCATATGGTGCTGTACCCAAATCACATTTCTATGCTGCTAATGTTACCCTCATGAATTTATCAGTTCAGTTCTGGGCATTATTATTTTTTACCATACCCATTTATTAGCCCGGGCATACAACTTTCTACCTACCATCTTTACTACTTTGTACATGAACCCTTGGATAAATGTGTGTTTCTGTAAGTGACTTCTATACTGTCAGTATCTGGGAACGTTACATGGTGGTTTTCATGTCTGTGGTAGTTGCTGAATGTGGTGTTTGAGGCTCTTCTGTGTCCTGTGTGCCCCAGGGTAGAGTCATTACAATTTAAAACTGGAAAGTTTCCTGCTCTATAGGGGAAATGTATAGATCAGTGTTATCAGAGGCTTAGAAAAGGCCTTTTGAGACTGCTGATGGTTCTCGCGTTAGCCCCTATATACAATTACACACTTGTTTAGTATGTAGTATTGAATCTCATATAGACCACAGGTACGGTCCTCAGGACACCACACAGTGCATGTTTTCCAGGTTTCCTCACAGAATCAAGTGAAATAATTAACTCCACTTGTGGATCTTTTAAAATGTGTCAGTCAGTAATGAATGCACCTGTGCACCTGGAAAACGTGAACTGTGTAGGGTCCTGAAGACTGTGTTTGAGAACCCCTGTTTGTGTCAGACTTCTCCTACTCCACTTGCATATGTTGGACATATGGTTGGTGAAAAGGGTGAGTGTATACTGAATGTGAATTATTCTATATTCCAATGCCTGTGTGCTGGGAATTTCCATTGTAGAGATTGCATTACAGAAAACCATGCTGGAAGCTGTGCATATCTCTCTAATATACTGTATAACACGAGCTCCAAATCCATATCTACTCCTGGTACTGCTGTTACTGATTATTATATATTCCTTTGTTGTCCAGGGCTGGCTGTGGGTCTTGACCCCCAAGGCTATGGAAACCCGGACTTCTGCTGGCTCTCCGTCCATGACACATTAATCTGGAGCTTCGCTGGCCCCATCGTCATCGTAGTTGCTGTAAGTGCCAACTTGTTGCTGCAGAATCCAGCCCACTGTAAGGCCTTAGGCCAGGAAAGTGATGTCAGTACATTGTATTGACTTTAATATTGGATTACAAATAGATGCGTCAAATAATTCCCTTTGACGTATCAGTGTTCATCTAGTATCAGTTCATAATGTTACATGACAGCATTGTTAATGTATAACGAGAGAGTGCATTCAGTGACATATAAATTAGGAGAGGAGAAATGAAACTACGGTGACATAAGAAGTCTCTTATATGGACAGCATAAAATGAATATTTATGAATGTGTCTCTTCATACTGCCAGCAATCTGATGCCTTACCCCGTGCACGATATTTGGAAACAGAAAAGCAAGCAACTGTATCTGTGACATGAAACTGATAATCATATATGTATTTGTGTCCTGCGTTGTAAGCCACAATAAGGGCCATGTGTATAGTAACTCTATTAAAGTTTTGGCTGAGCTCAGACTGTACTGGGAACAGCAGGCAGATGGGAGATCTATCCCTGCTCTATGGAACGCATCATTTATCCTGGCATAGTTTAGATAGTGCACGGCAGGGAGAAGACAGTGCTGAAGGAACAGAGGCCGCTGGGAACATCGTTCAGTCTTCTGTGTGCAGGAGTTCCCATGCTGGGAAGGTTATTAGCCGTGAGAGTGACTACATGATATCATAATCCTATCATCAGCCATCACGAATAGCAATGGCCAAAACTGAGCCACGCTCTGGCAGGACAACTGAATATTTGTTTTTTTATTACTTAATAGTAATATTTTTTTATTAATATTAGGTAATCCTGTTTGCTCTACAGAACTGGGAAGATAACATATTGAAGTACCTTTATCACTGTGAAATTGTGCAGTAGCCAGATATATAATAAAGTTTTATTTTCACTACAGATAAACACAGTCATTTTCGTATTGGCTGTAAAGGCGACATGTGGACGGCGGCAACGTGTATTTGAGAAAACTGGGGTGATGTAAGTTATTGTATTGTTACGGGACTTTATATGTAAGGCGGCAGAGTCACTTCTCTTACATGGGAGTGGGTTGCTTTGTGTAGTAGATAGCTCTGCCAACCGAGGTCTGCTCTTTCACTTGCTGTGACACTCAGGGACGTTCTCTTTTTCATATAATGCTTTGTATACCGAACAAATACAGTATATTGGGGGAAACCCTTGCTTTTTCACTTACTTGTCACATTAGGCTATGAAAGCTTTCCATTATGTATCTGGCTGTTTACTGCTGGCCATACACTTGTCCCATTTGGCCACTTTTCACCCGATTCCGACGGATCGGGCTGATTAATCAGGTGAAAAGTGTCCAAATCGCAGGTGTTTTGACATCTGATCCGATTCACGAACCATGGGGATGGGCTGCGACTTTTCCTGTGGTGTATGGGGGGCTTTAGTCTTCCTGCACTAAGTGCTGTGCTGATGTAGAACCTCACTATTCCTTCTAGCTCAACTCTGAGAACAGCCTTCCTCCTGCTGCTGCTGATCAGTGTCACATGGCTACTGGGACTCATGGCCGTCAACAGTGATGTGATGACGTTTCACTACCTCTTTGCCATCTTCAGCTGTATGCAGGTAACCCACCTTTTATATTCTTTCTCAGGACAGGAACATTACCCTGTGACAAACTCGTACAATATTAATTTTGCTATGATGAAAAATCAGCTTGAAACATACAGATTTCTCTGCTATTCCTTACACCCTGGTCTTTGAGTCACAATTATCTGCTTCATACTTAGCTACAGAGACATTTGGCATAGGACTGCATTCCTACTTTTGACCATCCGGTTCCCCCAGCCACTAATTCTAAAGCTCACCTTACTAGGCACCACATTATGTAGTTGCTGTTTTCCTGCCCACAGTAAAGTTCCCATTTACTTTCATATACCGGAGAGCTGCCTGACCTGCTTTGTCCTGTGTTGTCTGCACTTTGTGTCCTCTTGCGTTTGTGTGTCACTTTTATTTGTGAACATCGTTCACTGTAAAATCTGACACGTACAGTTTTGATGCCAAATATTACTGTACATACATTTAGCTGTATTTTACTAAAAGATGTATCACATCTGTCCACACATACTGTGGTAACAGGACAAATATACACATTCCATCATCATCATAAAATGACCACAATGTGATAATCAGTGTAGATGTCCTTTATCATATTCATTCCATTCTAATTCATTTTACAAAAAATATTTTTTTAAAGCACCAACTGTAGTATTTGAGATCGTAGTCCCTCAGCTGTGCTTACTGTGCAGACATGTACCACCACGCAGGATTTCCCATCTGTGCACTGCTGGCATCTCTTCACTATCCTCAGTGAGAAGCATTATTGTGGCTGTCAGGCACCAGCTGCCGTTCTCCAGAACATACAGTATGGTTATTTACTGTGTGACACCCATATTGCCAGATCGGTTATCTTTACTTCTCAGACACATGGAAAGTACTAGGAATCATTGTGCTTGGCATCTCCAACATTTCCCAATGTATGTGATCGCCTGCATTTCTTTTTTGCTGAATTTAACTTCACTATTATGCTCTTCAGTTAAATGATCTTAAAAATGGAACTGCCGTGATTCCTGTATATTCTATAATATGTACTTATAGGTTGTCAGTGTCGTTTGTAAGCTTGAGCAAATACAGCTCTAATTTGAAATTGATATAGGTGGAGTATCCACATTATTCCAAAGCTAAAAACCTTCTGGGGACAAGTAACTGGCACTACTGGGGACATGATATGTAACCATCACTAAATATGTGCAAGAAAATGATTGCTTGTCATTCAAATTCGGTGTCTGATGGTGTGTAAACACGTACAATGTGCATGAGATTTTGACTATATAATCAAAATCTCATCTGGATCTCATGCAGATCGCACAGGTTTTAACCCTTGCGATCTCGATGCTCGATCCCGTATTGCAGCCAGAAAGTCTTGGCTGCATAGACTATATGGTGCAAATCTGCACTATATAGTCTAAATTGTATGCAGATAGTCTAAATTGTATATATTGTATGCAGATAGTCTAAATTGTACAAGTGTGTACACACCACCTTTTTTATGTTTTAAAACCTTGATACATATTTGTGTGTATTTCATGTGTTTAATGTGTTTATACAACATAAATACAAAATACCTCAAGATACCTCATTTGAAATACAAAAACATTCTAAAATACAGAATAAGCCGTTATCCATAATGCTTCTGGTCCTGAGCAATTTGGATAAGGAATACTCAACCTGTATCACTTATTCAAGTACATTTCTGTACACAGCCTGGTCAGATGGACAGTAGCTGTGGTATCAACTTAATAAGACTACTCCCCTAATTTGCTGGTGTATACGAGATGTGACTGTTAAATAACAGGAAAGTACTGAGTTTAGAAAGTGTCATCCCTCTCGCACAGATATTGTTCTGTTAAATAGTGTTCAAAAAGGTTGGGTTTTTCCCGTTCGTTGTGTTGATTTCAATTTTAGTTAAATTTAACAAAATGCTCACCATGGGTGGTATTATATCAGTTCCACTTCAGTTCTCTTGCCAAGCAAAAATAATTGGAAGGGAATTTGTACAGACATATTGGAGCAATTTCAAAATTTTTTAGATAAAATGTGATGAAACATGGAGCTTTAAGTACGAACCTGAGAGAATACACCAATGCACTGGAAAATACCACTATCACCAAGAATGAAGAAAGTACATCCTAAGCAAGTCGAAATTCATAGCCATGTAAATTATTTTCTTAGGTGTTATTTTGGCAGCCTGGGTAACAGAAGGTGCAATAGTGCTACAAAAATGTTCAATACTTTGTGGGATAGGATCTGAAGAAAGAGGCCAGAGCTGAGGAGAAATGGTTTCATCCTCCATCTGGTGAATGCACCAGCTGGAACTGTCGAAATGATAGAACCGTTGAGACAGTTGACAAAAATAATGAGCAACCGCACAGCTTTGACCAATGGGAAATAAGAATGCAGTGGTGTGTGTGGATGCAGAAGGGGACTAAAATGTACTTAATATTAAACCTGCTAATCCCCTACTGTATTCTGTTGCAGCTGAGAACAATAGTCCTTGGTCAGCCATGGCTATTCAGAGAAGGCTAGCTCAAGAAGGCTCCATCTGTACATTCTAGCATCAGTCTTGTTATTTAATAGCCACACCTTGTACATTTAGTGCTATTACACCAGAGACCAGATAAACCACCCTGGTTTATCTTCAGCTTTTATCTCTGTTTTTCTTTATACAATGGTAATATGCCAAATCAGCTATGGCCATTTTCACTCCACAAGAGTACTTAAACACACACACATACACACACACAATCAAAATCACCAAGGGGTAGGAGGTTGGATAGTAAAGTACACAGTGTACCGCTTCAGATGTTCTGGCCCTTCTTGCGTGTACTATGCAGACATCAATGTGTGGTGCACGCCATGTTGTTTGTAAATTAGGCTCTGGGTGTATTTTTCGGACACCTAACCCCAAAACTATTATTTATTTTTACATATTATTTACTGCAGGGGCTCTTCATTTTCTTTTTCCACTGCGTATTTAACAAGGAGGTAAGAAAGCAGTTAAAGAATACATTCACTGGAAAGAAATCTCTGGCAGACGACAGTACTACAACAAGAGCCACCTTACTGACTGTAAGTCCGATACACCATGACTAATTATATTGTTTCCTACAGTGCTATTGTCCTCTCCAGATAACACAAAATAAATATATATATATTAAACGTGGGTATGCCATGAATGCTGGGCGTTCCCATAGGCGCAACTATCCACCGCCGCCCCCCCAGCCGCAGCCTTTGGTGCATGCACCCAGCAAACAGTCTGTTTGCAGTGGCCGCACGCATATGCACATGCGCAGAAATACGGCTGCGCATACACCCAACATTGATACCCATGCGAGCGAACCAGAATAAGGTCCTTAATGTCTTGTAAACGTAGAGCTCCTTCATGCAAATGCTACCAGAAGTTTCTTGTGGATTTACAGTATTAGCTTATAGTAGTCATGAGATGTTATTTAATAGGATTACATAGAATACATTGCAAATGAAAGCGGCATATCAGGGATTTTTCACAAAGATATAATAATTCATAAGATTTTTTTTGTAACGGTGTAGATTAGCATATTTATACTTATTTCTTCTTACAATGTTAGTTAAATATGCCCTTATCTTTCTGTCTGGTGGAGTGGAGCCAAAGCAGTGTGTTCCCCCCTCTGTTGGATACAGTAGTTCTGTTTGCTAGTTTTGGTAAAGTTCCCATTTGTGAGAAAGGCAGAGAGTTCTGTTCTCACCTAAGCTGGGTACACACTGGGTGATTTACTGTATATCGTTCAAGCAAACCACTGATATATTGGAAGCCCATTTAAACAACATAATCATAACCCTAATGTAAAATTGGAATATATCGTTCGGATAAGCAGATGAGCTATTGTCCCAGAGTTCAGTGCTGGTAGCATGATCATTATTTGAATGTTCTATCTCCCAATAACACTTTTAAGTGACCTACCTTTTGCTAACATTTTGTTAGCATACACTAATGAACAATTAGACCAGCATAAACAAATACTGCTAATTAACTTTGTTTCTTTCCCTTTCCAGCGAACCCTAAATTGCAATAATACATATCTGGACGAGACAAACATGTACAGAACGGGTTTCGGAGAGTCCACTGTGTCTTTGGAGAGCACCGTCAGGTCAGCCAAGAGCCACAATAGCTACCTTGCTTATATTCTCAGGTAATCTGGTGGCGGGTGCATGGCGCTTTTGCTTCTCTTTACTTTTTCAATCATCACTTCAAAGGTACAGGGGAATTAACACAACTTGTAATACTCAAACTACTGGATGTATGCCTAGAACTTGAGCTTCTCTCTGAGATACCATTAGACATGGTCTAATTACAAGCAGCATACAGTTCATTCAGGTACAATGGTGGAGAAATGTTGGGGCTTAAAATCCCTTGGCACATAATGGGGTATGACTATTGCTTTCTGCTTGGCTAGCTTTCCTATTGTTATTCCTCTATAACTGATAAATCAATGCAGTTGCTGCACATGTGTGTTCATTACTCACTGACACATTTTAAAAGATCTACAGGTGAGCTGTGAACTGGAATTGGGAAACACTGACATAAATGTTTGTATCTACTATATGCTCCACCCTTCTCTTGTTATCATACAGGATATAAAACGCTAGTTTTAGGCTGATGCTGCTGCTGTACCTGCTGCTGAAAACTAAAATTACCGCTGTGGAAAACAATTATTTCACTCCGACTACTAAATATTCTTCTGCATTAATATCACACTAAAATGTTCTGATATCTTTTTCCTTTCATTGCTGTTTGTAATAATTTGCTGAGAGCATGGCAAAATAATGTATTTCTTTTTCATTAATATCCCATTTTTTATTGGACAGTTGTGTTTTATTATGATATTAGTTACTAAATCGCCCTATTTCTGACACAGGGACGAGGCTGCTCAGAAGCTCAGCGTGTCTTCAGGACAGACTCGGGCTGGTGTTACTGAGGTCGACACTGCGCTTTTCCATAGAAACCGCACACACTCTCATGGTGAGGTCCAGCTTAAAGAATTATTTATTGTCTGTTTCCATGTCCCATGTAAGGTTATGCATCTTGGTAGTGATAACCAATGTGCTACATATCATTTAAATGGGGTAGAAATGGGTAAATCAGAATTTGAAAAGGACCCAGGAGTCCAAATTGACAACAAAGTGGGGTGCAGTGCCCCGTGTCATGTAGCAGTGAAGATGTCCAACAGGATACTAGCATATATAAAAATGATCATGGAGGCTAGGTACATCAATGTAATTATACCACTGTACAAGGCATTGGTTATATAATCAAAATTTAGCCCCAAGGGAACCAAAGTTAGTAATTGAAATAAAGGATAGAAGATCTACAGCACCCTGTAACAAGGGTTGAACTTGATGGACGCAAGTCATTTTAAACCTAAACTACTATGTAACTGTAAAAATGTTTAATAATGATTGTTGATTACATAAAGTTCTAAAAATGTCTATGATGCTTTGCAGCTGTGGCAGGCTCCAGGGCTCAGGGGGAAATTATGTGGGAAGTCTAATGGCACGTAGATATGATGGGAGTTCTCAGCTGCCCATTTATTTAATTATTTATGTATCTTCAGGCAACGACTCGGACTCAGACAGTGAGCTGTCCCTTGATGAGCACAGCAGCTCGTACGCTTCCTCACGCTCTTCTGACAGCGAGGAGGAAGAAAATGATGCAAAGGAACAATGGAAACCAACCAGCCCTAAAAATAACGAGCGAGGACCTGTTCATAGCACCCCTAAAGGTAGAACACAAGGCACGCATGCTTCCCCTACATACCTGTTCATAGCACCCCTAAAGGTAGAACACAAGGAACGCACGCTTCCCCTACATACCTGTTCATAGCACCCCTAAAGGTAGAACACAAGGAACGCACGCTTCCCCTACATACCTGTTCATAGCACCCCTAAAGGTAGAACACAAGGAACGCACGCTTCCCCTACATACCTGCTCATAGCACCCCTAAAGGTAGAACACAAGGAACGCACGCTTCCCCTACATACCTGTTCATAGCACCCCTAAAGGTACAACACAAGGAACACACACTTCCCCTACATACCTGTTCATAGCACCCCTAAAGGTTCAACACAAGGAACGCACACTTCCCCTACATACCTGTTCATAGCACCCCTAAAGGTAGAACACAAGGAACGCACGCTTCCCCTACATACCTGCTCATAGCACCCCTAAAGGTAGAACACAAGGAACGCACGCTTCCCCTACATACCTGCTCATAGCACCCCTAAAGGTAGAACACAAGGAACGCACGCTTCCCCTACATACCTGTTCATAGCACCCCTAAAGGTAGAACACAAGGAACGCACGCTTCCCCTACATACCTGTTCATAGCACCCCTAAAGGTAGAACACAAGGAACGCACGCTTCCCCTACATACCTGTTCATAGCACCCCTAAAGGTAGAACACAAGGAACGCACGCTTCCCCTACATACCTGTTCATAGCACCCCTAAAGGTAGAACACAAGGAACGCACGCTTCCCCTACATACCTGTTCATAGCACCCCTAAAGGTAGAACACAAGGAACACACGCTTCCCCTACATACCTGTTCATAGCACCCCTAAAGGTAGAACACAAGGAACGCACGCTTCCCCTACATACCTGTTCATAGCACCCCTAAAGGTAGAACACAAGGAACGCACGCTTCCCCTACATACCGGTTCATAGCACCCCTAAAGGTAGAACACAAGGAACGCACGCTTCCCCTACATACCTGCTCATAGCACCACTAAAGGTAGAACACAAGGAACGCACGCTTCCCCTACATACCTGCTCATAGCACCCCTAAAGGTAGAACACAAGGAACGCACGCTTCCCCTACATACCTGTTCATAGCACCCCTAAAGGTAGAACACAAGGAACGCACGCTTCCCCTACATACCTGTTCATAGCACCCCTAAAGGTAGAACACAAGGAATGCACGCTTCCCCTACATACCTGTTCATAGCACCCCTAAAGGTAGAACACAAGGAACGCACGCTTCCCCTACATACCTGTTCATAGCACCCCTAAAGGTAGAACACAAGGAACACACGCTTACCCTACATATTATTGGACACGTCTCCCTCTATGCAATTTAGTATCAAAGCTTCTAAAGCGGACTGCTGGAGAAGTTGCCTTTCAGCTTGTAGTGGTCATTGATCAAGTACATTTCAAACAATAAAAGGTATAAGCTGATTGGTTGCTAAGGGCAACTTCTCCATTTGCCTAGAAGGTTTGACACCTCTTTCACCTGGAACCATTCTTATACTAATAAACAATGCATTCTTTCTTTTGGTTTATAAATGAAAACTGGACACCAGTATTATATAACAAAAAAAAAATTCTAAATTACATTTATATATGTGTATATATGGGCTTTTATTTTTATTTTTGTAGTGGATTCAATACCTAATCACGTTAAACCTTACTGGCCAGCTGAATGTATGACTGCCAGTGACAGTGAGGATCAGGCCAACAAATGCACGCTGAAGGTAGAGACCAAAGTAAATGTAGAGCTTCATAATGAGAACCAGGTTAATCATTGCGGAGACACACCCCGTGACAAGGAGAACGAGGCACAGAACAAGGATGGAAAACTCATCAATCAAAACAATCACCATCCAGAACTCAGAAAAGGTAAAATAGTATGACAAAAGGAACAGCATTCTGCAGTGGAAATGCCGGCACTGCTACTTCTGGACCCATATACAACACTTAGAACTGTTCTGGCCACACACTGTACTGGGTAGAGCAATTTTCAGTTGGGTATAATTGTCATTATCATGCAGCATTGATAACTCTACCTAAGTAATGGTAACCATGACCTAATAGGTTTCCACATATCTAGTCCATGCTGTCTGCCCCAAATCTTAGCATTTACATGATTGGTATGAGCAAAATGAATGTGATGGCTTATTTAAAGAAGAGCAGCAGCATGTATTTTATTCTTTAAAACATAATCCTGATGTTACCCTCCTTTTATGGATATTGTGAATTTAGAATACAATTATGGCTTGAGAAGATCATTGGTTGTTACTAACCACACCCCCTACACAAAACCGTTAACTCAATGCATCCCTCCTTGGTTTTCAGAACATTGACCTAGAACAGTGGTTCCCAAACTCGGCCCTCAAGAAGTACAAACCGTTCAGGTTTTAAGTATAGCCATAGGTGACTTAATTAGTACCTCAGTCGATTTGATTTAACCATTTGTGCTAAACCATAGATAGCTTTAAAACGTGGACTCTTAAGCTGTGTACACAAGGGGGCGATAGGGGCTGAAATCGCTGGAAATATGGTCGCTGGCAACCATATTGCCAGTGATGGGAGTGTACCCCGGCGATAAATCGTCGGGTGCGCGCTCCCGTTTTCAGCCCCATTCTAATCGCTGGTCGCAGCTGATTACCTCTTCGACTTCCCCGGCAGAGGTTCCTTTTCATCAGCGACCATCTCTGGTCGCTAATGAAAAGGAGACACTGAGCAATATATCTCCCCCGTGTGTACGGGGCTCTAGAGCTCCTTGAGGACCTTGTTTAGGAACCGTTAGCCTAGAACCATCTTATTCTGTCCCTGGTTTTTAGATCCAGAGATAAATAACTTTGTCATAGAAGTCAATTTCCACTGTGTCCTTGAGGTCTCCATATACAGTATATGGTATAGGATCTCTTTAGACATTGCTAGATATTTACACCTTATCGTTGGCTATAAATAGGTGTTTATATCACATATTTTTATTTCACATATCTAGATAGTATTCATGTTCTAATCAAAAATAGCATCTAACTTCTTCAGGAACATACACAAGATAGAGATTAAGGTAAAAAATAAAAACACAGAAACTACAAATCCTTTTAGTTTGGCCTACAAACATAGCTGACACATAAGGTACAGATGACATAAGGGCTTCATTTGGGGGTTTGAACGAACTGCATGCAATCAACATAATGAATTGATGAAAACCTGAAACATTTTTATTTTATTTAAGGTCTTTCTGTATATGATGGGCATGAAAATAATTCTATATATTCCATGTTGCAGTTGCTAGGTTTACCTCATATTTTTGGAGAAAGCACTTTGGTCAAAGTGTTGTTGCTTGCAGTGGATGCTTGTATAGTAGGATCACATGTCACTGATTCCAGTATTATGGTTTCGTGACTCTATGTAGTGATAGTGATCTGCTGTAATGCAACTGCCCGGCAGTAAAGGTGTGTACACACTAGACTGTATCACAATAAAATATAACAACATTATCGTGTATATCGCCTGGTGTGTACGACTATATCATTATCGATGCACACTACCTGTATTTACAGACTTCTTTGTGTACTTCCCAAGCAATGTAGTGAAGTATCCAATCCAACTGGTTTTATTATGTATGGACTGTAGATCCCGTAGGACTATTTCACACGCTTCGGCTCCTGCCGGGCGGCGAAACCCCGCACGGCCAAGAAGCTGTGCCTCACACAGAAGTTTAGAATGGTGGGGATGGCCACAGCCCGGCAGCCGTCTCTTCCAGTGGTGGGATCCGGCTGCAAACGGGCGGCTGGGCCGTGGCCATCCCATGTGAATGGACACAATCGTGTCCATTATTAACTACTGTGTGCGGCACGGCTTTTGGCCGTGTGGGGTTTAGCCGCCCGGCAGGAGCTGGAGCGTGTGAAATAGCCCTTAGTGATTACCTGATGGGATAAAATATATGGCTATTTGCTGCAATGATAGGACAGACCAATCTGCATTTCATGCAGACATTTCTGGTGCTTTCCTGCTGCATTAGTTATTGTCAGCCTAGGAAGCTTATCTGCTTTAGGTCTTAGGTGCTAAAATGTAAGTTTCTATCATTATTCCGAATAACAATACAGCTTTCATAAATTACATTGAATGATGTGTTCTTTTCATAGCAGTCCTGCCCATTTTATTTACCTAGTGAGTCAAGTTTACTTAAGAGAACAAAAGACATAGGTGTAATAGGACTGCCTTGTGCACAGTCCCTTGTCGAATATATTTCCATGATGAATTATGGAAGGCCAGTGTCATTTATAAATTGTGCAAAACTGGAAGCTGCAATAATATACAGGCTGTCTACTTGGTCTACAGATCCCTGTGCTGGAAATCCTTTTTGGAATCTAAATCCTTAAGGCGACAGATCTTACCTGCACACATTCTACTTAGTAGTCCGGCATTGGGATCTGTCATTTCCTTGTGATCTGTACTGTGGAGTTTCAAACCTGGGTTCTCCATTGTGCACCTTTTTTTATTGAGCCATAACACTTGTTGTTCAGCCATTACTGCTACAGACCTGACTGATAATAAGGAATGCAATGTTCTGGATAACTTTGTTTACAAGATTATAGCACCAAAAACATACAAGCAAACAGCCATATTAAACAAACCAACAATGTTGTCACGTGTGGCTTACATGTTACAAATTTAACCCTTTGAGTGCCCAAATCTCTGAGAGATGCGCAAAATATCCACTAAAAATGCCAAACTTTCACATTTGTTTATATAAAGTCAAATATCCTATATAAAGGTAAACATTAAAGGTCATTAGGACTACAAATATTTGTTTGCTATTTTCACACCTATTTTGACAACTTCCCTTGGCAATCAAAGGGTTACAGAGACATTTCCTCATTTGATTCATGCTATTTAATATGAATACATGTGCTTTCCCTTCAGTTGCACAGCACTGCAGCATAAAAATAAGCATGTAAGAGAAAAATAGTAGTATTATTTTTACGCCACCAAATTGCCTGCAGCACCGCACAAGGCATATAGAAAGTAAGTAGTATAACTTGGCGGCAGCACATAAGTGCAATGTAATTTAACAAGTCTGAGGTACAATTCAGAGCAAAACACAATGTAGCACGAGGACAATGGTTTAGGGCCCAGCAACTAACTGTGACTATATTAGCAATACAGCGTACATATGTGTACTTGTATGTATTTGGATACATGACACTGAAGCACCATAAGCTTGACAGACCAGTTCCTTTTACGCTTATTTATATTTGCCTCTTAACAGGTATTCTGAAAAACAAAGTCACGTACCCACCGCCATTGACTGATAAAAACATGAAAAACCGACTGCGTGAGAAGTTGGCAGACTATAATCAAAGCACTATTTCATCGAGGACTTCTTCCCTATGCTCCACTGATGGTGTACGTCCAGTAACGGATTCTGCAATAACCATAAAGAATGCACGGAGTGACCACTCTCGAGAACAACTCAATGGCATGGCTATGAATGTTCAAGTTGGGCCTACAAATGGAGAAGCTTCGGATTCTGAGTAAGTTAAGAACATACAAAAGTACACTGGGAATCCATGTAGACTTATGTATACAGCACCAATGCACATGGTGTGTTCCCTATGGTCAAAATGGTGATGCAAAATGTCTCCTCATCGGTCCACATTGGCCAGCGCAGTGATGGCTGCACTTTACTACCCTTATTGTAGCCCTGCTGCTCCTCTAAGGTCAAGGACAGCAAGGCTGCTAGGAATGTTTTCAGTTTGAGATGTAATCTGTGGGGATGTCAACATGGAAACGTTTTACATAGCTAAAAATGTGAAGCAGCAATGATAAAGGTGGTCTGATTAGCAGGTGTACGCTAAAGTGCAAGTGCTTAGTTATGTATCCAACCCTGCCACTGCATGTGTATTGGAAAGAACTTTTCTAGCACTGTATTTCATTGGAAATTAAATCTGCTTGGAAACAGACAATTCTGAACACACTGAATGGAGGAATTTAATGTAGGACCCCCTCCCTCTCCCTTAAATTTACCATTTCAGTTAGCTTAGCAGTCTGGGTCAGTGGCTTCCTATTGGAAGTCCTACCTGCCAGTTTCCTGATGCTGGAACTGCCAGACAGGGCTGCGAAAAGTAGAGTGCTGGCTTCCTGCCTGATCAGCCCAATACTGCTTCTGTGGGCTGCAGTGGATGCAGTCCATAGAAGTCAGATTTTTACACATGTGCAGTCATGCCACCACTGTGTGCGCATATGCCAGTCCCAGCATCTGGCAAATCCATTGCGCTGGAGCTGAGACCTGGACTGGGGAAACGCTTGCTCTCTCCTCGGGTAACAGCTGCCTACCACCCAAAAAAAGGTATGAGCTGCTACTTGTCCCATTGGATAGTTTAGTTTTCTTGTTTACTTAACGTCTGTTGCAATATTATTAAAGGCAAAATGTCCTGTTATTTTATAGGGTAACCAGCAATTTGATTTCCCTGGAGCAGAAAGTCAGATTTTAACATATTCATTGCAATTGGGTAAATAGATTTATTGCATATCATTAGTAAATGTCAGTTTGCATGTGTGCTGAATGTGGACAAGTGGTGGCAGGGTTGTATTTGCATGCTACATCTGTGAATACTGTGAGACCTTCTCTCCTCCATGGGTGATATGCATGACAGACAAACTAACATATAACAGTGTGTTACCTAACCTTAATCCTGCATGATCCCTTCTTTCACGAACAGCGGCAGTAATGAAACTTCAATTTGAATCATCAGGAAACCTTGAAGGCTGCTAGTGACCGGAAGCCCTCATCCCAAGCTTGTGACTTCCCGGACACCTGGGATTATACAGAGACGTACAAGTGTGCTGCTCGGGGATGTATCATTGCTAATGCAATTACCTAATATGGCAGACTTGTGACTGCTTCATGATATACATCACAGGGCTGTGCGATCAGGATTTAGGAGAATATAAACCCAGTGCCAAATTGTGACAATAAGGCTCCATTGCCCAGGATGAAAAGAACATCAAAGCTGTGGACATCGATAGAGACTGGCGGATACTCCGAGCCATATACGTTGCAGGCAAGACCGCTTTGTGGTGTAATCTAAGCTACTACTCTGGAATGAATGTAAATACAATGGCTCTACTATGGTAAGATCAGCAATCTCACCAGCCCTCTTATTTGGGGGCCTGGTGATGCTGATACAGTGCTCAATGTGACCTTCCAGCCTACTGAACAATGCACACCGGAATATGACACCAAGTGCCCTTCATCAATTTCACCACATTACAATGTGTCTTAAAAAACAAAAACAAATCACCAGTGTAAAAATCTGTTGTTTTTTAAAAAAAAAAACTTACTGTAGATATTTTTTATATATATTTTGTATGAAGACTTTTACAAAGAAAACAAGGCTCTTTTTGTAAATTTTACATTACTACTAGTTTTGTTCATTTGCTACTCACAGACCTGCTGATGACAGATATTTTTATATTAAGACGATTGCACAATGTTACTTGAATTTTAACTATTATTTTGAATGATTCTTATTTTAGACACCTGTCCTATGTTAAGATAAAAAGAATCAGTTAATATTGCTGCCAAGTAATTTTCCTTGTTTAACACTAATACACAATGGACAGAATTTCTTCTTCATCTATTAGGATTCAAGTGCCTCTACCATTATCCGTCCAATCGCGGAGACCACTCACCCAATGTATCTTCCTATATAAGCCCACTCTCGCTGGGGCGTTGTGCTGTTATTCTACAGGCTGTCATTGAAAGTGGCTGCATAATAGCAGCATTCACATTGTTACACATTTATGCTGAAAAAGGCCTAGGAACTAGTTTCCTTTATTGGTCCCTTTATTTTAACTGAATGTAAAAATCTTTTATACTTTTAAAATGTTTGTTAGGAATTAATTGGCTAACACAACTTTTATATTCCAAATGGTTGAACACTTTGTGGTGGTAAGAAATCTTTGTGGAGCATTGTACCTGGAATGCTAGTGCATGACCATCTGTTGGCTCAGGAAAATGATATCTATGTCCCTTATTACGTTTTATGGTATCATTTTTAGCAGCGTGCAGGAAAGTCCTGGCTTATGCAATGTAGCAGTAATGACCGGCCGTTAAAGGCTATTGAGGCAGGCTGGCAGCTACATAGAACTTGGTATCAGACCAAACTTGATGTATGTTTGGGCACCAATGAACGGTCCTCAGGATCCTAAAGCAATGCATATAAGGTGAACATTGTTAATTGCGATAGGCTTGCTTAATTAGTTCTAATACATATGAAACTCAATTGTGACTGCTGTATGAGGGCCTATACTGTACCGAAACAAGACAACTCATTTAGAAGTAGCAGACAAGGGTTTGGCTTATACAAAGTGCCTTTACAATAGATCATTGGCCTTACTTTTTTGCATTTGCAAGAATATGTAAACTGAACAATAATTGTATTTGTTTAAAAGATAACGGTTTCATCACTCAATGTTTAAAAAAAAAAGTTCTGTCATACATTTAGTATTTATAGAGGCAAATGGTATTTGATATCTGTGCGCACACAGGCTCAGTGGCAGAGGAATGTTCTAGGTGGCATATGTATATTGTGACTCGATAAATGTCTTTTGGAATTTGGGAAAGAAGTGTTAAATATTGGCAAGGGTTTTTCTTTTGTAATATTTTTATGACAAATATTTGACACTGGATCTTTTTTACATGCATATTTATTAATGTACAAAACACTGGAAAAGCAATACTGATAACAATGGAGCAGTAAATTAAAATGTTTATTGTATTATTGTGCTGAGTCATTTTATCATTGGAAAACTGTAGCGGGAAACTGAAACAAATCACTTCAGTAAACAGATGGACAGGGACAGGAAATAGGAAACAACTGCCAAAATATACTATAACCTGTAAAAATGAAATTTCTGCTTTAATATTAATTTAACCACCTCATTCATCATCTTTTTATGCCAGGTCAAATTGTACATTTTGGTTTTGGCTATTCAAAGAGGCACAGTATTATTTAATGTGTATTCCGCATCCCCTTGTGGGACACGCTGCGCCCGCCACACTTTATGAAATCAACTCCGACGTGGATAGTGGGGGTATGAACAAGTCGGGAGGACGCATACCATGTCCGCTCGCCACGCTTCGGGCTGGCGTGGATAGTGGGGGTGTTTCAGTAACACACTCACACCTGTCATGTCAGGCAGGTTAAAATGGTCAATGGTTCCCACACAATGTAATAAGCGCAGACTGACTACGCTAACTACATAAGCTCTGGCTAGCCGCGGACGGGCAGGAACAGATACTGACAGGGACACCTGACTGACTACGCTAACTACTTAAGCGGCCGCGGGAACACACTCTATTGACTAACTAAAGTGAGCTGCAGGAACACTATACTGATTCTTACAGGGACGCTGACCGCGGGAACACTACGCTGATTCTGACAGGGACGCAACGCTAACTACGTAACTGCTGCTGTGAAACTACAGACATACAAAAAAAAAATTTAAATCAGAGGAAGGGATTTAATATTCCCCTCATCCCCACTGTGGAATGTAGAAATATAGGGACATCCTTGTTTGAATAATAACTCTCCCAATCTGGCTTCCAATAATTAAGGTGCACTCACTTTACAAAGTTGGGGGATCCTCACTTATTATTGTACCCCTTAGTAAATGTTGTCTATCACCAGACAATGTTACCCTATGCTTGTGGAAAATAAATGTTTTTCATATACATGCTGGAAGACTATATCAACTCCCTTGTTGCATTGAAATATTATTTCTACACATTATAAGCATTTAAATTGAAACCACAAAAAAATATCCCACAAAAGAAAAAAAACACAATCTGCACTATAATTTTCCCATGTGCACATTTTGTTAAAAAAAAAAAACCTTGCACATACAGTAGAATCCTGCATTTTGAAATTTAAGTTGGTAGCAAAAACCAGTTATTTATTTGTGGGGTTTATTAAACAAAGAAATTAACAAACCGCAAATTGCTTCTTTGTTTAAATTTCAATAAAACACCAACTCCAACTACTCTGCTGTTTAACATTAATCTAGATCAACTCCAGCATCATATGATTGAAATAGGACCACATGGCCATGTTGGTAGGGGCCATCTTTCAATTTTGTAAATATTAATTATTTGGATTTATTTTAGTAGTTTTACTTTCTTTCTGATCTTTTTTTTCTGCCAGGTCACGGTCAGTCTAAACGATGTGAGATAACACAACACAAAAGACAAACATTATGGTGAAAAGAACTCCATAATAACAGAATTTTGATTTTTAAGGATTTACTATATAGCTGGGTTTTTCCCCGAGTTATTGCACCACACCAATTGTTGTCGTTATTTAGTATTGTGTTATACTGTAGGTAAGTGAACGATTTACATATACACTTACAACACAAATGGATATCACTCCTAAAGGGAACAGTTCCTCTAACAGATGTGCTTTCTTCAATTCCTCTATTAAAGACAAAGGATTGTTTAGCATATAATTCTATTGTCGGTTAAAACTATTAGCCACCAATTAACACAATTGGCGATCATATTTTACCAAGGATTTTGACAATCCAAGTCTTGGTAAATCTACCAGAACATTTTTTTCTGTTGGATTATTTAAATCAGTATTTATCCCAACTCCTCCCACAGACACATCCCAACTACTTTCACAGACACATACCCTCAACACATGACCTGTTGGGAGAGCTTGAGGTTTGAGAACCATTAACCAGGCAACAAATAATTTTACCAAATCCACTAAACATAGCCTGTTGTTGTTGTTGTTACCTGAATACTGGAGTTGAGAACCACTGATTTAAGTGATCACCCACCTCAAGGGATCATGTTGTATTAATTCACACAGTGAGCGAACGAGTATATTTGGGCAATGGTAGATAATGAAATGCACATAATTGTTAATGCAGGTAAGGTAAGTTCAGTTTGAAATCCTACATTTGACCTGATCAAATAATTAGTTATGTCAACTGATTTATAGATGACAAGGGTGTGGAGAACAAATATACAGGGGATTAACTAGGAGAATAGGACTGAATGGTTTGTGTCATTTAAAACATTTGCATATACTTAATCAGTCATCTCTTTCAGCAAAGATCGAAAGACTGGATTTTCTGGACCTAGATAAGATACTATTTACTAACGCCACAATTAAGTTTGCAGTGGAATGATACTTGCTTTACAGACCAATATATTGTACTATAATAAGAAAAGCAACCAGACGTCCATTCATATTGGTCTAGCTGAAATTTACTTATGGTTTATAAAACATTCCTGAAATATTATCAGCTAGATTAGGTTTCCTCCCTATTGAATCATGCTTGACCTGCACACAACAGTTTATTTGCTGGTCTAGGATTCCATTTGTGTTATTGGCAGAGTAGTGGTTGTGTAAAGTCACAATGCTTACACACACATGTACATGATCTGAGTTGTATTTCTTTATAGAGGAAATATTTGAAAGAATTTTGGTTCATATCCGTTGATAAGGGAAATACCTACATACTGTAGCACACCTTTTACAGCTTCTTACTGTGGTTGCCACCAGTGAAGAATGTATAGAATTTAGAGCACATTTCTTTGTTCACCAATTTTATCTATTTATCATTTGGTATTGATCAGTAGAGGTCTTAAATATTATAATGAATGGATAATAGTACTCTATAGTAAAAATTAAAAGTTATTTATTTTGATTGTGTACGGGCTATACCCAGGACTGTTCCAGGGGAGCAGGTGAATGATATATCTCCCCATAGGGGCACAGTATGGCCATTGCCAGGATCCAGACTAAGAAGACACGCAGCACCACCTGTCCTGCCAGTGCTACTAATGTTGGGCCCAGACAGCGATGGATTCTTTCAGGCAGCTCAAATGTGTCCCAGACCTTTACATATGAAGATGCAGGTCTTTATATAGTAAAAAAAGGCCCTCTTTGGTAACCCTGGATTTGTGTCTCAAACCCTGAATAAAACAATATTTACATATTATCAAATTTATACTGTTAGAATTTATATTCTAGACCAGGGGTAGCCAACTCCAGTCCTCGAGAGCTACCAACAGTTCACGGTTTCCAGCTCATCTCGCAGGTACACAGGTGAACTCATTACTGACTGACACATTTTAAAGGATCCACAGGTGGAGCTCAATACTTTACTTGTGATTCTGTGAGGAGACATGGAAAACGTCATCTGTTGGTAGCTCTCGAGGACTGGAGTTGGCTACCCATGTCCTAGCCCAAGCCCTTCAACTAACCCTAAACCAGGCATTCCCAACCACGGTCCTCAAGGCACACCAACAAGTGCTGGTTTTAGTGATATCCAGGCTTGAGCACAGGTGACTTAATTAGTACCTGAAGCTTAATGCATATAGGCAATTCAGCCAACTTTTAGAACACTGCGGTGGCGGGGGTTTGACCACATTTCTATAGTATTGCATCCTACCCTATTATATGTACCACCTATTGAGGCTAACGAAGTACATCCCTTCATGGCAAGGGTATTCCCTAATGGCAGTGGCCCCTTTCAGCGGGATAATGGGCCCTGCAGCACAGTGGGATCCGGACAACGGGTCTACAGCAAAAAGGTAGACAACCATTAGGTCAACACCATTAGATCCACAAGCAAAAAGGTTGACATATGCAAAAAAGTCGACATGCAAAAAGATCTACACAAGCATTAGGTCGACATGCCCTACCATCCACTAGGGCATGGTGGGAGAATAAAATAGTATGCCAAGCGTTGCGAGGCACTGTGCCCGAAGCATGGCGAGTGATGTAAGGGGATGTGATG
Organism: Crinia signifera; assembly: GCF_055691185.1. Taxonomy (NCBI): domain Eukaryota; kingdom Metazoa; phylum Chordata; class Amphibia; order Anura; family Myobatrachidae; genus Crinia; species Crinia signifera. The sequence goes on from NC_139220.1 coordinate 167,396,938, forward strand.
CACTTCAAACTGTGTCCATGTCGACTGTGTCGACAATCGGGTAAAAAAAAGGTGAAAAACCCCAACCTTTTGCCTGTCGACCTACACACGGCCAACCTAATGTTTGTGTCGACCTTTTTACATGTCGACCTAATGGTTGTCTACCTTTTTGCTGTAGACCCCTTGTCCCAGTTCCCAGCACAGTTATGTTCCTCAAAACATTCCTGAACAATGTTTGCAGAGTTCAAGGTGTTGACTTGGCCTCCAAATTCCCCAAATCTCATTCATATGAGCATTTGTGAGATATGCTGGAAAAAACAACTTTGAGTCATGGAGGCCTTTACAAACTATGGGACTTACAGAATCTGCAATTAATGTCTTTGTGTTAAATACCACAGGATGCCTTCAAAGGTCAAAAGGCCCCCATACACTAGGGCGACTTGTCCTTAGGACAAGTCGCCCCCAACTTCCCCCTGAGCTTCCCCTGCTGCTCCCCGGGGGAGCTTTATTAGATTGGCACTTGATGTGCCATTTTTTACATGTGATAAATCGTCTCGATTTATCACATGTAAAAAACCCGGGGACAGAGAGCGCTCAGCCAATCACAGGCCGCCCATTCATTGTATGGGCTTTTTTTTTTATTCATTACTGACAGCTCCCGGCCGGCTCCCCCTGCTAGGCTCTATGCCGCCTGTGTCCCCCGCAGCATCCCCAGCCCCCCCTGCTCCCTCCACCGCCGCGCCGCCCCACTAGGTCCCAAGTCGGGTGGTCGGACGTGCAGCAGGTCCGACCACCTGACGCAGATCCGATGCCCACGGGACCGCGCATCGGATCTGAGGGGACATCAAAACTAGCCGATTTTGGTCCGATTTCGGCCAGATCCGACTGATCTGGCCGAAATCGGACCAAAATCGGCTAGTGTATGGGGGCCTTTATAGCATCTATACCTTAAAGGGTCAGGTTTGTAATTTTAATATTATGCTGATTGGTGTACAACCAAGCTCGAATATAAACTTAAAACATCTCATCGACTTTATTCTTAAAATTGGGTTTAGTACTGTGCTATGGCAAAGCTGCCATAAATATATAAATCTTTATAGATGCTTATGGTATAAAAAAAAAACATTTGTATATGACAATTAATCTTTCTGTCAGTAGTTGCATGGCTCATTGTTAAAGGCTCTTACACACTAAGATTATCTTTCCAATCTCAAATCAAATTATAATCAACCATTTGCTCCCAAAGGCTTGAAAATTGACAAAGCGGTCATCTGCATGAATTGATTTAACCAATTTGTCTGTTTTTTAGGTTTAGGAGCAAATGGTCAATTGTCATTTCAGATTTTCATTGTCAGCCAGATGGTAAAATAATGCCCCTTTCCCACTGCAGGCTTTACACGTGTAAATGCCGTTTTTTTAGCCTTTTTAAACGGCTAGAGCTGCAGTGGGAAAGCTCCAGGTTGCTTTACACGGGTAACAAATACCGGTTTTTGTTACCCGTGTAAAAAGTAGTGTTTTTAACGTGTAACAGCCGTTTTTTCGGCAGTGGGAAAGGGGTAGCCCTTTACACGTTAAAAAAAAAAACGGCATGGGGTCCCCCCCCACTGCCGTAACCAGCACCAGGCTGAAGGAGCCGGGGCTGGTATTAAAAAAATCAGGAAACCCGACAAATAGGGGTTCCCTGATTTTTTACAACCAGCCCCAGGCTCCAGGTCCGGGGCTGGTTCCCAAAATACGGGGGACAAAATGACTAGGGGTCCCCCGTATTTTAAGAACCAGCCCCAGGCACAACCAGCCAGCAGGGTAATGCCACAGCCGGGGGACACTTATGATATAAGTTCCCGCGGCCAAAGCATTAACCCTACCGACCAGTCAGCCTGGCCAGGGGCCCTGGGGGAGTGGGGACCCCCCCAATAAAGGGGTCCCCCCCCCTCCAGGACTTACCTGACCAGGCTGAAGCCTGGTGCTGTCCTCGATGCCCCTGGGCGGTGGGCATCGAGCTGATGGTATGGTGTAAAAAATAGAATAAAAACCATTGTCTTTTACTGGTGAACTATGAGTCCCAGCAAGCCTCCCCCGCAAGCTGGGACTTGGAGAACCACAAGTCCCAGCCTGCGGGGCATTAAAGGGCCCGCTGGGTCTTGTAGTTCCACAGTAAAAGAAAGAGTTAAATAAACACACTGACACACGTGAAAAATAAAAGTTTAATACATACATAACACATACATACTGATACTTACCTATCTTGAGCCCGTAGGTAGCCCTGGTCCTGATGTCCTGGTCCGTGTCGGCGTCTGTATCCATGTCGGCATCCCTGTCGGCGTCGGCGGTCCGGAGTCCGAAGAAATCCATTTGGGAAGCTGTGGAAGGAAACCATACTCACCTGTCCCAGCGCGACGTAGTCCAGGTAAGGTCTTTGCAAAAAAAACAAACCGACACCCGAACCAAGCGAACAGGCAGAGAGCCGCACGGTGTGTTTACATCGTGCGGCTCCGCCCCCGAATGCCGCTATTGGCCGCCTTGCGGCCTAGCGGCCAATCAGGAGCCGCTAGGCCGCAAGGCGGCCAATAGCGGCATTCGGGAGGCGGAGCCGCACGATGTAAACAAACACACGTGCGTCTCCGTCAGTCCGGTCTGGTTTCGCGTTCTCGGTTTATTTTTTTGCAAAGACACTTACCTGGACTACGTCGCGGTGGGACAGGTGAGTATGGTTTCCTTCCACAGCTTCCCAAATGGATTTCTTCGGACTCCGGACCGCCGACGCCGTCGCCGACAGGGATGCCGACATGGATACAGACGCCGACACGGACCAGGACATCAGGACCAGGGCTACCTACGGGCTCAAGATAGGTAAGTATCAGTATGTATGTGTTATGTATGTATTAAACTTTTATTTTTCACGTGTGTCAGTGTGTTTATTTAACTCTTTCTTTTACTGTGGAACTACAAGACCCAGCGGGCCCTTTAATGCCCCGCAGGCTGGGACTTGTGGTTCTCCAAGTCCCAGCTTGCGGGGGAGGCTTGCTGGGACTCATAGTTCACCAGTAAAAGACAATGGTTTTTATTCTATTTTTTACACCATACCATCAGCTCGATGCCCACCGCCCAGGGGCATCGAGGACAGCACCAGGCTTCAGCCTGGTCAGGTAAGTCCTGGAGGGGGGGGACCCCTTTATTGGGGGGGTCCCCACTCCCCCAGGGCCCCTGGCCAGGCTGACTGGTCGGTAGGGAGAATGTTTTGGCCGCGGGACCTTATATTATAAGTGTCCCCCGGCTGTGACATTACCCTGCTGGCTTGTTTGGTCTGGGGCTGGTTCTTAAAATACGGGGGACCCCTAGTCATTTTGTCCCCCGTATTTTGGGAACCAGCCCCGGACCTGGGGCTGGTTGTAAAAAATCAGGGAACCCCTATTTGTCGGGTTTCCTGATTTTTTATTACCAGCCCCGGCTCTTTCAGCCTGGTGCTGGTTACGGCAGTGGGGGGGACCCCACGCCGTTTTTTTTTTTTAAATTCTCCCCCCCCCCCCCCCCTATCTTTACACTGCTTAAACGGGTTTTTAAACGGGTAAGTGGGAATGTGACAAAAACAGCTTTTAAACGGTAATTTACCGTTTAAAGGCTGCAGTGGGAAAGAGTCTTTTGGCTCTTACCCGTTTAAAGACCCGTTTAAAAAAAACGGGTCATTACCCGTGTAGGCAGTGGGAAAGCAGCATAAGATAATCTAAGTGTGTATGGGCCATAAGTGGAAGGATAACAACAAACAAACCCACTACTACACAATGCAATGCCAGTCTGTTTTTTAAACCAAAACATGAACTGGACTGGACATACACATGGCAAATGGGAACCATATTATAACTAATATTCTTATAAAACATGCTCAGCCAATTAATATCTGAAAAAGTCAACTAATAAGTTGGTTTTCATCACCACCACATAAAATCCCTTTAACCATTTTTTTTTAAATTAAACATCACCCTCTATGTGCAAAGGGGGCAGCAGATTTCTCCTACAGCTCTATTGTAAAGTTACACATGATGTACAGTGAATACTAAATTGGTGCCATAAATAAAAAGGGACCACAAACCTTTTTACTAGGCATGCAGGAAACGCTTGGAAGAGAAGGGGCTGTTTAAAAGCAGATAACTATAAAATCACTACTACTGTAAAACAGATGAAAGAACAAAGACTACCAACACAGAATAATATAAACACCCATATATTTTTTTCTTAAAAGGTCTCGACTGTTTTTCATAATTTAAAAAAAGTGCATTGTAGTTTACTATGCTCTGGAAAATATATGGTCTTCAAAATTTTCAAATTCACATACTGTCTAAAGATAAAACAATCCAGCATTGTGTATAGAAGGCCTCCGAGGTAGAATTCCAGTCAATGTTTGTTAGTACTTGTTTTTTAATTAAAGCAGAGATGGTGATGTATCTCACTGAACGCTTCCAATCAGCCAAGAAAGCTTCAGTATCACAGAGCCAGGTCCTTAAACACTATGTCAATAAATGTGATGCCGATTCCGTGCTCTTCTGGCCCAGCTGTAAGGAGTACAACGACGGCCCCAGTCTGACAATTTTACCACTTCCAAGGCATTCCTCTCCTTTATAGAAGACCGCAAACTGGCAGGCAAAGAAACATAAACAGGAGTTGTCAACTTGAAGGTGGATAAATTCAATTTTTCCAGAAACCAAAATCTGATTATTGCAGCACAAAACCTGATGTATATAAGCAAGCAATTTATACAGTGTTCTGCAGATCTAACAGTATGAAATAACACCAGATCTGTAAATTGGCATACACTCATGCAAGCATGGTAAATGCAAAGTGCGTTACATTCAAACATATATTTGGGACTAATGAGAAGAAGAAAATGGGATCCAATGGGGAGTGCATACTCCACTTTGTATATATCCAAAATGTGTGGTCATTTGGAGGTGCTTATGATTACATGCAGAAAATCAGGCACGTATGCCTTTACAATCGCATCGCCTGACTGAGGAAATATGCAGCTCCCGGACTCTAGTGACATATCCTTTCTTTCTGGACTCCATGCTGTAATATCATCTTACCCAACACTGTAGTGGCGTCTTCCTTCCTGACTTCATCATATGCATTTCCTACCTTCCTTACTTGAATAGCATCTCTCCTGCCTTACTTCCTCGTGCCATAATTTGCATTTCTTACCTTCATTCCCAACTCTGTAGTGGCATATCTTACCTTCCTTCCTGACACCATAATATGCACATCCCACCTTCCTTTTCATACTCTGTAGTGGCATCTCTACTATCTTCCTTTATGAATCCATAATATGCATTTCCTTTCCTGACTCTGTAGTGGCATCTCTCCAACCTTCCTTCCCAACTCTGTAGTGGCATCTCTCCTACCTTCCTTCTTGAATCCATAATATGCATTTCCTTCCTGACTCTGTAGTGGCATCTCTCCAACATTCCTTCTTGAATCCATAATATGCATTTCCTTCCTGACTCTGTAGTGGCATCTCTCCTACCTTCCTTCCCAACTATGTAGTGGCATCTCTCCAACCTTCCTTCCCAACTCTAGTGGCATTTCTCCTACCTTCCTTCCTGAATCCATACTATGCATTTCCTTCCTGACTCTGTAGTAGCATCTCTCCTACCTTCCTTACGGACACCATAATTTACATTCCTTACCAACTCTGTAGTAGCATATATTACCTTCCTTCCTTCCTTTATAATATACATTTCCTTCCTGACTCTGTAGTAGCATCTCTCCTACCTTCTTTCCTGACACCATAATATGCAAGTGGCATCTCTACTACCTTTCTTTCATACTTTGTAGTGGCATCTCTCTTACCTTACTTCCTGACTTTATATCACCTCTAGCAGCTTTATGTGGCAAATACAAGAGTTGTCTCTCTAATGCAACAATACATGGGTTCGGTGTGATATCTACCATTGGAGAGGTTACTGGTCCAATACAGAGGGATTCCAAAGAATCCTTTATGCGTATGCATCTTACTGCTATTAGGCGAGATGACTGGAGTACTACCAGTTTGTACTATCCTCCTAAAAGTTAATGTAACCAGTTGTCTTTTTTCTCCCTGACCTTCATTCTCTCAAGGTATATCTTGACTCCGCTCACAAGATCCAGAGTATGCCAGGCTTCCTCCTCCTCAGTCTGTGGACATGGATAAAATGCTGGCAACACAATTTCTTGATTCAGATGAAAATACAAGATCACCTTGGGAAGGGAATCGGGATGTGTACGTAAAACGACCCTTTCAGGGAACATACGAAGATAGGGCTCCTCAGCCCATAACGCCTGAATTTCTCAGACTCTCCTAGCCGAGGTAATAGCTACAAGAAACACCAATTTCCAAGTAAGGAACTTTAGTGAAGACTCCTGTAGAGGCTCAAAAGGCTGCTTCATAAGGGCATTCAAAACAGGTTCAAATCCCAGAGAGCCGCCAATGATCTAAATCGGAGGACGTAGTCTATAGATGGACCTGCAAAACCGCTTTATCAATTCCTCCTCTGCTAGTCTTCTCTCAAGAAGAATATTCAAGGCTGCGACCTGGACCTTGATGGTAGAAACTGCCAGACCTAACTGAAATCAATCGTATCGGAATTGGAGAACCTGAGCAACCGAAGTCTCTTCCAGACCTCCAGGTGACTTCCTCCATGCAATAAATCTTCGCCATACTCTGTAATAGGCCATGAAGTCTCCTTTCTAGCTGTCAGCAGAACTTCAGTCACTTTCTCCGACAGGCCCTGTCGCCTCAATAACCACCTCTCAGTTTCCACGCCTTCGGACATAATAGAGCTGGACTGGGATGACAGACCGGTCCCTAAAGCAACAAATCTGGACTGACTAGTAAGACCCAAGGTTCCTGAGTTGCTATCCTCAGAACGGTAGCATACCAAGCTCTTCTTAGCCAGAATGGAAGGATGGCTATAACTTCCACTCAGTCCTCCACAATCTTCTTCAATACCCGATTGATCAGTGGGAATCATACCCGAGACGTCAGCTCCACCGATCCGAGACAGCATCCACTGCCACAGCCTGCGGTAGAGAATATCTTGCGTAGAATCTCTTCACCTCCCTGTTGGTGTTGGTTGCCATGAGGTCTATATCCGGCATCCGAGACCTCTGTACAACCATCTCGAACACCCTACTGTTTAGTTTCCATTCGCCTGGACAGATCTGGGTACTTGTTTAGTTTCAGGGCGGCAGTTACATAGTGCAGTATTGAGAATACCAATAGAGCACTATGCTGCCTACGTAAACTACGTAACTGCTTCTGGAGCCCTGAAACTACACAATAGTAAATATCCCCACTATCCACGTCATACCACTCGCCACACTCGGAAGTGGGGGGAGCCATACAGCGCCGCGCACACAGCCGGGTGCGGGGGAAGATGCGCCGGGAGCAGGAGGAGCCATACAGTATGGGAGCCGGCAGCCGAGAGCGGGGGAGATTATTATTATTATTATTATTATATTTATAAGGCGCCACAAGTATTTTGCAGCGCCGTACAAAGGAACAATACAGGGAGACAAAACTTGGCATAACATTGAATAAATAACAAAATACAGTACAAATAAAGAGCGCCACAGATCAATACACATTACAGCTTAAATGTAAGTAGTGAGGACTCAATCAACATACAACTAGAGGCTTGAGGCCAATGATGGAGATGAGTATGCAGACGAAGATGGTCACTGAGTGTTGGAGTATAGGAGAGCTGTGAGTGAAATGTGAAGAGAAGTGGGCTTTGACAACAGGAGGGAAGAGGGCCCTACTCGGAGGAGCTTACAATCTAGTAGGAAGGGGAGACAGACAGATTACAAGAGGTGCAAGCGAGTGGGAGGTGGTTAGATAGAGATGTGCCCGGCGGCACACAGCCGGGAGCAGGGGGAGCCAAACAGTATGGCACTTGTTTAGTTTCACGGCGCCGGCTACGTTGTCAGCGTAGCATAGAGCTGCCGCCGTGAAACTAAACAAGTACCCAGATCTGCTTTCTGCTCAAGAAGTCTGCCAACACATTGTTCCTTCCAGGAACATACACTGCTGATAAGGACTTCAGATTCCTTTCTGCCCAAGCTAGGATCCTTGAAGCCTTGTCCATCAGTGCCTTGCTCCTGGTTCCACCTTGATGATTGAGATGGGCCACCACTGAGACGTTGTCGGAAAACACTCTGAGATGTGTTCCTCTTAGATTCTCCCTAAAATCGCAGATCACTCTCCACACCACTTCTGCCTCCCTCCAATTGGAGGACATTCGACTTTCTCTCGAGGTCCAAGACCCTTGACAAACCGAGTCATATGAGCTCCCCATCCGGACATGCTTGCATCTGTGGTCATGATCAGATATCTGGGTAACTTCAGAGAGGACACTCTGGATTCCAGCCTTTTGCTCACCCACCAGATAAGGGATGCTCTGGATATTGAACTCAATCTCACCAGAACCCCTTGACTGACCTTCATCCTGACATAAGGGAGCAGACACCACTGTAGCAACCGCAACCTCCACTGTGCCCAAGGGACAATTCCAATTGCTGAGGCCATCATTCCTAGCAACCTTAGACCAAGTTTCAGAGAGACAACCTTTTTCTTCATGACAGAATGAGCCATTTCCCGTATCTTCAGACACCTCTCCTTGGACAGACACACAGTGAAACTTTGGGTATTTATCAGGGTCCCTAGGAACTGGATAGTCTGTACTGGCTGCAGATGACTCTTTCCTTGATTTATGACCCATCCGTGCTGCTGAAGAAACTCCATGACAAACACCAAGTCTTCTCTCAATGCCTATGCTGATCTTACTGCTACCAAGATGTCGTCCAGGTACGGCCAAACTTGGATGCCTTCTTCTCGCATAAGAGCAATCAGTGTCACCAACACCTTTGTGAATACCCTTGGTGAGGTGGACAGACAGAACGGTAGGCAAGTGAATTGGAAATGACATCCCTGTATGCAGAACCTTAGAAACTTTCTGTCCATCTGGTGGATAGGAATGTGGTTATACGCATCCTTTAGGTCTAATGATGCCAGGAAGTGGCCTCTTCTGATTCCAGCCAGAATCGTTTTCAGAGTTTCCATGTGAAATTTTCTCACTTTGATAAAAGAGTTGAGTCTTCTTAGGTCCAGGATCATACTGAAACCTCGGGAACTCTTCTACACCAGAAATAAACTTGAATAGAATCCTATGCCCCACTGGGCCTTCGGAACCTTTTCCACCACTCCTATGCACAAAAGCTGGCTCAGAAGATCCAGCAGGGCAACCTTCTCTATTCTTCTTGACGGTAGCCGGGACTGTAGGAACCTGTTCCCCACAGGCTGCTGGGCAAATTCTATCCTGTAACCATGTCTGATGATTGAGATAACCCATCTGTCGCTGACAGAAGTCTCTCAGGCATCTGTAAATCTTGTCAAACGGGCTCCCACTCGCACCGGGCCATTGTAGTCATTGTCTTATTTGCCCTGAATGGCTGATGAAAGGTCTGACAAGAGGATCCCGACTGAGGCTTCCTGTTATACTGACAGCCTGGCCTGTAAGCCTTGGCCTCTTGAAACTGTCGTTTAGAAGCTGAGGACACTGGGAACTTCCTCCGCTTTTCCTGAGGTAGCCTCACTGACCTTCCTCCCGACATCCTCTGGATCAAGTCGTCCAACTTGGCACCAAACAACTAAGACCCTTCATATGGCAAAGTCGCCAAACGGTTCTTGGAATTAGAGTCAGCGCTCCAAGTATGCAACCATAGAGCCCTTCTGGTTGTTACTCCGGCAGCCATAGATCTTGCCGAAAACTATACCATATCCAGAGAAGCCTTGCAAAGTCTATCAATGGCCTTTTGCATAATCTCCAGTTTTCTTAATAAATGCTGCCTGGAAATCTTGTCTGCCATATCAGTATGCAGGGTCGAACCCGAAATTCTTAAGGCTCTAGAAACCGCCGCCACTGCTACTCCAGATGTATGCTACTCCAAAGTTGTAGCCGATGACAGATGTAAACTCTTCAGGGAATTCTCCATCCTACGATCCATCGCATCCCTAAAAGCTGCCTCATCTTGAACTGAAATGGTTGTCTTTGATGTTATTTCTGCCACCGCGTCATCTACTTTCGGAATCTAACACCAATTCAGGAGTTGTTCATCCTCAAACGGGTACATCTTGTCTAACCTAGATAATTTCCTCTGCCTTTTATTCAGGTTCGACCATTCTTTGGAAATTATATCTTTCATCACCTTTTGAAACGGATAGACTTTGCCTCTCCTGGACCGGTCCTCAAATAGCACATCCTGCTTCTCTGACGGTCCCGGCTCCTTATACTTCATAGTCTTGTATATGTTCTTAAGTAAACTGTCTACAGATCCAGATTAAACAGCCTGCATCCTTCTTTAATCCCCCCAGACTCTTCACTAGATCCCTCATCATCAAATCTCTCCTCGGAAGATCCGGACTTCTCACTGAAGCCTGCTTGTGATCTGGATCTTTTATTTGATTGTTGTCTAAGGAGGAATTCCTGCAGCTCCAAAGGACTTCCTCATCCAGTCCATTAAATCTTGAAGCATATTCGCCTGACTAGGCACAGGTTCAGGGGGCTGCTCTCAGTCGTTACAGAACACACCATTCTGGGAACCCTTAACAGGCTTATCACAGGAAGCACAATGAACGGTATGCTTCTTTTTAGTGATTCTCTTCCCAGTCTCTCCAGTTTTAGCAGCAGGCACACTACAATGAACATGACAGATACTAACTATCTGAAACAAAAAAACTCTAATGCCCAATAAAAATAAGGCTTACCTCCCAGGGACAGTGTCAGCTGAATGGGAAGGAAGCCAAATCCATGATGCCGCACAGCTCCTTCACACAGCCACCACAGCATTGCACCCAACTGCCATACTTCCGACATGAAGTACTTGCAACCCGGCACCAGAGGGGATGACGTCTCTTCCCTCTCTGGCGGGAATCTCTGCTTGCGCCGGACCGGTCCTTGCAATCCTCCTGGTCCCACAACGTCCCAGCACTGGACCAAATGGGCACACTCCCAAAAAGGGGCACACTCCCACCGGCATGGTCCCTAGCAGACATGGCAGGATTCAGAGGTCACGCTCCTACTCCTCCCCCCCCCCCGCAGAATGAGGTAAGCAATACAAAATAAACAAACCTACTCTGTCCTCTATCTACAGGAGAAAAGACAGTTAGGCAGGAGGAGGAGCGAGGCTATGTACCCAAAGTGGGCAGTCCCAGAGATTTGGTCCAGTCTATCTAAGGAGGAAAGGGGGTGTAACCCATCGTATTGGCTGCCATGGGGGGCGTAGAAGAAAACCACAACCACTATATTTTGTTTAAACCCCTTTAGTGGCAATCCCGAGAATTTTCCGGGCTGTGCCTCAGTGCCCAGTCTGGCAAGCCCGGAAAATTCTCGGGATTGCCACTGTTTAGAGCCGCGCAGTGCTGCAGAGTCCAATCGCTGAACTCAGGCAGCTTCAGTGCTGCCCGGCTCCCTCCCCTCTGTTGCGCCTCCTGCTCCCTCCCCTCCGGCTTTTCTATAGAAGTCTCCGGCGCCGGCTTATGACAAGCAGGGACAGGGCGCAGGGCCGGTGAGGCAGTGATGGGGGTTTTTTTTAGGGAGCACTCCCCATAAAAAAACTCGCCCAGTGAGGAGCGCTTCCTAAAAAAAAAACACCACTGAAGGGGTTAAACGCCAACCACCAGCATCTCTGATCCACCACTTGCATACAAAGGGCCTGATTCAGCTTTGTTAGCAAAGAAAAAAAAACTGCAAATGGGCAAACCATATTACACTGCAGGTGGGGCAGATGTAACATATGCAGATAGAGACACGCTGTGATAATTGCATGCGTTTTGGACTATATCGCATGCGATTTGCGTGCAATGCGATCCGAAGCTACTTTAAAAAGTATGTGCAGCACATGTTTTTTAAACTGTGCGATGGGATGTCCACGGGATCGCGCATCTCATTGCACACTGCAATCGCAGCGTGTATGGGCACCTTTAGATTTGGGTGAGGTGTGTTTAAACTGAAATCTAAATTGAAGTTTAAAAATAAAGCAGTCTAACATTTGTGTGATACATGCAAAAGAAGCCTTATTTACCCTGCAGAGAAACAATATAAATATATTTGCTCTCATTCCATACATTGTTTGTCTCAGACACAAAATTGATTGCTCACCTGTCCAGGTGTCAGGGCTCGTATTGGCTTCACGATTTGTACCCAAACCGACCCATCCTGGTTTAGTGTCAATACACAGACCTCTAAAAGACAAACAATAATTAACTTTAACCCTATGAGTGCCAACATCTCTGTGAGATGTTCAAAATATCCACTAAGAATGCCAGCGTCACTCACACTTGTTCTATAAATTCAAATAAAATATGTTGTGTAAAAAAAAAAAAAAGATATTTCCTACAAAAAAAAGGTAACCATTACAGGTCATTATGATGAATAAAAAGGTTTACTGGCAATTTTCACACATTCTCATAAATTCACTAAGCAATTAAAGGGTTAAAGAAGAAATTAAATATTTTAAAAGGGTAGACTATAAAAGATCCACAAGTCCATAGTAAGATTGGATGGCGAGGGGTCCGACATTCCCACACTGTTGCAGCGGCAGATTCCCCCCTCTGACTCTGAATTAACTCCTATGTAGACAAGATCAGTCAAGCTTCTCCCAACCTCAAATCACTATATATGAAGACTAATGGCAGCAAATATTCCAAGACCTTCAGTACAATTCAGTTTACGACAAACATGTGGATATTTAAATAATCTCCAGTATCATGTGATTACAGGATGTGCTTTGCAAAACTTTATAAGATTCTACATTCACTATGAACTAGACTAAAAATGCTACAGCCCAGACAAGCAGCAGAAAATGGTTACTGACAGACCTGGCTTAGTTTCCATATTCAAGTACAGCTGTAATTATGGTTTAGATGCTTTATTATGCCCATGGCAATTAAAGCTTCTCTTCACCCTCTGAACAATGTATCTACTGTAAAAAAAAAATAGTCTTTCAAACACAATGTCTGAGCTAGGTAACAAGACGTGACAGGCAGCGCATTTCTCAGGGATTACAGAGCGCTGTGGGTGCATTTACATCAAGAAACAAGTCCAACAGCATGATACATAACTCGCCAAGATCTCCTATAACCACACAGACATACCAGCCAAAGTCATCAGGCAACACTTCAGTCAAAGGCTAATTGCAGAGCACTGCGTGCAGTAAACAAGATGTTCAATTTAGCTTATGTAAAAAGAAAAAATATTTAAATATAAATAAAATTATTTTAAAATAGAAATGCCCAAATATCTTAGATTATCTTTATAAGTACACAGAATGCAAAATAACACGTATGTATGTTAGTATAATGGCATCCTCATTTTAGTCTTTATGAATGAAATTCTAATGCATCATCTCAAAAAATAGCCACTTTCCATTGCTTCGCTGAATAACATCCTTCTTTAGACAAAATAAACAAAGTTGTATGTTATAGGGAACAAATTCTACTTGGTATGACAATACACCCACACATATTTCATGTACTGCAATAAGGAAAATGTGTCTATGGTAAACTCACCTAGCGCCATCTGGTGTTGAAACCTAAAATGACATTCTATTATCTTGTTCTGCACCAGATCTGCAGGAGGCTTTCCCGAAAGCCAGTGCACTCGATCAGTTTGTAGTTGGTCAGTGTACAAAGCTGGGTGATCTCTAGATGGAGCCTTAAATAAATAGGAAAATAAAAGAGAAAATACATTAATGATACAAGTCAATGATTACATGAAATCTGGTTATTTGATGTAACTGATACAATGGGCAGTATTCAATGCTCCCAATTCACCGTTTTTTTTACGGCGAATCGGGCTGTTTTCACTCCTTGCGGTGAATCTTTTTTCACTGAAAATCTGATTCACCCTATTCAATGTCGCCGAAAGCGAACAGTGATTGCAGGCCAGTTTTCTGTTTCATACTCGCTGCAATTCGCTGGTGTATTTCAATGGGGTTTTTACTCGGATTCAGCATTTTTGCCATGATTCACCGTTTTGCATTCAACATCTTTTTAAGTGGAACTGGAACTGGAAAGTGATCTTTTAAAATAAAGTTTTTTGTTGCTTTTTTTTTTTTGGTGTCAAAAAATCTGAATTTTTTTTCTGTGAAGGGGCATGCTATTTTGATTCATGTGTTTGAATCGCATGAATATATATTTAATTTCATTTATTTTTTTACTTTTTTTTTTTTTTTCATTCATTCGCCAACAGGGGGCCGGGAGCCGAAGCCGCTCATTACACATTCATATGTTCACTTCACACTGCTCCCGGTTATTACATATGCACGAGCGGCAGCGGCTCCCTACCTGTGTCCCCTGCCAGCTCTCCCGGGGAAGGGGGGGCAGCTTCTGCTGCCTGTGTCCCCGGTAACCCTCCTTCCCTCCCACTCTGGGGCAGGCAGGGAGGCTTCCATCTCCCTACCTGCCGCCGTCCCCCGGGTCCCTGCAGCGTTAAAATTTGCAGTCAGGGGCAGCAAGCCCCTGCGATGTTGAATAGGGTGACAGGGAGGCTGGCAGCGGATGCTGCAGCCCTCCGGAACCCTGCGAATGTGCAGCGAATCCTAAACAGGATTCGCTGCACATCCTGAAAAAATGCATTGACTACTCCCCATGTTATGGGGGATCATTTTTGTGCTGTGCACAAGTAGCTAGACCGTTTGGATCAATTAGATTTGGTTGGCTAGATATTACAATGTTACATGTAATTTATTAAACCCAGCCTGTAACATGACAGGTAGGAGCTGATTGGCTCCATTTTAATTACTTTTTGAAGCTTGATACATCTGGCCCTTAGTCCAATATTATACTGGTATGTTTATTGGCTTCAAGCAAAACAGACATTGTGTGTATGAGTATATATATTCTCAGTACAGTGGGTTTATAATATCATTATAACTAATGCACCATGAACTAGAATATCAAATATATTTTCAATATTCTGCTGTAAATCATGAACACAGAAATCAAAGCGCAATATGATCATATTACAGATGATTTAACTGCTGTAATAGTTATGCTACTCATTATATATAATCACACACATACCACACTGAAACAGGCAAAGACAACCTGACATATATTTGTTCATATAACCACAATTATCAAAATCTACCCTACACTTTAACACACTCCCATTACCTGCACTTCAGGTTCACAGGCCTCTTACAGAGTCTAACGTCTTTATACTTGTAGGTGTCTTTAGGTATGTCAGTACACCACTAGGTGCAGAACTTTCTTGTGTTAACCTTTAATCATACAGATATGTCCACATACATCTCTCCTCCATGCAATGCCTGTCACGTTACACATGAGATTTGTCAGACTCTGTATTGCTTGGTGTCTTTTTTGCAACTTTTTCTGTTAAATAGGGGCAGTACGGATGGTGCAATGGTTAGCATTACTGCCTCACAGCACTGAGGTTATGGGTTCAATTCCCCCCATGACCCTAACTGTGCGGAGTTTGTATATTCTCCCCATGCTTGCATGGGTTTTCTCCGGGTACTCCGGTTTCCTCCCACAATCCAAAAATATACTGGTAGGTTAATTGGTTCCCAACAAATTAACCCTAGAATGTGTGTGCGTATATATCTATCTATATCTATCTATATATCTATATATCTATATATATATTTATATATAGATATAGATATACTGGGGCAGGTACTGATGTGAATGGTGAAATATTCTCTTTAAAAGCTCTGCGGAATATGTGTGCGCTATACTGTTAATAAAGACTTATTTGTGCGTGACTGTTGCTGTATATGCATTAGAAATGGACCGTTTCCTGGAAGACACTAATGTAGCACTGCGTATGCAGATACAGCCACACTCACACACTGAATATAGGCATGCCACATATCATTTTGATCAGTTGGTCGTGCGTGAGATGCCCACTACTGAGTCATGCCATTGTGTGAGGTGTCTAGAAGGGCTGGTTAATGAGAAAGGGGGCTAGATGTATGTGGACAAATCTGTCCATCTATTTATTATGTACTTTATGCATAATATAAGATTACAGTAGGTAAGGACAATATAAACTTTGCTTTGTCTGCACCAATTGCTCAGTATTTGTTTAAAAATGAGGAATTTCAAACTAGGTCTCACCCATTGTCAGGGAGTATCTTTAGCACCTGCAAACATTAATTGATAAACAGGCCTATAGGTGATACAACTAACAGTGTAAAGATATTTGTAAACTTACTTTGCGTCTTGGGATAATTATTGTGTTGGGATTTTTTTTTTTTCAAAGTGGAAAAACCACCTATGCAAGTTAGAGTCTCCCAGGTCTACAATACAATTCAGGTATATGGTGCTCGAAGTGCTCCACAACTTATGTAAGTACCTTATAGTCCCTGAGTCTTTCCTAAATGGAAGCCCTGAGCAGGTTTTACCAGTTACGCCAGAAATTTGACAGCTTCCCAGAACCAGTGGTCTTCACCATCCTAACCACAGTGACTGCATTAGGGACGGACAGACAGACACAATGCTGTGCAAAAGTTTTAGGCAGGTCAGGAAAAAAATGCTGCAAAGTAAGAATGCTCTCGAAAATAGAAGAGTATTTTTTTTTTAATTAACAAAATGCAAAGTGAGTGAACAGATGAAATCTAAATCAATATTTTTACACATGCCTAAAACGTTTAAGGCCCCCATACACTATGCGATTTTCAGCCGATTTCGGCCCTTTGGGCCGATAAATCGGGTGAAATTGGCCCAAAATCTCATGTGTTTGACATCTGATCTTATGCGCGGTCCCACGCGCATCGGATCGGATCACGGCGTCGGACCTACAGAACATAAGATATATCGGAATCTGAGCCATCATGGGTACTTTTTAGCACCCACGATGTTCAGATCCGATATATCTTTATATACAGCCCCCCTGTCAGCGCCCCCCCCCCGCGCGCATTGACGGCTCCCAGCCAATCAGCGGCCGCCCAGTCTTTTGAATAAGATTTCTTTCTATTCTCCTGCCGCGCCGACAGGCTATGCTCTAGCTATGCTATACGCTGCTAGTAAGACAGGGGGGCGCTGCGGGGGACACAGAGTTGGCAGTAACAGAGCCGGGCAGGAAAAGCTGTCAGCGCTGGAAAAAAAAGCCCATACAATGAATGGGCAGCCTGTGATTGGCTGAGCGCTCTCTCAGCCAGTCAGCAATTGGCTGAGAGAGCGCTCAGCCAATCACATGCTGCCCATTCATTGTATGGGCTTTTTTTTCCAGCACTGACAGCTCCCGCCTCCCCCGGCTCTGTCACTGTCCCCCGCAGCGTCCCCTGCACGCTGCCTTAGCAGCGCCCCCCACCAGCAGCCCTGTTCTGCAGCCCCCCCCCCCCTGCTCCCCGGGTTTATATGTGATAAATCGAGACGATTTATCACATGTAAAAAATGGCACATCAAGTGCCAATCTTATCAAGCTCCCCGGGGAGCTGCCGGGGAAGCTCAGGGGAAAGTCGGGGGCGACTTGTCCTCAGGACAAGTCACCCTAGTGTATGGGGGCCTTTACACAGTACTGTATATGGGATGGGTTCAGCATGCCGGAAAGGCTGCAGGGAGGAGAGTCAGGATTAGACACTAAAATGAGGGAGTAGATAGTATATTTTATATCTACTATAGTAGATATAAAACCGCAGCCGCAGCCCCCATAGACCAATTCACCAAGCAGCCTGGCCCCGCTAGGATAGGCACATCCCGACAACCACTGGAGAAAATTCAAACCAGAAAGTAGTGTAATTAAATTAGGTTATTACACTGCTTCTACCTTTCCGGCCACATGGGCTCCTGGCAAAAGGAGGTTTCTGTTAATTGGTGTAAAAAATAAATTTCCACTTTATTAAAAATATGTATTACACCAGCATTAAAAATGTGGGTACTTGTGTAGTTTCATGGCGCCGTGCGTCTGAGTCCCCTTGCGGGGCTCGCTTCGCTCGCCCACGCTGCGGGCTCAGTGGCTCGCTACGCTATTTAAAATCGACTCCATGCCAACATGGATAGTGGAGGTATGAACTATCCATGTTGGCATGGAGTTAAGTTACTTTTTTGGACATATTTCGTGGCGAGTGTACGCCATGCTGGCGCCGTGAAACTACACAAGTACCAAAATGTGTAGTGGATTGTGATATATATGGATTTAACCAACCTCCTCTATGGTAGTTCCATACTTCAAAAAGTCAGTGTGAAAAGTACAGTAAGAAAACAAGACACCAATGGTGAAATGTAATAGAATGAGAGGTTCAGAAAGTGAGAGATTTGGTAAGAAATCTCTAGGTTTTTTAAAGCGGCAATCATTTATACTGCAAAAATCAAACTTGTTTTGCAGTGTAAATGATTGCGGCTTTAAAAACCTGGAGATTTCCTACCAAGGACCAGATTCTATAAGCTTCAAAAGTGATAAAATGGAGAGTGATAAACAGCCAGCCAATCAGCTCCTGCCTGACATTTTTCAAACACAGCCTGTGACATGGCAGGTAGGAGTTGATTGGCTGCATGTTTATCACCCCGGAATTTTTCACTTTTGAAGCTTAGAGAATCTGGCCCCAAATCTCTCACTTTTTGATTCTCTCATCCTATTACATTTCCCCCAAAAGTTACTAACACTATATAAGATGAACAAATGCTATTCAAAAAGTTAGAAAAGGGTCTAAACTTGTAGCCTTTTTACAATGACATGAAAAATATACTTACTACAAAGACCTCCCCCGTGGTCACATCTTTATCCACAATGAACCATGCATTTCTTTTACCGCCTATTCTTGCCCTCTGGCCCAACGTGAACAAAAACCATCCTAGAAACAAGTTAAATGGATTTTTTTTTACTTTGCGAACTTTCACGTCATGTATAAAAATATCTAACACCAAATGGAGGATAACCACCTATAGTCCAAATTTCTATATAGATTTTTCTTCTTTACTCAAGTGAATTTTTTAACAGCACTATAAGATTATATAAGGTTTTAAAATAAAAACATATGAAATACAAGGATCTCATGCAGGGATGCATCCATTGTTAATAGGGGAGATTGTGTTTCTGTGTCCTGATACAGAGCATTGTTCTGAGGAACAGCAGACTCCACAGGAGAACAATTCTATTAGCATCTCATTTACCAGAAAACACATGCTCTCGGGAAAGGTCTGCCCCTGTGGTCATCCAACTATTGCAGACCGCAAATACCGTGCATTTTCATCAACACAACATGATACCACAATTTGTCATTGTTTTTTGCTGAAAGTAGTACATATTCCATTACATATTACCATAGTTTTGTAGATTGTGCATTTGTTTAATACATAGTATAATAAATGATATAACGGTGGTCATTTGTCAAAAACTGTGCAACATCAACTATATAGCGTAAGACTGTATGCAAATTATCTTTGCATGTTACATCGTAGAAATTGTAAACTACATATACCAGAGTAAGCAGTTAAACCAATTATACTGTGAAACAGATAGAGCAATATAAACACAGTAGTCACCTTTGTGTGTGCCTATGATTTTACCATCTTCAATTGAAACAAAATTTCCAGGCTGAGGCTCTAAATACTAAAAAAAAAAAAAAAAGTTAAAAAAAACAGCTATAAACAGGCAGCCTAGCTACTACATTTCACTTGTAACTCCCAATATAACTAACCTCGAGGACGAACTTTTCAAAATTTCGTTCACCAATGAAACATATTCCCATGCTCTACAGAGAGAGAGAGATCTGAAATAAGTATTTCAAAATATATAAATATTGCTATTAACAAATAGCTAATTAAGCAGTGCACCAGCTATATCTAAATGAGGGTTAAGCAGCAGACAAATTATATATTATATACACACACACACACCTACTGCAGATAGATATAGATAGTAACAAAAGTAATAGTTGAGCCCTTTGAGTGTTAAGTGAATTTGTCAAAATATGTGTAAAAATTGCCTAGCAAACATTTGTATTCATAATAACCTGTAATGTTTTCCTTATATAGGAAATATAATCTTTTTTTGCTGAACCACTAGCTGTATTTTTAGATGGGTGTGGGTATATAACTGTGGGTAATGGTCTCTCCATGGCTATACAATTAGTCCCGATAAGCCAACTGGGGCCATGGCTTACATAGGATTTTGTTTCACCTACCACAGGCAGGCAAAATCTAATCCCCAGAAGTAGCCAAGTGTTTGAGTGAAAACACAGGTTTCACTGAACAGGTGTGTTTTCGGGAACAAATGTATTTTTTTCCCCAGCTGACCAAATTGCATAGTACCCCCCAAAAAATGTTATCAGTGAAACATTGGGTAAATGGCAAAAAACTTTTTTGCTCCCAATCTTTTTAGGGGGGCTCCTTTTGTCAGAAGGGCACAGACAGCATTAGATTCAAACAATTACATCCAGTGCTATTTTTCAGCAGGAACCAGCAGGAACTCAGTTCCTGAACCTCCAATTAAATATGACATCATCAGGAACTGAAAATGTACTTTTCATAAGATAAGTTTTATTTTAAAGTCACCTGTGAGTGCCTTTGTTTCTAAATACAATATATATATATATATATCTATCTCTCCCTCCCTATCTCTATTATATATGTTATTTTTTATTCAATTGATCCGCCCCCAGACCTGGAGTTCCTGAACCTATTTTTCCAGAAAAATAGTACTGATTACATCCATAAAGTTTTAAAAATCCAGTGACCCTGCTTCTCACTATACTGCTCACCCAGCTAGTCACTGGTCAGCTTGTTCAGTGTCGCTCTCCCCACCCCAGTTTACATACACCTGCTCCCTCCCAAGCACTACTGTCTAAATCAGTGATGGCTAACCTTGACACGCTAGATGTGGTTGAACTACACATCCCAGCATGCCCTGCTACAGTTTTGCTATTTGGCCATGCTGAAACTGATGCAGGGCATGCTGGGACGTGTAGTTAAACAACAGCAGGAGTGTCAAGGTTAGCCATCACTGATCTAAATATTCACACACATGTGATGCACCTGTAAAACAGGGCACTCCAATTCTGTGGCTGGCTGAATTTAAACCTGCATTTCACCTCATTGTAAGCAGCAAGAAAAACTGTGAAATTCAGGAGTGTTGCGGTTTAATAGGATAGTGTTTCAATCCCACCTAAGAACACCTACTAAATGCCCTTCTGGCACACTACTTTGTTTTAGGGTCATCAATCCAAAATGAAGGTAAAGCTCAAGTACTTTATTTTAACCACAAGATGTACTTTGAAGACACAAACTTACATTTTAAAAAGAGTTTACAATGTGTGTACAATGTGGCCCAAAAATACAAGAAACCATCCTGTTGCATAGATTTGTCCTTATTCTACATACAGAAAATCAGGTACTTGTGTACTAGCACAGCGCCTACGATAATTAGTCGCCCGATTTTTTTTATCGCATCCCATGCCATACACCCGATGGCATGCGATGCGATGAGATTTTGACCCATATACGATATTAAATTGTATAAGCATCCTAATGGGTGCTTACAATGCTTAACTGCACCCCCACGCCACCCCCCAAGTATAAACGTGAACCCGAAGCGTGGCGGGCGCAGCGAGCCCGCGTGGGGCGGCGGTACGCGTCCTACGACCTTTTCATACCCCCACTATCCACGTCGGTGTGGAGTTGTTTTTATAAAGTGTGGCGAGCGCAGCGATCCACCGAGCCCGAAGCGTGGCGAGCGGGCGCGGATACCTGTGAAGCCCGCGAGGGGACGCGGATACCTATGAAGGTATCCGCGTCCGCTCGCCACACTTCGAGCTCGGTGTCTCGCTGTGCTCGCCACACTTTATAAAATCAACTGGGGGTATGAAAAGGTCGGAGGACGCGTACCGCTGGGCTCGCCACGCTTCGGGTTCACGTTTATACTTGGGGGGTGGCGTGGGGGTGCATTTAAGCATTGTAAGCACCCATTAGGGTGCTTATACAATTTATAGTCGCATCCCATCGCATTGAATGCCATATACAATGCCATACAATTTTAAAATTGTATGCCATTGTAGAACATCGGCCGATATCGCATCGCATGCGATATGGTCTGCGATGCGATGGGCGCCGTGCTAGTACAGAAGTACTGAAAATCATACATAGGCCAAGCTGTGGTTCTAGCAAGTATGCTGCAGCCTCACAGGTAGATGTATTATACCCACACATATTGTGCAGGTTTAACCCTTCCCGTTTCACCTCTTTACAGAAGGGAATCAAGAAGAGGCAACAATGAGATGTATTAACATCTCAGATGCTGGGCTGGGGGAGTGAAAACTCCCTCCTCCGACACCTGTCAAATCCACCATCAGCACCTCAGCCTAGTACTGATGTGCTGTGTCTCACCCATCATATAACGTGTGCTTTCCCCATAAGTGTTTTTTACATCTATCCCCAGATGATGCATAATTCCTCACAGTGTCACAAGCACTCAAGGAATTAATATATAGTTACAATTAAGTGCAGTCTCTACAAGTACTTTTCTCCATTGGGATTGTGAACATGAAAGTGGCAGTGATGTCACTTCAATACATGCTCCAATCACAAGGACCCACCAGGGTTTAAGTACAAGTAGAGAGGGGAGTCACATGACAGAACAAAGAAAAAATTAAAATGTGGGCTGGTTGAGAGCTTTACATAGTCAATGTGAGCAAGTGCATGTGTACAACTGGGGTGTTTGGCCAAAATCCTTAATCTCCTCTCAACTGTTTATTCCAAAATGCCCATCAAGGTACCTGGATTAATAACTTCAAAATCTAAAAGAAAAAAAAAAAAAGAAGAAAATCTTGCCTCTTTTCTGTTTAAAATATGCTGAAATCCAGCTTCTGCCGCAATTTGCTTTACATAGCCTTTTGTCAATCCTCCAAGCGGAAATAAAGTTTTCCTCAGCGCATTTTGTGATATCTGGCTGAGGAAGAAAGTCTGGTCTTTCACGTGGTCCACAGCTTGTAGAAGCTTCACATCTGTTACAAAACAGAAGCAACAGTGTATGCATGGTTATACAGAACATTAAACATTATGTCCATGAAATATAGGTCAAAACACATGAAACTTAAACTTCACATAAGCACTAACAGTTTAGAACATCAGTTTATGCTGTAAAAGAACACAGTATATTGTGTGATAATTGAAAAATATTATTGCGTATCGATTTCCAACATGTGCAAACATTGAACATATATGGAAAAAATAACCCCCAAAAATATATTGTAATACCAGTCACATGTAACATGAGTCAATGCAACATGGGTAACGCAAGTCACAGAATTTTCTTGCCCAATCTGAAAAATGTAATACATATTCACAGGGCTATTCATTCCTGTGGATTCTCCAGGTTTGAGTATTTTGTAGCAGAGCCCTTTGAATGGGGACAAAAATGTAAAGTGAGTCACACTCATATGTAACATGAGTCACATCTCAAAATGGATTTTAAGTATAGTTTGGTTAACATTCCGGGGTTTTTGTTTTTTGTTTTTATGTAATCATACATATTGGGGGAAATTTAATAGGATGAGAGTTTCAGAAAGTGAGAGATTTGGTAAGAAATTTCTGGGGTTTTTAAAGCGGCAATCATTTACAGCGCAAAACCAGTTTGATTTTGCAGTGTAAATGATTGCCGCTTTAAAAAACTGGAGATATTATACCAAATCTCTCACTTTCTGAATCTCTTATCCAATTACATTTCACCCTTAGGGTCTTACAAGTGTATAGTATAACAATCAGGTTTAAATAAATATAAAAATCCACTTAGTTTTTGAGTCAGACATATAAAACAAGAAAAACTAACAAGAAAAGCCCCTAGTACACACTAGACGATATAATGAGCGATATCGCACATTTTGGCCCTTCTGAGCGATATCGTTCATTATATCGCATAAGTAGGTCGTTACTGACCCCCTCTGTCTTCTGTGCACGTACAGACCAGGGAGCAGACCATTAAGATTAATCCTCGTCGGTTGTCTGAACGGAAGCAGCCATTTGGGGGTGGACACCTGATGTTTTTTAAGTGGGTCTGAAAAGAACAACTGCATGCCCAGGCCTTTTGAAGGAGGGTCTGTGACATCAGTGATGACCACTTCCAGCCTGTCTCAGTCACAGATTAGTGGAAACCTCAGACTTACGCCCTGTACACACACATCGGTTTGCTTTTGATTCAATGTTAGAGTCAATTTTCTAAAGTAGATTTTTCTGTTTGATTTTGAGAAAACAGAAGCACGCATCAAATTGAATGTAGATCGAAAGTGACACAAACACCATTCGATTTAGTTTAGGATTCGATTTTGCTTCTATAAATCCGAAAATAAGCATATCTGTCACTTTTCATGTAATTTTCTGTAAACTGAATATAATGGGTTAAATCAGGGCTGGGCAATTGCGACCCTCCAGATGTTGAGGAACTACACATCCCAGGATGCTTTGCATTAGTTTTGCTATGTGGACATGCTGAAACTGATGCAAGGCATGCTGGGATGTGTAGTTCCTCAACATCTGGAGGGCCGCAATTGCCCAGCCCTGGGTTAAAGGATAGGAGAATATATGTAGAAGTTATTTCTTTTTTTTTGTAATGTGCAAATGGGAGCTGCATGTGTTTTTTTCCCCAGATTTGACTATACTCACCTGAAAAATCACTGTACAGTAATTCTAATGTACCCAAAAATAATGTTGACTCTTTTCTACTGCAATACACTGGCTATCATTAAACCATCATTATCAAAATTTGTGTGCGCAACCCTGGGAAAGAATGTAAAATAAGTGACTGAACACAGCATGGCAAAGAGCTCAGATGCAACAGCTTGTTTATGAGCAACTGCCCTACCACTAAGCTAACATTCCATGTAACAGACAAGGTTACATGGGGTGAAATTCAGCCATTTTCTGAGCGATGTTACGGAATTGCTCAGAAAATTCCTGAAAACACATGTAAATCGCTGTATGTGTAGTCCACACAGCGATTTAAATGCACGGCCCCGCCATTCTGAATCCGGTCGCGATTAATAACCTGCGCGCAGGTTGGGGCCAGTGTTCTCAATGGAGAACATTGACCCGGACACCTCGCTCAGCCCACAGTGCTCTGGTTTGTCTTTATAGCTCATCCGGCCTCCAGAAAATACGGAGCAGTGCTGTATATAGAAGAAGCAGGTGCATCCCTTAGTAGCAGCGGCACAACTGTGTAAATGGAGAAACCTGCAAACAAAATTTGTATTACACACAGCCATACATGGTAATCCTCATCATCATCGGCTGCCAGGCTGTGTGTAGTGTAGCCATTTATAATGTAACGTGCAGGTAACTATTAGTGTCAGTATTTCAAGATGATATAGTGACAGCTTGTGCACATTTTTTTCCCTAGACTAGAGATGGGTATACCTTGACAGGAGCCTACAACCAGGCAAAGAAACTAGGCACCACAGCAGCAGTACAGATGGCGCAGGAACTAATCGACTCAACTGAAGAAGCGGGCGGTCTTGAAGGAGGGGCCTGGGGCATCACGCAGGGAAGCGTGTTATACACAAGGGCCTGACGCACTGCACTGCACTACAGTACTGTAATACACACAGCCAGGCATGCATATAGACTCTATATATAGATTCTATATGCAATTAAATGAAATTCCTGGGGGTAATGGACGGTTGCGCTGCCGAGAAATAGCCAGGCGTGCATATATATACATATGCATGTCCCGGCTGTCTCGGCAGCGCAACCATCCATTACCCCCAGGAATTTCATTTACCCATTCCCCGACCACCCATCTAAATGAATACCCTCAAGCCCCCACTTATGTAGGACTAGCTGGAATACAGAGAAAGAGTCCATTATTTTTTAATAAGGATTAGATAGACAAGATAAGTCTGATGTGTTTATTGTGCCAACAGCAACTTTTTAAATCTGTGTGATTCTTATTCAAGCTCAACTAGATATGATTCAAATAGCCGAGCATGTCCAATCACCCAAGGCGTGCGCATTTCAGAACACAATCATATACACAAGAGATGTATATCTATCTAAGCAAATGGTCCCTGTTATGAAATAGTGTTACACAAGATGATGTACGGTGGAGCAGATCTAGAATGGGAGGAAACATAGTCCTGTCCATGTTCTGTAAATAGACCATCATTGCACAAGCCATTTTTGGTGAGGATTAATGTCAGCTTCTTTAAGTTAAGTCAGTGATGGCTAACCTTGACACTCCAGCTGTTGTTGAACTACACTTTCCAGCATGCCCTGCATCAGTTTTAGCATGCCCAAATAGTAAAACTGTAGCAGGGCATGATGTGATGCGTAATTCAACAACAGCTGGAGTGTCAAGGTTTGCCATCACTGAGTTAAGTAGTACAATTTGACATTTTCTGAAATTTTTCTGATAGAAATGTGTATAGGCCCCCATCCACTAGTGTGATTTGGGCCCTTTTCATCCGATTCTGAGGCTTCGGGCCAAGGAATCTAATGAAGAGCCCAAATCGCATGTGTTTGACCTCCGATTCCATGCGTGGTCCTGTGAGCAACGTAAGCAAAAGGGCCGCATACAATTTTTCGTATGCAATCCTGCCACCTGGGAGTTGCCAGGTGAGATGGCGGAGTATCCCATGCGATGCCTCCCTGTAGTTGATGGGGGCCTTTAATCTGTCAGTGAGGCAGGGATGTGCTTTTCTGTGAGTGCTGTCTCTGTCAATGATACAAGTGGTTAAAAGAGTGGAGTGATACAGGGGTGGCTGTGATGAGGTTTTGGTAACAGTTGGAAGTAGTTCAGGTGTGCAATATGATCTGGTGTGTACAATCATGTTACTGGGATTTCTGTCATTATAACACACCTTTATACATAGTCCCGGCCACAGCCCCCTGATGACCAATCGTAATGATAATTAGCTTACAACCTGGTAGGGAAAATGAGCTACACAATGGGAAACCTGCATCACAATCAGGTCAGTGGTTTCAGATTTGGTCTCCTTCAGACTTTTATTTCTAAGATGGTATAAAAGATAAGACACATGGGGGGAAATTTACTAAGATGGGAGTTCTATTTCACGGGTGCCGGATGACTGACAGACAGTCGAGATTACGACAGTCATTACACCGACGTCGGAATCCTGACTGTTAAAACCCTGACACTCTGGATCCTAATGGCCACCAGCTATTCTCCCTTGTGGGGGTCCACAACCCCCATAGAGGGAGAATAGAATAGCCCGCAAGGGGCTTCATTGTGCTCCACGTCGGGCTAATGACTGTCGGGATCCCGACTGTCAGTGTGCTATACCACACCCCTATTTCACATGGGATGTTGATATGGGCAACCAATCAGAATCTACTTCTTATTTATTTAGCACCTTCTAGAAGATTAAAGATAGCATCTGATTGGTTGCCCATAGCAACATCCCATGTGAGACAGAACTCACATTTTAGTAAATTTCCCACATGATATTGCTGCTGTAACAAATGTTACTTTATAGTACATATACTTAAGCTGGACCAACCTATTTATTTCTAATTTTGGCCAGAATCAAAATGTAGCAATCATTTAATTTAATGGAACGATCTTCCAGATCCAATCTGGTATCTGTCTGATGAGCTACAAAAAGCAGCTGCTAATCTTTGCAGCCACGTCATGGGTGGTGCTGCCAGTGTGCCCAATCATTATTCAGGCATAGGGGGAAGAAACAAGGCTGGAATCTGAGGGGCAGCCACACAGTGACCTGTCCAACTGGTCACATCAGATGAGACCGGGTGCCGGATGACTGCCCAACAGTTGGGATTCCAACGGGTAGTACTCAGACATCGGAATCCAGACTGTCCGACTGGATCCTGGTAGACAGGGGCTTATCTCCCTTGGGTGGGATTCCAATTTTATGCAAGTCAAACATTTGGTGTCAACCTTTTATACCATAACCACTGAAAAGACCCTGTACCTGTAATAGACCTAGATGAATCCATACAGTAGCAACTAATGCTGTTAAGACATGGTTGACCACATTCAGTGGCATTTAAATGCTATGTGTTTTCTACAGATTTATGAATGGATAAGTCATTACATTTACCATTCGTTACTTCAAAAAGGTTCTTCGAGAGATTTTGAGGACTCTCTATATGTTGATGCAGAAATATTTCTTCATCTTCATGTGATGTTCTTGCATAATGTCCTGTGGCTATAGCATCAGCACCTAGTACAATAGATAGAGAATATTTACTAAAACAAGAAGTTTCAGATTTGACTTCCCGCACATTTTTTATGCCAAATATAGTTGTGCACATACAAAAAAAAATAAAAAAAATCAACTACCAAGAGGCGTAACTCTGGAAGGCAATGGAGTCATCTGCTGCTAGGCTCATGCTCCCAAGGGGCACCTCTCATCCCCTGCAAGTTTGAATAACTTAGATGAAAACTGCCAAAATGGCATATGTGGCTGACTTGCAGGACCATAGAGGTTGCAGTCTCTTTATTTTAAACATAAAATACAGAACATACTCGCATACATACACATATATAATTATATAAGGTGCTGTTTGTGTGTGTGGTGGTGGTGTGTGGGGGGAATATTTATCTTGCCTCCAGACAACTGGGAAGAATTTACCCACTGCAACTATCCATCTACAACATACATTATATGCAGCCCTACTTTTGTCTCCACAGGTGTAGGCCTTGCCCCTCTCAGAGCTCTCAAGCTCTCAGTGGGTCCAATTCTGAGCCACAAACAATGCCCATGTTCACATAGTTGAGTGGTTCTCTGCAAATGTGCAAGAGTTACATGTTCTGACAATCTTTCTATGCTTACTATGCATAGAAAAATGGTCCATTCAGGGGGTGTATTAGAGGAGTGTTGCAGGCATGTCCATGCAAGCAGCTGCATTCCCATATGTACAGATTCAGAAAGAGACTGGGAAAGTACACCTGCCATAGGATAGGACTGGTGCAAGTTATGATGGTGTGTCATAGGATATTTCAATAAGTATTACAGCATGCATTGGCACTAACAGTGGGCAAGCTCAGTCCTTGCATATCGGCCAAACAGATGTACACAGGGGATGTGTAGGCCATTTGTACAAACCGCAGATAGGGGACCCCCTATAAGACTATGCTGCATGTGAATCAGGCCCAGTGGCTGAAAGACATACAAAGCGACCCAGGTCCTCTACACAAACAAAAGTCAGCACTAAGTCCTGCCAGTGCTACTCAAACCTACACCCTCGACATCAATGGCCCTTTTCACCAAAAACAATTACCCCTTCACACCCCACCCACTCATACCAGAGCCAATCCACACTGAAGACTATGGAGGAAGGCAAGAGATTAGAGATAGACAGGGGAAGGCATGAGGTTGCAGAGAACATTGAGCGATTTGGCTACAGAGACACCTAGGGGATGATACTATAATGGTGGGAAGAATAGCTAGTGACTCCTAGGATAAGTGTTTTTGTTGCAAATGAATGAGAACATACTCACAGATTAAGCACAGCAAATGTGGACACATCTATGGGTATATATAGCTAGATGTATCAGCCACACATATCATTAAACATGGCATTCAAAGCTGCTGCCGACATCACAGAGGACACACCCTGGCAAATGCATGGGAGACAGCACACATTTTGTTCTAGGTTTCCCACATTCTTAACCCTTTGAGTGCCAACATCTAAGTGAGAGATGGACAAAATATTTTGTCTATCAACTAAAAACATAAACCGGAGGATAAAGTGGGCAAAGGATCACCAAAAATGGAGAGCACCTCTGATGTGGAGGAACAGTTGATTTGCAGTATGGATTTGAAGCCAATAAATGTGCGGGTATGGATCATTTGGTCTACAACAAGTAGGTCGACAAGGCTTTAGGTCGCAATGTGCAAAGTCAACATGGGGTTTTTCACTGGTATTTGAGCCGAATGTCGACAGGTTAAAGTGCACCGCTACACTCGGAACACTATTTTATGCTCCCACCACGCCCTAGTGGATGGTAGAGCATGAAATACCCTGTCGGCTAAAAAACAACTGTGAAAAACCCCATGTGGGCCATTTGATTGTCAACCTAGACCCACGTCGACCATCATGTTGTAGACCAAATGACCGTATCCCAAATGTGCAGCAACTGTTATGGCAGCATGGACCACAAACTGTAAGCAGATTTCCAGCACCTTGTTGAATCCATGCCACCATACATTTCAGGCTACTCTGAGGTCGACGTGTGGGGTCCTACCCAGCACTACAAAGGTGTACATAATTGGCCATTGTGTGCACATTTGCAAGTATTACAAGATACTACTTCATATTGTCAACATGTATTTTAGGTCAGTCTGAGTGCATTGACAATACAATGCTCAAAACAATGTGAGAACTGGCTAGCCGACACTGCCCTCACTGGAATGTGAACCCTTAGGAGTACACAGCTATGAAATGGCCATGATCCAGGTGAATGTCTGATATTTCAAAATGAGTATAAATAATCTCAGAATTAGTTGCTTCCAAATTGCAATAGATTTGATATGTATAGACCAGGCATTCCCAACCACGGTCCTCGAGGCACACCAACAGTGCAGGTTTTAGTGATATCCAGGCTTCAGCACAGATGGTTTAATCAGAATCACTCAGGTACTAATTAAGTCACCTGTGCTCAAGCCTGGATATCACTAAAACCTGCACTGTTGGTGTGCTTTGAGGACGGTGGCTGGGAATGCCTGGTATAGACCATATAACAATACAATGGGCAGTATTAAATGCTCCCAATTCTTCTTTTTTTCCGGAAAATCTGTCTGTTTTCTCTCTTTGCGATGAATCATTTTCACTGAAATCTGATTAACCCTATTCAATGTTCACTTTCAATGCCGGCCTGTTCTCCGTTTCATGCTCGCTGCAATTCGCTGGTGTATTTCAGTGGGGTTTTCACTGGGATTTGCCAAGAGTGTATTCAATGCTAGGATGGAGAACTGCTTTCAGCATGATTTTTGCCATGATTCACCGTTTTGCATTCGACATCTTTTTAAGGTGAACTGGAAAGTGTTCTTTTAAAATAAAGGGTTTTTTATTTTTATTTTTTGGTGTAAAAAAAACAAAACAGTAAATTTATTTTGTGAAGGGGCTTGCAGCACATTAATATATATAAAAAATGTTGGTACTTATTTCCTAGCACGGCGCCAGCGATAAAAATTGTATCCATCGGGACCCCCAGAAATCGCATCGATCGCATCACATGCAACCAAATCGCATGTGATGGACGCGATTTTTACATTGGAATCAATGTAAAATGGTCCCTGAGACCCGATTTTTATTGTTTCCCAACCCTGATGGGATAAAATGCCCCCCCCCCCCATTGTTAACACCACCCCACGATGAACGGCAACCCGAAGCGTGGCGAGCGCAGCGGTACAAGTCCTCCAACCTTTTTCATACCCCCACTATTCACGTCGGTGTGGAGTGGATTTTATACAGCCCGAAGCGTGGCGAGCGGATACGCATTACTTCACAGCTATTACACCAAACTATATAAAATCAACTCCACGCCGACGTGGATAGTGTGGATATGAAAAGGTCGTAGGACGCGTACCGCTGCGCTCGCCACGCTTCGGGTTGCCGTTCATCGTGGGGTGGCGTTAACAATGGCCACCCCAGCCCTAAAATCGGTCGTGTCCATCACATACCTTAAGTTAAGGTATGCGATCACCTACGACGGGCACCGTGCTAGGAAACAAGTACCAAAATGTTATATATTTATTTTTACACGATGTCACAGGGGCAGGGAGACGCTCATTACATATTCACTGCACTCCATGCATATGTAATGAGCGGGACCAGCGCAGCGCTCCCTACACCGCGTCCTCTGCAAGCTCTCCTGGGGCAGGCAGGGAGGCTTCCATCTCCCTGCCTTCCGCCATCCCCCAGCTCCCTGCGGCATTCGCCAGGGGGGGGGGGGGGGGGGGGAGGGGGTGTGTGTTTAAAAATCATCCTCGGGGGCAGCGAGCCCCTGATACGTTGAATAGGGTGAGAGGGAGGGCTGGCAGCGAATGCTCAAGCCCTCCGGAACCCTGCGAATGTGCAACGAATCCTAAACAGGATTCGCTGCACATAGCGATAATACACATTGAATACTGGCTTTTGTATTCAATGTGACACAAAAAGGGTCCTTAAGTCACTCTAGTCATCTTCAGCTAAACAAAATGCACTAAAAGAAAAACAAAATTCATAATGGACTCACCTAAGCTTTTGATCGCATAGTTGAGAAAATAATGAAACTTAATATGCTTGTTGCACAATATATCTGGGTTTGGGGTTCTTCCTTCCGCATATTCACTCAAGAAAGAACTGAAAAACAAAGGCGTATCATTTCTATTACAGCCGGTATATGGTTGATAGGGTGACACTATTTAGGTTGACAGGCCTTAGGTCGACACAGGAAACAGTCGACATGCCTAAGGTTGACGGAGTCAAAAGGTCGACAAGCATTAGGTCGATATTGGAAAGGTCAATAGATTGACATGTGCCGACAGGCAGTATTTCATGCCCTGAAGGGAGAATAGAATAGTGTGCCCAGCGTAGCGAGGTACTGTGATCGAATAATGGCGAGTGCAGCGAGTCATTGGAGGGGACGCAGTGCATCGATACGATGTCCATGTTGACTATGTCGACATTCAGGACATAAACATTTTTCAAAATGCATGTCGACCTAATGCATGTCAATCTTTTTCCTGTGTCGACCTAAGGCCTGTCAACCTTCAGTGGTCGTCCCAATGTATGTCTCCCCAATGACTCATACCCTTACAGCCAGCCTTCCCTAACAGAAATGTAATTCCCTGTGGGGAACGGTTTGGAAAGAAGCATGGCAGAGCCCTTTAAACTGTCTCTAGTTACCTGAATACATCATGCCAATATTCTTTCACATAGGAAACTTGGTGGAAGGGTATATTCAGCTTCTGACATACACTGTATGCATCCTCTAAGTCCTTCTCTGCACTGCAAACGCCATGCTCATCCAAAACATCCCAGTTCTTCATAAAGACCCCAATCACCTGATAACCTGTCAATGCCAAAGTAAAACTCTGAAATATAGGTTATCTGGATGTTTCTTCAAAAAATTCTCTCTGCCATTTAAATGACTACAATTAAATTATTGCTGGAACACAATAGAAAAAATGTAATGGTTCAGGTGGTAAGAGTTATGATTATACAGTACTAGTTGTAAGGCCCATTCGACGGAAGGGTGAAAGTTTATGCAATTCTCAAAACTTTTGTAAAGTCATTTAATGCGCCCTTATAGATCTTTAACCACTTCGGCGGTATGTGTGGAAATTTCTTGGGCTGAGCTGCACTGCAGGAGTTGGCTCTCCCACGAAATTTCCGGGCAGGTCACTGTAAGAAAGGGTCTGTGCCAGTGGTGCCTCCAGCGGTGAACCATTAGCGCACCACCATCCCCTCAACAGCGCTCGGCTGTTCATGTGTTCCTTCTTTGGTATTTCTGGGCCACAGAAAAAAAACACCACTCAAGGGTTTAAGGGTCCACTTAAGGGAGTCTGTTTATTGTGTTGTATTCATCCCCGTCAAGAGGGGGTGGGGGAGTACTTTTTACCCGGGCCTGATGGAGGGGCCCAGGTCCCATGCCCCCCTCCCCCGCTGCAGAGACCAGGCAGTGAGAGTAGTTAGCAGGCAGCTGCAGTCTGCACCAGCACACAGCCTGCACCCTCTGCATTAGGGTTTTTAAATAGGGGCTTGGCCACGCCCCCTCCATTGACCATGCCCCCTTTTCACTGGGACCCGGCGGTGCTTTTAGTGGCCCTGGTTGTATTCAGAAAGTCATAAGCTTTCTAACAACATATCACAATGCATGCAAACAGCAGAAATAGAATGGATCCTTATGACAGCACCCATAAGGGGTCATCCGATTAAACCTATCTTCGAACTTAGATTGTTCCTAAAGATGGTAAGGTAGTGTGCAAAGTTTGAAGATGATTAGTTAAAGCACTCAAGCGTTATCGTGGAACATCCATACATACATCATTCAATTCTAAAAAAATCTCTCTCCTGTGATAAACCATTCCCTAATCTTAAACAAAAACAGTAATGTGCAGGTCTGCTAACCTTAACATAGCCTAACACACCACTAATTCCCTGCCGAGCAAAAAAAAAAAAGAGAATGAACACATGTATGTATGTATGCATGCATGGGTGGTCTGTGTCCTAACAGAGAGGATTGAAAGAATTATTAAGTACAGATGTCACTATGATTATTCAGGTCCGTTCGTAAGGGGTCCGATGGTGGGCCTATGTGAAGGGTAATTTCTGCACATGTGCATACGGCCACGGCAAACAGGGTGTTCCCTGGGCGCACCAACTTCCTCCCGACCATCCACACATATGTAAGAGACTTCAGAGTCACTTTTATTTGCATGCACCTTCACCATCATTCGATTGTAGTCTACCATCGAATGATGTGGGTGGATTCCACTAGGCTGCGAATGGATGTTACTGTGTAAAATCTATTCGCAGGCCCTGCACGGGAATCGTCCTTGTGAACGGGTGGCGCCCAGGCCTCCATTCGCAAGGCAGGGTTTGGTGGACTCGCAAGGCTGTGAATTCGCAGTCTTGCAAATCAATCAGTCTTCTTCAGTAGCAGGAGGAAAACTAAGATTGACCCACCCCTTCAAACAAAACAAAAAAACTCGATGGGAAGGCAAAATGCTTAGAAATGAACAATCCCTTGTAGAACTTCCCTACCAAACGCAGCCTCACAATTAGCTAAATTCAACAAAGATATGTAGGACAACTTGGAGGCTGCTCTACTGTTCAAAAATGACTGACCACATTGGTTGTGTGTGGTCCATACCCCCATCAAATAGGGCTACTGGATTGCCACCCTGACCCAGCAGATCAATTGAGAGGAGACCTCTTATTCCCATCATAAAAAAGTACCATAAATCCTAACAGATTGGCAGGACACACACCATGCTTACGGATTAAAACGGACCGGTTTTAGTGATTATTCAGGGAAACTCATCTGGCATCCGCTTTGGGGCTTTTTTGTTGTTGTTGTTTATGGAAGGTATTCGGTTTAATGGAGCTGCACTGAAGGAGTCAGTCTGAGGCTTCAAATAATTACGCCATATTAATCTAGCACATGTAGAGCCAAATATACAATGGAAGTAAACTTGTTTGAGGTTATTCTGAGGATGGAACGGTAAGCCAGAACTGAAATGCTAAACCAAGGGCTTAATCTATTTTTTGAGAATGAGGTGTTCAAGATATCAGATGCAAGTTATTTTGCAAATCTTCCAACCAAGCAAACGAGAATGTTCCTGCCGAAGTAAAGATTAAAAGGTGGCCATACATCAGAAAGACATTGCCGTCCCCGGGAGATTGGAGGATTGGTCTTCTGATCTGACGTGCTGCACGTCAGATCAGTTGGGATTGGGGGCAGATTGCATGTGCTTTTAAGCACATGCAATTGGTCTTTAGATGGCTTATACAACACATGTGACACTCCCTCCCTGACTAGCAGAGAAGTGCAGCTTCCGGGCGGCCCGCAGCAGTGAAAATGCTGGGAGCCGCAAAAGTTTCCAGTGGCAGACAGGCGGGCGGCTGAAAAGAGCGGTGGATGTCTTTTTGCACAATTCTGTCACTACTTTGAAAACAGTTTTCAGAGGTGTGCTGCATTCAGGCTATTTAATAATGGCATAAACCAGCAGATTGGTAGTTGCTGGAGACCTGTAAATTAAAAAATGAATTTTTGGTACTCCTTTCCTTTTGATCCTAGTAGGCCAGCCCCCTATTTAAATGAAACTTCAATCATGCAATAGATGGATTGTATGACAGATTACGAGTACATTGTGTGTCCAAAAAACACCAAGGACTGCCGGGGAGTTGAAGTGAAATTGGACACAATCATGATTACAAGATCGGGCTTTTTGATGTATGGCCTTTTCAAGGCCGGTCAAGGCACCAAACCAGAGACAAAAATAAGTTCTTCAGAAGATACAGTATCCTAGGGGGATATTCAATGTCTGTTGATATTTCAGACAGTGGAAATATCGGCAGTTAAGGTATTCAATCCCATCTGGGACTCGCCTGCTACAGAACCGCCTCTCTATGGAGGAGAGTCTGTATTGTCGGAAATGGCTGTGGATTGTTGAATCAGACAAAACTGATGTGTTTTCTCCAATATATGACCTTTCTGACACTTGCCCTCCGGAAATTTGAATAACCGGTTGTTGAGCTACTGTCGGTAGAACCGAAAACAGCCCAGGATTTCAACTGTCTGGACGTTCTGACAATCAGAATCCCGGATTGAATACCTGCCCTATACTCTTGTCTGAGGAGTCTTTAAAGGAAAATCACAAACACAAACCTTCTTGGGTAAAAGGGTGGAGGGTTCCAAAATGCTATGATGAAGGACAGCTTTTATCAATACAGTATCTGCTTATTGTCTAGTCCGTTATGGTATTTTACATATACAATGTCTAGGTCTACAGTGATAAGGTTAACCACTATAGGTAGACAGGGTCAAAAGGTTAATATGAGTTTTTTATGTCTGTCGACATAGGTCGGTATGGACACCTTCTAAGTACCGCGTACGCTCTCGCTGCGCTCGACACATTATTATATTCTACCTCCACACCGTAGTGGATGGTAGGGCAGTAAGTACTGCCTGTCGGCACATGTCATACTCATGTCAGCCTTTTGACCCGGTCTGCCAATAGTGGTCGACATTATGACTGTCGACCTAGAGTCAATCTATCAGGAGTCCGGATATGGGTCTTGGGAATTTTGAGTGTTTAGGAATGTTTGCACCAATACGACAAGACGTACAATAGAATTAGTCTGAGGGAGAAAATGTCCCCTTTTCACGCTCATCACATCGCATACCACAAAAAGGATGTGCTGCACATACTTTTTTGGAATAGATTGCATCGCATCTAGTTCAACACGCACAATGCTTTAGCACATCGCATGCTTTTTTAATTATATGCGATGCGACCTAGTCCAAAACGTATAGTGCACATCGCACCGTGTGTGGCCACCTTTACTCATTGAATGGTAAAGTACGTAAACTCCCATCCTTGTCATCTTCCATAGTTTTGCTTCCCTTTTCATAAGAAATGTGTACCAATATTTGTCAGATACACTTCCGATCAGCTTGACTGATGGCATGCTGTCCAGCATGCCTTCAAATGTCCATTAACATTCCATAACAGTGCTAAACGTGTGCCCTCACCTACTAGGATAATGTAAGTTGGAAATACAGTGCGTAGAACCACTTTAGTGAAGATCTGGCTTCAAAAAGGTACCACCTGGGTCAGAGCAAACACAGGGGGCCCAACTGTCAGATACCTTAGGCCTGCAACCCACCAAGATTGCAGGCCTAACATACTTTCCTTTAGGCATGAATTACTGGGAATCACTATTAGTGTATATCATCTGCAGGCTATATAGAGAGCAGGAGCGTGGGTACTTATGTAATATCTGGGCTCCCGTTTTTCTTATGAGACCGCGTCCGCTCGCTGCGCTCGCCACACTATATAAAAGCAACTCCATGCGTAGTTGGATAGTAGGGGTATGAAAAAATGGGGTGTATTTAACATGGGAGCCCAGATAATACATAAGTACCAGAGCCTGAAATTACAATACACTTAGGGGGTGATTCCGATTGGTTTGCAAAAGCAAACTCCTTTAATGGACAAAAAAAACATGTGCACGGCAGGTGAAGCTGATCTAACATGTGCAGAAAGAGTAACACATTGGAGGGGTGTGTTCAAACCATACTTGCCTACCTGACCCTCTCCATGAGGGAGAAAATGCTCTGTTCCTGGACTTGCCTGGTAATGTATGATTGCCATCACCTGTGGTGAGCACTGGATTTCCTTGCGGGCAATACAGACGTGTGGGACCGCACATTGCCATTGCTGCACGGCATACACATGGAGGGATCCGTGCTCTTTTTTCTAAGTGATCTAGTCAGATCGTTTAGAAAGGGGTCTGAAATTACTTTTAAAACAGAGCTGGCTATGTGTATTGGAATGAAAAAATAACAAAGTGCAACATGTTTAAAAAAAAAAAAATAAACACACAAATGCATTACGACAAACAGTAATATTTAAAAAAAAAAAAAAACAGCCACATATTTAAAAATAAAAGGGTTTTTATTGTAAATGTGCAGTAAAATATACAGATAAAGACAAAAACTTATTATGAGACATAATCTATGCTTTCTCTAAAGGCAGGGGTAGTGAACTTCAGTCCTCGATAGCTACCAACAGTTCACATTTTCCAGCCCACCCAGCAGGTGCACTCATTACTCACTGGTACATTTTAAAAGATCCACAGACGGAGTTGATTAATTCACTTGTGATTCTGAAAGGAGACCTGGAAAATGTTAACTGTTGGTAGCTCTTGAGGGCTGTAGTTGGCTACCCCTGCTGTAAAGGTGTATACACACGGCCGACCTAGCGGCAGGTTGCCTGCATCAGATGGTAGGGAGAGAGGATGCGGGGACCATGCTGCAATGAGCAGCATGGCCCTCCTTTTCATCTAGCAGAAATAGACTTGCCTGAACTGTCTACTTCTCAAATGCAGCTCAACGTGCAATACAGTCAAACTTTCTATTTGATTTGGCTAGGACTACATAGCCAAAAAAATGACACGAGTTTTTCAGTTTTGGACTTTTTCATACTTTTACAACTGAGAATAGCCAAGTGTGCAAAGCGAAGTGAGGTACCAGGCCCGAAGCATGGTGAGCTAAGCGAGCCATGAGAGGGAACACTTCACACTACTTGGGAGTCCACATCGACAGGTGTCAACATTGACACCAATAACATTATTTTTAAAGAACCACAAACTCCTCATGTCGACCTTTTGACCTATAGACACAGTCTAGCTAATAATCCATAAAGTCGATGTAATACCCCTTTTAGGCCTGCCAAAACCCAGCATTTTGAGTGCTGGGTCATTTTGCTGGGTGCAGGGTGACCCTCTTTTACACTGAGCAGCAAATTCCAGATTAAAAGGTCAACCCGGTTATTTGATGAATTACAAAAGGTATTTCTTCAGTCTGAAAGGGTCAACCCGCGGACCCGGGATTCAAGACCGAATTACCGGGTAGAACTGCTTCACCTGATAATTTGATGTTCGGTGTAAAAGGGGTATTAAAAACATAATGGCCAACTGCGTGCTAACCAACAAAAAAGGGGTAACAACAACAGAATAGCACACAGCTGATCCACAAAACATTAGAAAACTAAGCATCTGAAGGTATGCACCGCGGTGGGCCAAAATTGCATGGGTCCAACAGTACTTTGCAGGGCTGAGAGTCTCGCCATGAGCCCTGTGTACTGGCTGACACATATATATGAACGGACATTGAGGTACTGTACAGATTAGTAGTTTGTTTTTAGTTCCTGGCTGTAGTGTTAGAAATAACCAACCCCGGACTAGTTAGCTATATGATCTATATATTTTAGACATGGTCAGCAATTGATGTAATTTGAAGGTTGGTATAGATAGGTTTTCATCAGCCAATAGACAGCAATGGCTAAATAATTACATCCAGGGACAATATACACGGAGGGGGTGAAAGTAATTTCCTACGAGTCACTTGTACTAACTCTATAGCACTGCAGCCCCCTCTGGGCATGGATGGCTGTCACTATACTGCAGTGTACAGCACAGCGTTACCTTTCTTCCTCAGCAACAGAGCGGCCACAGAGCTGTCCACCCCGCCGGACATAGCGCACACAACACGGCGTAGCCCCTGCATGCTGCAACCAGCGAACGCTGACCTCAGAGAGAGTCACGCCGGGCCGGCAGCTTCTGGCTGTAATGGGTGCAGCCCTCACATAGCGCCGGGCAGAAACCGATCTTGGCCTGAACGTTCCACGGGCTCACTTGAACTCTACTACCAACAGCTGCCGCTAGTAAGCGATCAAGCTCTTTGTCACTGCTCACTGCTGGCTTTATTTAATATAACCACCATTGCTACCCGTCTTCTAATGCGCCTAAACTGCCGATTATATGGGCAGTTCATGGCTCATGCTGACAGTTGCAGTGCCACAAGTAAGCACCATGAATTGTGCCTACATCAAGAAAAACAAACGGTTTTATCCAGGACATTGGGAAAATACTTCACCCTTTTAACATTCAAAAATGATTGCTCACGTAATTTAGCATAAACATTTTAAATTCCTACCAGGGCCGGGGATTGGGATGGAAGACTACTAAAGCTCCAGAAATTTCTGTCCTTCCTCATAGAAACAGATTCTGAGACGGACACAGTTGCAGCAGTCCTGGTCTTTTTCTGCGACTTTATGCTAATCCCACTACAATGTACTTCCCTGGTGTCATGGGTGGATTGGGAATTAATAGTGGTCCTGGAAAAATATTCAAAAAGTGGCTCCCAATATAGTCTGTGGCCCTGTATCCTTTCCTAGCCAGAGACAGCATAACAGCAATCTTCCATGTGGGCATAATTGCAAATCCACTATTTTAAAGGGGTGTAGCAAATTTGTGATATTTTCTAAGCAATCTGACTAGATTGCTTAGAAAGTAAGCACAGATCTCTCCGTGTGTATGCTCCGAGAGATTAAATATCTCTTGCTAACTAATTCAGTGCATGCAGTCAAAATCTAGTTAGATTTCTTAGCAAATGACTGCAAATCTCAGTGTGTACAGAATGAGAGATACTATCGCAATCTCTCATTCTGAACCACTACCCGGCCTTTTTTAGCTTAAGCAAAATTGCTTAGCACAAATCTCTGTGTGTATGTGCTCTCCATGCGAGATCTCGACCTCAGCAAAATTGCTTAGCACAGATCTCTACGTGTGTATGCCCCTTAAAACGCAACGGAATCTGCTGCGCTATATAAGAAACTGTAAATAAATCCGTCCCAGATTCATACAGTAAATATATAAGCCCTATAATAATTATTAATGGATTTTGCCATAATCAGAAATGATCCCTGCCAGTGCAATACAGATAGTGCATTGAGCAAACTCCACATTTCAACCATTTCTGGTAGCTTTGTCTTTGGCTGAAACCAGTTTAAAAAATGTTGTTCCTCAAAGCACCCAAAACAGTCCAGGTTTTTAAGATATTTATGGCTGAGCACTGTTGGTTTTTGGGGTGCCTTGAAGGGGGAGGGGGGAGTTTAGGAGTCTCTGGCTTATACAGTTTGGCTTTTTGCTGTGTTAAAAGCACCACGAAAAAGGTTAGAGGTAGAGAAATGGAAACATGCACTGTTGGGGGTTTTTGAGGACAGAGGTTGAGACCCACTCATTTAAACAACACAGCATTTTGGTGTGTAATATTGTTGGCGACTGCAAACCTGCCAGAAAAAGTTGAGGTACTTGTGGAGTATCACGGCTCCCACGACCTGCATCGTATGCAGATCGTATGCTAAAAATCGCATCGCATGTGGCATACGATGGCATACGATGCGATTCGATGTTTTACCGATTTTTGCTCAAAAATCATATGCCATCGAATGGCATCGTATGCCATATGTAATGGCATATGATGCGATACGATGTTTTACCGTTTTTTGAGCATTTTTGCTCAAAAATCGTATGCGATTGCATCGGATGCCATACGATGGCATCCGATGCGATGCAATGGCACCCGATTTTGCATTGAAATGCATCAGAATGCATTGAAATGTGTATTAAACTTGTGAAATGCCCCCAAATGCCATTTTTCATAGTGCACCACCCCCACTATCAACGTCAACCCGAAGCGTGGCGAGCGCAGCGAGCCCGCGAGGGGCGGCGGTACGCGTCCTACGACCTTTTCATACCCCCACTATCCATGTCGGCGTGGAGTTGAGAATAGAATAGTGTGGCAAGCGTGGCGAGCGGACGCGGATACCTTCACAGCTATACGCGTCCCCTCGCGGGCTTCACAGGTATCCGCGTCCCCTCGCGGGGCTCGCCACACTATTCTATTCTCAACTCCACGCCAACGTGGATAGTGGGGGTATGAAAAGGTCGTAGGACGCATACCGCCGCCGCTCGCCACGCTTCGGGTTGACGTTGATAGTGGGGGTGGTGCACTATGACAAATGGCATTTGGGGGCATTTCACTACTTTAATACACATTTTAATGCATTCTGATGCATTTCAGTGCAAAATCGGGTGCCATCGCATCGCATGCCATCGTATGGCATCCGATGCAATCGCATACGATTTTTCAGCTAAAATGCTCAAAAATCGGTAAAACATCGTATCACATCGTATCGCATCGTATGCCACTACATATGGCATACAATGCCATGCGATGGCATACGATTTTTGAGCAAAAATGGTCAATACGATGGGAGCCGTGATACTCCACAAGTACCAAAGTTGACTTTAATATATATACTTCCTGAGGAAGGGAAACGCACACCGTCATCACTAGTCATGCAGGCCTCTATCTGTGTGTTCTCTCCCACTGCTTTTATCTACACGTCCAGCGCTTCTGATATATAGCCCTTATAAGGGTTCTCACTTCACTGAACTGTGGGGCAGATTTATTAAGCTCGGTGAAGTGATAAAGTGTCTGGTTTTTATCACCGGCCAATCAGCTCATAACTGTGAAGTTACAGGGTTGGTTTGAAAAATGACAAGTAGGAGCCGATTGGCCGGATATAAAAAAAAAACAGAGACTTTATCACTTAACCAAACTTACTAAATCTACCCCAGAGTGCCGTCTGGTCCTTTTCTGCAGCAGCGCAAATACCCATGCTGAATCTGTAGCACACACCATCAGTGTGGTACAGTAGAGGAGAGACAGACCACACTGCTGCCGTTATCAATGTTATTTTGAAAACTGTTAGGAAATATCGGGGCAACCCCGATTTAACCCTTCAGTGCCTGCAACGGGGTATAGATACCTGTCTGAATATAGCGCTCTTTACAAACTGTTACTGCTGCTGCCCTTCCAGGCAGCAGCATTTTAACCCATGTAAATCCTATAGCAGGCACTACAAGCAGGCTATGGTAGCAGGGAGATGGACTGCAGCACTGCCATTATTTGTCAAACACTAATCTATATACACTGTAGGGATTCCGGAAACTATAATTAATATAAAAGATTCACCCCGCAAATGATATACCATGGAGTACAACCCATGGGCAGATTGTACACACAAAGGGTTAATTAATTTGTCCTGTGTCAGATGCTCTATTGATCCTATGCGTAATCCTGCCATTTTACAGCAGAATCTATAGGCAAAGAGGGATGCAGTCACTTTCCCGGCGATCAAAATCCCGGCACTTTGTCCCTCTGTGGGTGTCCACAACACCCATAGAGGGAGAATAAATTAGTGTGCCCAGCGTAGCGCGGCAGCAAGCCCACAAGGGGGGGGGGCAATCCACGTTGTCCCCTTGTCGGGATTGCGGCGGTCTGGATTCCATACCAATTCCGGCAAAGATGCCTCTGCATAAATGAATATACATCCAAGATAAGATGGTTATTTCAAACTTGCAGCATTAGATACAATTGTTACATAAAAGTGTTCTGAGAAAAGATACTGTTGGAGTTGAAGAGAATAAGTAACTGTAACATAGTAACGGGAACCTGCAACTCTCCTCACATGCAGTACAATGCTCATATTATAATACCATAGGCCTAGCATCATACACACAGGACCATGGCCACAGTATCACATGCACTGCACCTCATTAATTAAGAGAACAACCATACACACGGTATTCCCGCACGTGCTGTTTTTAAACACACACTATTGTTCACTTCGTTTGTCATGTGTGTTCCTTTTAATATTTCGCGGTTTTAAAATACGATTTAATAAAAGTTACTTTTTATGGTGAATTTTTTTCTTCTTCGTGCACCACCCTCTGGCCATATTCTTCTCTATCCTTTCTACTATATTAACATAACTATGTCAGTGGTAGCACACCCCTGAATGTATTACAGATTACTGTTTCATAAGAATAATTAAACAGGAGGCCGAACAGTATTATTGCAAATCCACAATACAAAAAATCCTGTGTAATTGGTTCCCACACAAAACATCCACATTTTATTGTCTACAGATTTAGAAAGTGCCTTAAAATATTGTCATACAGCTGGTGCCAATGTTACTCTTTCACCACATCTCAGATCTCTGAAAACGATTGTCAGTGATTAGTTATTGATGGGCGAGTGATTGCAGTGGTCAGACTGCAGCATCCTTCCCAGGGCACTGAAACAGATCTGTTCTGCGCATTTGCTAGTTGAATTTCTCTAACAGACCCGATAGCAGAAGCCCATCTAGCTGAGTCACATACAAGACAACCTCATGTATTATTGGGTTGTTTGTAATTATCTAATCTTTTTACATAGACATTGTTTTTTTAGCAGCATTAC
Source organism: Crinia signifera (assembly GCF_055691185.1). Lineage (NCBI taxonomy): Eukaryota > Metazoa > Chordata > Amphibia > Anura > Myobatrachidae > Crinia > Crinia signifera. The sequence continues at coordinate 167,441,247 of NC_139220.1, forward strand.
TAATTATGCAAGACATTAGTAGGTTTAGATTTTAAATAGATGCTTTCATTTTATTGGGTTTGTGAATTTGCCACAACATTTCATAATATCTAAAGCAGTAGTCTCCAACCTTCATTAGGCGTGAGCTACTTAAGACAAAAACCTCAGGAAGAGCTACGAACACTTTTGCAAAAAAAAAAAAAAGGGTCTACCTAACCACCTAAAATGTCCCATGGCTGTGTGGCATAATGTGTATTGCACACACCACAATGCCCTTGAGTCAATATGCCACACACCATTTCTCACAGTAAGGCTTCTAATTAAATTTTACATTACTGGCTCATTGTCAGGGGTCAATGCTCTTTGCCAGGGTGTTACATGGCACTTCTACTCCCTTTCAAATATGACCTTTAGCTCATGAGCGACAAGTTGGCGACCATGGATCTAAAGAAATTGAAAGGAAAGCATTTCCATTGCAGTACACAAGACATTTCTTTAGAGAGGTTATAACATTGTGTTAAATACACTGATATTTTATTACCCAGTTAGGTAGAATTCGGTACAATATACTGACAATCAAAATCCCGACGGTCAGAACACAGAAAACCATTGACCGACGGTGAAAATACAGACATTTAAAATACCGACAAGGTCAAAATACCAGCATTTAAAATATACTGAACACAGGTCAAAATGTATACACGTTATCCATATTTTTTTTGGTCTGTATGTTGACATAGATAGACATGAAACCCGTATGAGTACTGCTGCACTCGCCATACTTCAGGCACGGCCCCTCGCTTGGCAAACTATTTATTCTCCCTCCGCAGCCTAGTGGATGGTAGGACATGAAATTCCACCCGTCAGCACATGTCGGTGCAACATGGACAGTCAAACATAGTATAGTCCACTCGCAATGCTTCGGCAACTATTATATTCCCCCTCCATGTCCACCGGGATGGTAAAGTATGAACAAGTTAATAGGTGTCTATTTTAAATGTCGGTATTTTGATTGTAGGTAATTTGACTGCATCCAGTTAGGTAGGGGCTGTATTCAGACTTAAAAGCGCAAAAAAAAAAAAAAAAAGTGACTTCACATTTGAAACAAACCATGTTACATTGCAATACATTTTTATTTAAAGGTTTTTTTCCCCCTCATGCAGGGTAACTACTGGCTGACTTGGCATATACAGTAGCACATAAATAATTGGCAGCTTTAGTTTTACAGCTGCCTTGAGTCCTGTTGGAGGAAATAAAGTTTAATTTATATAGCGCACTAACTTACTTACACTGTAATTTAGGATTTGAGCAAAGACACTCTTCTCAAATTTAAATCTCTGCCCCACCTGGTTTTAATATAGCACAAAAGTACTTGCTTCATGAAGCAGACATAATTTAATCTGCAGCATTAAACAAAATTTGTTGTACTGGGGGAGGGGGTATAGATCCATCCACAGAGTGGAGGCACGTGATCAGGTGCTACACTGGTTAATGCAGGCACAGATTTGGCTTCACACAGCAGCAATTAGAAGTCATGGCTATTCCATCACAGAGCTCCTCTGATCAAACATGGAGAGGAGGAGATGGTGATCTTCCAACTCTGCATCAGCTCCAGAAAGACCAAGGAAGAAAATAGGTGACTGAAATTTTGTGGGGACATCCTACCATCCAGAAGACGGTTCAGGTCCATCCCCGTCAAAACGTCCAGATCCGCAAGAAGCTTCTTTCCGTTAGCCGTCCATCACCTGAACAATCCAATCAAAGCGAATGCAATCCCAATATCAACAGCCAAACAACGTGTCCCTACTTGGCGACCTGACCACCATAGTCCTAGCTAGAAATTAAATGCTTGTAATGTCTTTATGTAATAAATGTAATGTCTCCCCCCCTTTTTATCCCTGCTTGATGCTGCACTGTAATCCACAAAAAATCCCTAGTGTGCGCAAGCATACATGGCCAATAAAGTTGATTCTATTCTATTAGTATATGAAGGGAAAGGGGAACTTCTGATGGGTGCATATAAGGGGCATGTCGATAGGGTAACAGCATTTACTGTAGTTCAAGGTTACTGGCATATAAGGAACACTATGGAAGATCCAGTGTCATACAGGGAGTCTGATGGACACATTAAGTTGCTTATACTGTAGCACCAGCATATTTGGCTGTCCTTTACAATTGTAAACAAACCATAATAAAATAAGACTGGGTGATAACACAGACCAAGAGAAAAGGAGGATCCTGCTTGCAAGCTTACTACGCATGGATACACAAGGATATGAGCTACATACTCCATATTGATCCAGCCAGATTACAGTAGTTCTTAGTGGGTTGTATGAGAAAGTCTCACCGAAAAATAATTATGTAGTTACGTGTGGATTGTATCAAGTATGCTAGCTTATGAACAGTATGTGGGCGGTTCCGGAATTTGATAAAGTAACCCATTTAGACAAGCTTAAGGGACTAGAAGAAAGTCAGTGCAGCCCCCAAAAAGTCATGTAACCATGTACAGGAGCAAGTGAGGAGTTTGGATTAGAAAGATGCAAACAGCAGAGAGGCCTGGTCTAGACATGTGACAATGTCTGATGTCATGTGGGGAGCCCAATGAGCCACATATGGGACATGTGAGAGATTCCCCCGCATGCCATCATTGTCACATGTCCCATATGCGTTAATCAGTATGTGATGGCATGGTAGAAGCCTGATGATCACATAAGGGACATGTGGGGAGCTCTGATGCCATGGATGTAGGGAATGTGCGATATCTAGGCATTTACAGGCAAGGTGTACACCTTAGTACACCTGAGGGTTGGGACTCCCTCACCCTGAAGTAGCACCCCACCCACCCGACCTAATGGTACAACCAGTCTGGTCCCTGGTATTCACATACTGCACGTTGGAACTAAAGGCACAATTAAGGTGAGACCTGAAAATTTGTACATTGTGCTAGTTTTAGGGATGGATTTGGGTCGCGGCTCCCCTTGGGTTGGCGTGGCTAGGTTGCCTTGGGGGTGGCACACAATAACATTTAGCACCATTTATTTTAACACTAATTATACTTTCTAGTATTTTCACTTAATTAACACTTTTTAACCCCTAGCTATGGCTTCTTTCCTATTCCTAATCCTATTTCCTATTAACTCACTAATACCTTATCTATTCACTTGTGTGCTGCCCTGAGGTCCCTGGCTTCAGCTGACCTTTTTGGGGTGCTGCACCCCAGGTTCAAACTTAGTAATAGGGACCCGCCAGAAAATTTGAGGTTACCTTGACGCGGTTGGTTGGCTAGGCATTAAATATTCCAAGAACCTCAATTAATTGCTCTATATGAGATAGCAGAGCTTATTATTTATAGTGGTCATCAGACAAAACATGTCTTTCTCTGTAGAACTACAGGTCCCAGCGTGATGGCACCTCATGATATGTATATTAATAGGGTGTGCATTTCAAGACCCCCCCCCCCCCCCCCCCCCCCCAATATACACTGTAAAAGACAAAGGGGAAAATAGGAGCACAAGTAAACCCACATCAGGGGGCCCATATTTGGACATGCATCTAATAGACTGCTAACCCACTGTAAGATCTGCTGTGAAATATAGAAGGAGAAAACTCGAGACATTCACAAAAAACAGATACTTTAAGATAGACAAAAGCTCAAATAATGGTGGTAAAGAAATTACTCATAATGCAGCTAATCCTAATAGATAGCAGCAGACAGAACTTTAGCATCAAGTGTTAATTTAGCATTTTTAGTCCAGATGTAATAACTTAATAAAAAGGGGGAATTTAATTACCCACAATTTTTTCACAGCAAAAAAATAAAAAAAAAAAATTTAAAAAAAATTAAGCATTGTTGCAAGTTCACGTTTGAGTGTTCTTTCACGCGAAAACGCAGGATCCATTGTTTTTCCATATGCACGAACACACAGCACTTACCAGGGATTTGGTTTCTCCTGCCTCCAAGCAGGCCAAACAAAATTCCCAACAGTGCCGGACAATTAAAAAAAAAAAAAAAAAAAAAAAAAGGAAAAGGGATGTTTCTGCATACTACATACACAAATTCCTAGGGGCTTTCATTATAGTTTGCCTGCTATAGTAAGTACAATTGTTATTTTGATATTCGCAGAATCCTAAAGATGGAAAGAAATAGTGTTTCATTCACACTAATTGTCCATTGCTATGTATAGCAGTAATCTTCATTCTAACCATATTAATCATTTTTTTTGTAACAGTTTATAGAACTATAATTTCCTTTGCATATTGCAATGTGGAAGTATTCAGAGTCAAAAGCAACAAACCCATTAAGTCTCTGATAAGCAACCAAGTAGCCTGAAGTGTACATTCCTTTCAAAACAATATACAAGAACTATGTATTGAATATCTTTAATTACACAATATCAAAGTTAAAAAAAATACAAATCAAAATCAAGTATTATTTATTTACATTTCATTCTTTTAACATTAACTTGATACAAATAACATTTAAAGTACATGTACAGACAAGAAAACATTTAAGCAGCAGTTCATTTTATACAAGTATTTCTAACCAGAACAGAGCCAAATCTCAAACTGTACTAGAACATGGTTGGCATCTGTCACTAAGGATAAGGCTAATATTTTCTGGTTCAGAACATAAAAATATTTTTTTAATAAGAACAAAATATCCCTTGGTGATTGAGAGTCATAAGCTAGATATTTTTTTTTTACAAACAATTTAAACATCTAAAACTGGTACATTGAGTCTGGAACAGGCAATTTTCAAGATTGAAAAAAAAAAAGTGTCCTGCATTCACTTATAAAACAGCACCACAATCTCATAATCCATAAAGTACCATAACATAAAAAATGGTTTGTTTTGAGAAGACAAAAAAAAGGATAAGCCAGAGTCCATGTACAGTGGCACAGTGTATTGGATCTTTGACAGGGAAGAGACTTCCCTTCATTTTTAGGCAGTATATAAATAAACACCTTTCTGAATTAGTCTCACCATTGGTGCCCACATTTTTTTTTTTAGAACTGTAGGAGGGGATAATCCAGTTCCACATTTTCTTTATTCATTGCAGGACTCAACTTAATAAGAGGTGAACTCAGATCAATCAACTTAAAGAAAAAAAAGAGAGAGAAAAAAAAAAAAAAAAGGTTACTTTAGACCATGGGTCTTCAACCTATGGCCCTTCAGATGTTGTGAAACTACATGCTCCAGCATGCATTGCCACATTTTTTCCTATAAGAGCACGTCAAAACTGTCAGGGCATGGTGGGAAATGTAGTTCCACAGGTTGAAGACCTGTGCTTTAGACTGAGACAACATGTGCATCCTATTGGCCATGTAAAAAAAAAAAAAAAAAAAAGAAGTTCTCAATTTCCTCTTCTCTTAATTGAAGTGTGCGACCGTGTGCGACCGTGTGTGTGTGTGTGACCGTGTGTGTGTGTGTGTGACCGTGTGTGTGTGTGACCGTGTGTGTGTGTGTGTGACCGTGTGTGTGTGTGACCGTGTGTGTGTGTGTGACCGTGTGTGTGTGTGTGACCGTGTGTGTGTGTGTGTCCGTGTGTGTGTGTGTGTCCGTGTGTGTGTGTGTGTCCGTGTGTGTCCGTGTGTGTGTGTGTCCGTGTGTGTGTGTGTCCGTGTGTGTGTGTGTCCGTGTGTGTGTGTGTGTCCGTGTGTGTGTGTGTGTCCGTGTGTGTGTGTCCGTGTGTGTGTGTGTGTCCGTGTGTGTGTGTGTGTCCGTGTGTGTGTGTGTCCGTGTGTGTGTGTGTCCGTGTGTGTGTGTGTGTCCGACCGTGTGTGACCGTGTGTGTGTGACCGTGTGTGTGTGACCGTGTGTGTGTGACCGTGTGTGTGTGTGACCGTGTGTGTGTGTGACCGTGTGTGTGTGTGTGTGTGTGTGTGTGTGTGTGTGTGTCCGTGTGTGTGTGTGTCCGTGTGTGACCGTGTGTGTCCGTGTGTGACCGTGTGTGTGAGTCCGTGTGTGTGTGTGAGTCCGTGTGTGTGTGTGAGTCCGTGTGTGTGTGTGAGTCCGTGTGTGTGTGTGAGTCCGTGTGTGTGTGTGTGAGTCCGTGTGTGTGTGAGTAAAACAATTGGAAAACCCCCCTTTAAATGGTCTGCATTTGCCCCTAGTGTACATTTACTAAAAATACATGTTAAGGCTGCAGTGATCATAAAAAAAAAATGAAATGCATACCCAATTATTACTACCCCTGAGTATTCTTACCTGGCCAATATTAGCAGATTTCAGTGGGACGAGCCTTTTGTTCACTTCAGGCGTGTTAGAAAGATCAATTAGAGGTTGACTATCATTTCCACTAGATGAGGGTTTCCTTACTTTGTCATCAGCAGTTTCCACGTCAATGAGTAAAATCTATGTAGGACAAACATAAAAAAAGGTATAAAGTCATATTTATTAAAGTCAGAAAACTGCCAATTGCCCTCATAGAAGTCTGTGTGGTCTGTGACATGTAGCACACACGCTTCACATTTTCAGAGCTTGCTTTCTGATTCCCAACTTCCATCTGCCGATAGAGCTAGGCATTGTAGTCTATAGGAGTTTTATTCTGGAGGGGATCACCCCTCTGCTGGGTCAGATATTGCATAAGCCAGTGGTTCCCAAACTCAGTGCCATGGCACCCTAGGTGGTAACTCGGGGAACCGGAATGGTTGTCTTGAATTGGTGGTTCAGGACCAAGTTTAATCATATATGGATAATGGGCATAACCAGTGATATAGCTGTGGGGGTCATAGGGTCGACATACATTAGGTCAACTATTTAGTCATCAGGGCTTAGGCCGACACATGAAATTGGTCAACATGACCGGAAGCTCAACCTGAATTTTTCACATTTTTCCCCCAGGCTTCGAAGTTAGTCTACATTTGTTTAGAAGGGGCTCGCTATGCTCGGCACACTGTTATAGTCTTCCTCCGAGCCCTAGTGGATGGTAGCGTATAAAATACTCCCTGTTTTGGACATTTAGACACTACATGGACCCTGCATGAGTTTCTTCATATGCTACTTTTGCGGAATTTATTAATAATGCCCCACAATAGTTTTTTCCATCATCAAGAAATGGATAGAGTAATAACATTTCCCTGCATTTTCGCTACTCAGGAGTCACCTGCTTATTGTGGGCCGCATTAAAACAAGGTAGTTAAGCAGAGTGTCAGACTAAAGAATAAGCAGTCCCCATTAATACTATGAAGTGTGCACATAAGTAGAGAAACGTGACTATCCTCTATCGTCTGTGTGACTAGGAAACACTGCCATCTGTTGGCAGGAAGTAAAACTACTTATTTCTCTCTCAAACATGCACAAACACAGAAGGTAGCAGCCAAACTTTAAAGCTTTTGCTTCGAGCGGGCTTACTAGTAGAAGAATATTGTGGGGTGTTTGAGAACATTACCTCAGATTGTAGAGAATGAGCCAATGACTGTTGCTTCTCACTTTGTGTAATGGAGACAGTTTTATTTTCTGGAGAGAAGTTTAAGGAACAGCAAATGGCAGAGACAGCACTGTCTTCTTCACAAGGTGATGATGGACTTTTAGGGACATTGGCCTTTGTTTCTTCGGCTGCTGTAGGCCTGGAAGCACAGTGCATATAACGACAGATGAAACAAACTCCTCACATCCAACAATTTGTGGTGAAGGATATATATTCCTTATTAGAACCATAATGGCCAATACCTATTTTAATTATTGTAAGAATGAATCTGAGGTGTGATAACTAGGTGATACAATAAAAAGGTCACACAGCTATAGCTATGTTATGTAGTGGGTCAGTCAAATTTAGACTAAAAACCTCAAAATAAAGTTTTCACTTAAAAGGACAATTCACTGAATAATATAGTAGCCCAACAAAACATACTGCACCATTCTGCAAAATATACAGCCTTATACACCAAGTAAAGGGGTGTACACACGGGAAGATTTTGACTAATGGACAATTTTGACTAAGCAATTTTGGGAGAGATTTTGGATAGATGCACGGAGATTTCAACAAAGCGATTTTGTCTAAGCAATTATAGTCTATTAGTCAAAGTTTTCTTGCCTGCACAGTCAATCTATACTAAGCAATTTCTGCTAGACAATATTGACTAAGCAGGAGAAAAATAGGGAGATTTTGGTTAACCTTCAAGGAGATTTTGACTATCTAGTCAAAATCTCCTGCCAAATTCAATCATCCCTTAATATAGGGTGTTCTTGTCTGGTGTTCACCAGGCAACAAAATACTAAAACGACAGTGATTTATCTAACACCCCGCTCTTTGGTCCACAACTAAAAACTAGAAGGATGGGAAGTCCCACTTGATCCCTTGCTTTGGTTAGGACGTAGTCATGAAAACTGTAGAATTCAGTGAATGTAAGAACATAGCTCCTCTACATAACTGCTCCATGGATGCCACATTCAGTGCTGAGCATGAAGTACCTACAGATTGAGTGGACAGAAAACATTTCCTAATTAAATTATTGGCTTCAAGAGCCATGCAATTAAATGTAGGCTCTGAATGTCATGACCCAAAATCCTACACTGAGACAGCAGATCTTGACAGAGGGGAGGAGGTCTGAATCCCATACCCATGGGGAGTCCAGAGAGGGAACACCACAATTAAATTATACATTAGCACTTCATAAAAACCAAGGAGTGTTACAGAGGAGCAAATATACTGCTAAACGTTAGCTTATTAAGTGCCAAGACAGCTCTTCATCCATAAGTTATCATATTTGTAACAAAGCATAAGAAAGGACATCATTAAGCAATAAATAGAAGCATTTTACCGAACAAGAGATTTCGTAGTAGACTTGACAGATGCTTGCAAAATGGGTGTAGGTCGGAGAGATGAAATAGACCTTGGGATAGTTCTAGGCGTTGTAATTCCAGATGTTCTGCGACTGAGTGGTGTGGGCAAGCCTGACACATGCTTTGAGCTGGGAGTACTTGATATTCCTCTTCCTGCTACGTTAGGCAGCATACCTTTTGTGGCTCCTATTGGAGTACTCTGTGCAATGCCACTAAAAAAATTGGATGATATATCAAGAGCTGCAAGCAATGGCATTTACTTCTATTTCCAATAAAATGAGGAAAAAAACACAAAATCTTATGAATAACTCAAGTATCTGTAAGTGGTGGTTTGATACATCTAAGTAAACCATACATTTCTACAATTGCTCATCTGCATTTTATTTTTCAAAAATAAACAGAATCTTTTAGCATTACACATTGACACTAGATTTTTCAGGTAGACAAATTATAATCATACCCCTAATTTTATTCTTGAGTGCTATATTGAAAATCTACTTTGTTGGAAGTGATTATAATATGTGCCTGTAGACAAAAGTTATTGCTAAATACTGAAAAAGCTAATCGTAAAACCTTAAGCTCGTTATCAGATTGTCAATAAATTAGACCAGTCTTGCAAGGAGGTAGCGCTTTAGGATTACAAATGTCAGCCTCAGTGTCCACTTGTTTTTAAATCTAGCACATACACACAAAAAAGTAGTACAATGCTACCACCACTGCAAGGTTAGATGGCAAGAAGTGAAATAAGCAGGTCAGAAAAAAAAAATTATTACTCCAATTAGGTAAAAATATAACCGTATGCAATCTCAAGTACAAACCACCTCATATCAAACTAAAACATTTTTTTAATTCTCGTTAGTAGTCCATTGGGCACAGACGAGGAAGATCTCTCCAAAGCCAGGAGTTCCTTATTTCTGCAGATGCACCAACTGCTGTAATATCCAGTAAGGCTGGGGCCACACATTGTGGTATAGCAGGTCCCGTTCAGCAAGACCCGCTTGGCCAGAAGGAGCTTGCACAGAGGCTCCTATGTGGCTGTCCACACATTCTCTGTGGGGCCGCAGATGCCATGGATTGGATTTCAACGCCTGTTCTGCAGGATCTGGACAAAATGCTATCTGTGACTCAACACAGCCTCCCTCCTGCCAAGCACGTCCCACAATGGGGTATGGATCATTGGATAGACCTATGTCGACATGCTTGAAGCTCGACAGGGTTATTAGGTCAACATGGGGGTTTTCACTTTTCTTGTCCCGAATGTCGACACAAAAAAAGTGAAAAACCCTAAGTTTATTCAGTCCGATCTTCATACAGGCTGCATACCCTGCAATGTGTGGCTTAAGCCTAAAGGGTGGCGATACCCTATGGGCTTTTATCACCGTGCGACGACAACCCACCGCCTCCGCCGTCCCCACTCTCCCCCTCCCTCTGGCTTACCTTGCATCAGGTCCTCCTAGACCTGGAAGGTAAACCCTTCCTCCCCCTAGTGCAGCAGCTGGACGTCCTTCCGGCTGCAGGGGGGAGGAGGCGGCGCCGGGGACAGCCTGCTTAGCTGTCCCCGGCGTGAGGGGAGAAGGAGGCTTCCAGGAGGTGCCCGAGACCCCCCGCACACCACATTACAGGTATCGCGGGGGGGCCTCAATCACCGCACCGCAAAGTCAGCCGCATATGTTAGTACATATGCGCTAGCCATGTATATTAATACAACCCACCCTCTGTGTGAAAAGTCAGGTTACTCTACCGAACAGGCACTAACCTCCAATATAAGCAACACCTAACCCTAGTTATTGCTGTTAGAATGAAACTGCACTGTTGTAAATGTATAAAACTACTGTATTGTACAGGAAAATACTTTACAGCAGCAGTCAAAATTAAGAGTAAAGTGGCAAGCATTTAAACTAAGCCTTCCTTCTAAGGCACTTCTAATAACATACAAAGCAGAGCATTCGTAAATAAAAGGCCATCTTAAAAACTTTATGATATGCACTCACCCACACAGATAAAGAAAACAAAATGAATGTAGACTCAGGCATGCTTTGATTTACAAAGGTGGAGAATACTTAAAAGAAAAGAGTATGAAGCCTATTCATGCAGCAATGAAAAGAGCAGAGCTGTGAGCCAGTGTAGAATTGTTCCACAAGAACCATCTTACATGTATAATTTTATAGCATTCACTTGATATATATAATCTCACAGTTTATTGGTTGCCGTGGGCAACCTCTCCACTGTTCCATGAACAGACCCCTATGCATCTACAAAGTAGGAGAGATCTTTATGACCGGTAATTAAGGCAGGCCAATTCATTTCTTTATACAGAGCTCTTTTACATTACCTTCCGATTTCCCCACAAGACAGTAACCTTGTTGGTTTCATGGACTTTCCAACAACACGGTCAGGTGAGAGCCCTGCATTTACAGAAAATTAGAAGAAAATTACATGGTTAATATTGCAGCAGTGCAATCTATTTTCACATAGCAAAAGCACATTTACTAACATACAGATATTAAACTACTGAATCTCCTGCTTAATACATACCTTCATGCCTCTGTGGTGGCTTCAATTTGTTTGTAGGCATCACCTTTGCCTGGGGTTTTGTGCCTAGTGCCTTTACCGCACTTCCTGGTTTGGTTGGCAGCAGCAATCGCTGCAGATTAGGTGCAGACGTCTGCCTTTGAAATTTGCCAGTGGTTTGTGGTATTGCAACAGAAACGGACGTAGACTTGTTGCCATTTAAGTTCATAGATTTAATTGGTTTAAGTTGATTTGGCAAATCTGTACTGGCGGTTTTTAAAGAAGCTGTACCAAGAGGGTGAACAAGTGCTAATCTGCTTGGGTTTGGCTTCAGTCTTGAGCTGGTGACGGAGGTGTTCAGGGAAGTGTTAAGAGATGAATTTAATTTGGCTGAAATGCAAAAAGATCTTAAATGTGAAAGCAAGTAGCGGAAATATAGAGACAGCCTACAGCATATGACCAACACGGATCAAAGCTTACCATTAGCAGCGGGTGGAGAGCATGTTATGCTGGAGTTCACGCTAGACTGAGAAGAGGAGGAAGAGGTGGTGTTCTTTCTGACCGATACAGCTGCTGCTGCTGGGGTCTTGAATTGCAATTTCTGCAAACCAAACTAGAAGTGAAAGGGACACAAATACATAATCTATAGAGAGAATTAATCACATAGCAAGTTCCGTGTTGTTCAAATACCCTTTGTAGTATGTCAACTATAGAAAGCAAAGAAGAAGAAAAAAAAAACGAACAGGCCCCTATTGGACACCAAATACAATATACATTTAGGGTTAAGAAACTTTTTTTTTTTTCTTCATCTTTTTTTGCATTAATATCTTGAGGAAAAAATTTCTGTCTAACAATGTTATTGGGCTCGGATTTCTGATTATACGCAGACTAAACATTACTACAAACAAAGCACACTTAGAAATAGATGAGCTGAAAATAAGAACAAGTTAGTGGTGTGTATTCAATGCCGTGGGCGAGCCGCAACAGTGAGCAGGGCTTCCTGCTCGCTGTCACCACTCATCCTGTCAGTATTCAACGCATCCCCCTCATACGCCAATTCCCCCTCGCTCTGTTTTTTGAGCGATGGGGGGGAATTGGCGTATGCGGATCCAGAAGCAGCAAGACTTGCGGCCAAAATACAGCGGAGTTTCTGCATTAGCCGAGGGTCTCTGTTTTGGGGAATTCTCGCCGTCGATTTCCTCAGAACGTTGAATAGGGCGAGCGGGTTAAACAGCGAGGATCGCTGGTTTTCTGCAATCCTCGCTGTCTAACCCCCCTCGCCGGCCGCATTAAATACTAGCGAATGTTAAGCATCAGTCCTAAATATTACTTCTAAAAAATTCTGAATAATACTAAATGGAAAATGAAAAAGCACTTTTCAGAGAAGCAGACAAAATAATGAGTTAAGCATTAGCACTTAGCATGTCAGAGGCATTAAGCATTTACAATAAAAAAAGGTTTTTGTATAATAGGTTCTTTTTAATAAGTCACGGAACTGCCAGTAGTCACAGCAAAAAAAAAAAAAAAACATTAAACACACATTTGGTTCACTTTAAAAATCAAGATGGTTTACACCAGCCAACCTGTTGGGTGGCCACAAAGCAGATACAGATATATAGATAGATATATAGCGCGGACACTCACAGTATTTGGTTTACACAAAGCTGGGTTCCCTCCCAAAGTGGATTGAACTAGAAGATATGTATACCGAGTGCCACCCATTACATGTACAATAAGCAGAGGTTTCCTTTCCTCTTAAATCAACCATTAACACTAAACCAGGCATGTCCAAAGTCCGGCCCGGGGGCCAATTGCGGCTCGTGATATCACTTCAAGCTGCCTCCAGCCAGAAGTGGGCGGCTGGAGGCTGACGCGGGACACACAAGCACAGGACTCTAGAGGTGGGACCCCGGCGAGCGCGCCTTTACCTTGCTGGCTGCATTGGTGAGTGGATGCCGGCTGCCACTGTGAGACGTGTTTGCCGTCTTTCAGATGAGTAGGTGTCCAACTTCTGCAATTATATATCACCATCCACCGCAATCACAGTGACAGCAGTGTGCACGAAGGGGGAGCAGCAAAGGGGAAGCTTGCTCCCGTAATATGCGGAGCGGAGAAGGGGAATGTACAGTGAAGGGAGGCAGTATGTGGTACATTCAGAGAAGGGTGGTCAGGCGGGAAATATACAGAGAAGGGGGGGGGGTGTGTCAGGCGGGAAATATACAGAGAATAGGAGGGGGGGGGGGTCAGGCGGGAAATATACAGAGAATAGGAGGGGGGGGTCAGGCGGGAAATATACAGAGAAGAGGAGGGGGGGGGTCAGGCGGGAAATATACAGAGAAGAGGAGGAGGGGGGGGGGTCAGGCGGGAACTTGATTATGAACTCTTCCTTTTCCCATTAAGGTAATGGTGAGATATATATATCCTGGCTATGACAGATTGGAAGCCCCAATCATGCCAATTCGGCTAGGAATCTTTTTTGGGCGAGAACACGTGGGATCAGGGAGAACAGCCCAGACACATTTTATAGTGGTACTGCAGGCTTCTTATCGGGGATTATACTTCAGGTGTCGAGCATCCAGAGCATAAATCTGTTATAGGGGCTTAATGGATAGCCCCAGGAAAATCTATTAACTGCTGAAATTTACTGCAGCTGATTTGATCTCACCCATTGGAAAATAATGCACACCATTAGGAAACTGCCTGGAAAAAGCAACAGCTAGCAGTTGAGCGTTCTTCTTCTTCTTCTTCTTCTTCAAAAAAGGAGCGTTCTAAATGGGCTTCCAGGACAACATTCAAATCCTTAAAAGGAATCAAAGAGACATAAGGAGACTGAATCCGGAGTATGGCCAGAAGGAAAGTCTGTACCCCCAGAACGATAAAGGTCCCTGAAAAAGGATCCATTTGAAGCAGAGACCCGAGCCTTGAGAGACGGCAGACTAAGACCATGTCAAACCTTTCTGAACAAATGATAGAGGCAAACACTCAATATAGAAATGACAGATCAGATAAAACATTTGAAAAGTGACCCTCATCTCAAATATGTTGATTAAAGGCCCATACACACTTGACGATTTTCAGCTGAAAATCTGCCAAAACAGTACCCTGTTGAAGTAGCCAGCCCTATTCAGAGCCTGCACATAGTGTTGAGAGACAAAAACACAAAATCCTAAACTCTCAAATACAAAAGAATCACATCACTACTATTCCTATAACCATTTTCATTTAGCAAGGATTAATGCTATGATACCAAAACCGAACCCGAAAACTCACGGTTTCTAGATGCTACATACCTTGTTAGGCACAGGGAGGGTCCTTTTGCTCTGGCTTACAATGCTACTATTGAAGGATGAATCACTGATATCAGATGCAACACTGGACCTATCAGAAAGTAGGTCCTCAGTGGAACCCAGACTGCTTAGATTTTTCCTTACATTTGGACTCAATTTTTTAGCTCCTTTGGGCTGCAATAAAACAAAAAAAAAATCGGATAAGTGTAGAAAGTGAAGATCAAACGCCTGCATGGGAATATACTGTACTACTGTATTAAATACATTTTATATGTATACACACACACACACACACACAATAAGTCGATTTGACATACTAACAAAACAGAAGTTAATAAATGAACAACTTAATTTAATTATAAAATGTTCAACCTGGCTGAGTATCACTTCCCTTGTTCAGCTCAGCAGTGTAACAATACAAAGATGTCAACTCTTGCTTTTGGAAGGGTTGAGCAGCTAAACTTAATAAAACCAGGTTTCAGCTGGGCAAGCCAGCTGGCACAAGTACCAATCTCAACTATACATGTTAACTGCTAAACATGCAGCCCCAAGCTCTTTTGGAACTACACATCACAGGATGTACTGACAGTGCTGCTATTAGCACATGCATGTTACATGAAAGGCTGGGATATGTAGATCCACAACATGCATGTTACTACTCAATGAAAAAAAATTAATTCAAAATAACATAGTCGTATAATAATTATACTTTTACAATATCCAATTCTCAAGGTGGGTATATATATATATGAGAAGTTTTGCATGCATACGGAATGAATTTCTAATTGAATTAAATTTTAGTCACTGAAAAATCACCTGAAATTTTTAGTCAACCAAATCTGCATTATCAATCCTATGTAGTGCTAATGTAGGGTACACACCGGAACGACCATGAGTGCGATTTCCTTGAAATTGTACGACAGTCGCAAGATCTGTTGGAGCACACAATCCAAAGTAGATGACAAATCTTCAGTGCAGCAAACGAAGGGCGGGGACAAGCATCGGAATTGCATTGAAAACATGCCCAATTCTGCTCTTTTTACATACAATAGGTAGATATTGCATCGAAATTGTGGAACTGAGCCCAAATCATTCTGGTGTGCACCCAACATAAAAATGGTTCACTGTACAACAGTTAATGGGTTTGTGATGTATACTGCACAGTGGACTTACCTTGTTTAACAAAGTTTATATGCTGGAGCCAAACAGTGGCTGCCTTTAGTAGTTTATCTTAAGTTATTTATATAGCACATTTTCCGCAGCGCTGTACAGTACCAAGCATATTTTTGGTCCCGCCCCAGTGGAGCTTACAATCCATATTCCCTACCACATGTACAGGCACACAAATTCATTCTAAGGTTAACTTAACTGGGAGACAATTGATTGATCAGTATATTTTAGGATTGTGGGAGAAAATCCACACAAACATTGGCAGAATCAAACCCATGACCACAGTGCTGTGTGACAGTAATGCCAACCATTACACCATATATGCTGCCAAGCGCAAAACATTGGGGCTGTATTCGGACAAGCCCTAATTTCCCCCCAAAATAAACACATTTCAAACCTTGAAAAGTAAAGATTTCTACATAATCTCATTTAGATCAGGGATGGGGGAAACCAGCTGTTGGTGGACTATGCATCCCAGCAACAGCATGGCAAAGTAGCAAAGCAGTACGTTCAACAGCTGGAGGGCCAAAGGTTCCCCATCCCTGATTTAGACAGTTGAAAAACAGGGTTATATAACAGGGTTATATAAAAGTAAAATCTGACATATTGACAAAAGTTTGTTAACAAAAAGAAAATATATGCATGCACACACACACACACGCATGAACCCTCTCCAAGAGCACTGAATTAGGAAATTATCTACCTTTTCCACAGTTAGCCTGCTATTTTTCATATATGTAGCCGGTGCTTTCAGAGGTTGTGGCTTGCTTACAGTTTTCCCACTGTTCAGCAAAGGAGCATTACTTTTCACCGGTTTAGTTTTAGCTTTTTGTAAATGAGGGGAGACTAAGTGACTCTTCAACAGTTTTTGTACTTTCAGGGGGCTGGCGCAGTGTTGAGATTCCAGAGCAGAATGATTTTCACCACCTGTTTTTGGCACAGCAAACCTCTGTTGGACTGAGGGAGGAAGCTGGTGGAATGGGCTATCCTGTATACAGTAGGTCTCTCTTTTAATAGCAACAGGTGTTTTATTGACCTCATTAAATGAATCAAAAAGGTTTAGTTTGGTCTTTGACTCCAGTAGAAAATCCTCCACTACTGGTGTTTGTACAGTCTGTGGTGCCTCCTCATTCTTGTGGTCACCACTGGCAAAACATTCCAGTTGAAGCGCTAGTAAGTGAGCTTCTTTGAAAATTTCAACAAATTTATCACCACTTAGGGGACTCCAGACTCCCTGCTCAATATTCTGAGGTGGCGTCTTTTCCTCAAAAACCTGGCCTTCTAAGGCAGCACTGAGACATCTCTCTTTGTTGCTGACGGGCCCAATGAACACTTCATCACAGTCATCATCTTCTTTAGCACTGCAATAAACAGTTCATATTAGTTTATTCAAAATTACAACCAACTTAGAAGTTCTAGATAAAATAAAAGGCATGTTACCTTTTCGGAGACAGCGATATATCAAAGTCAAACTTCTCATCAGCTAGAAGGGTAAATCCTAAGAACAAAAATGAAACGAGAAATTGAGCTGATAAGGACAGTAGAGTATTTCATACACTGCTATAAGCTGTTATCAATATAGAGGACTTACAAGTTTAAGGGTAAAATGGACTAAGCTTTAAAGCAGGGCTGGGCAACACCGGCCCTCCAGATGTTGATGAACTACACATCCCAGCATGCATTGTTTCAGCATGGCCACATAGCAAAACTAATGCAAAGCATCCTGGGATGTGTAGTTCATCAACATCTGTAGGGCCGGTGTTGCCCAGCCCTGCTTTAAGGGGTGTACACACTGAGCGATCCTTCTAAGCGATTTTGACTATAGTCAATATTTCTTAGAAGGTTAGTAAAGATTGCTGTTAAGGTTAGACAAATTGCCCTATAAAAAGAGTTGCCAGGCAAGAATATTTTGACTAGATCGCTGGCTGTCTAGTCAAAATCGCTGCTATTCAATGCTGAGGGAGATATTCACTAGGCGATCTGCAATGAATACCAACCAAGGATGTTAATTCTAGTGAAGACAAAATCACCCATAGTCAAAATCTGTCAAAATCGCTGTTGTAACTAGTAAAATCGCTTAGTTGAAATTGCTTAGTCAAAAAAAAAAAAAAAAAAAAAAAAAAAAAAACAATATTTATTAATACCAATTTTATTTATATAGCGCTCTTTCTCTAATAGGACCCTAGGCGCTTCACAGATAGAATTAATGTAATACAGTACAGGAACATTGAAGTAATGTAGAGAGCATGCAGATACTTCAGGGAATTATGGAAATGCTTGAGTTAACAGGAAAGTCTTAAGTCTGTTTTTGAAGGATTCAAGTGTGGGGGCCTCTCAAACTGTGCAGAGGAAGAACGTTTCATAGAGTCGGAGCTGCATGGCTAAAAGCTTGACCCCCAGATGAATTACGGGAGATTATAGGTACTGCAAAAAGTCCTTCATCTACAGATCGCAGTAATGGGGTGGGAGAGTATGAAATTGGAAACTGCTTCAGGTACCTTGGGCCTTGGTCGTGTAGGGCTTTGAAATGCCATAAGTTTATCTTAAAAATGACTCGCCGTCATATAGGCAGCCGGTGAAGGGAGTAGAGAATGGGCGTTGTGTTTAGAACAGGGCAGTTTGGTTAACAGCCTGACACCTGTGTTTTGTAACAGCTGAAATTTTTGCATGGCGAAAAAAATGCCTTTTGCAAAAGCTATCAAAACTCATAATTGTGAGTTTCAGCCCCTGAAATAAATTATTAATAATAAATGGCCAATAAAGGGTACCTGCAGCAGCATTCCTCTGGGCATGCTTTAACTTCTGGATTACACTGTACAATTGATGTTTAAACCCTTTGAGAGCCAAAACCTGTAATGGTTTACTTTATATAGGAAATCTTTTTTTTTTTGTTGACTTTTTTTCTTATAACAAATCGGAGCAACGCTGGCATTTTTAGGAGGATATTTATTTATCTCACAGATGTTGGCACACAAAGGGATAACCAAATAATAATCCTGCAAAGACTACATACCATCTTTTTACATGTACTCTATTTTTGTTATTAATTTATGTTATTTATTTACTGTAATATTAAGTTTTATCTCCCTGTACTGTACTGCAAAACACTTGTGGTGCATAATATCAATAATTTATTATTACCACCATCACAGGACACATTACAATCACAGCAAATTTGTTCCCCTGCTTACGCAGCAGTAACAGTCTGTGCCATCACCTTTGAGAAAACCCTCAGTGCTGTGGACAGTCCGAAGGGCAGAGGCCGGAACTGATAATGATCATGCAAGAGGGCAAACCTGCGGTATTCCGGATGGGGTGGCCAAATTGGTATGCGGAGGTACGAGTCCTTTATATCCAAGGAGACTAGAAACTCCCCCACCTCCAGGCCGGAGATCCCCGCACCCAAGGATTCCCTTGAGAATTTGAACACCTTAAGGTGTTGATTCAGTGATTTTAATAGGTCTCCCCAAACAGACTGGTTTCGGTACTACAAACAGGTTTGAGGGACTGGGACAATGACCTTGGTCCAAACCAACTTTTCGAACACCACTAGCAGCGTATCTTGAGTGTCCAGGGAACCCTGGAGACCCCATCTGAAAAATCGCAGAGGGGGCAAGCGCAGAACTTCAGTCTGTACCCTTGGAAGATCACATTCACCCAGGTATCCTGGCAGGAAAAATTCCAGACAATATTAAAGAACTGTAACAGCACACCAACCTCTAGGTTCCACAGGGACGGAGATATGGAGGGAGGCTGAAGCCTTGGATGAGCTAGAACTGGAGCTCTACTCCTGTGAGCTAGCTACAGCAGGCGTACGCAACTTTTCCCTAATGCCCCTAGCAGCGCCTCCGGGTTTACCCTGAAAACTGCCCACAAAAAAGGACTGCAGGGGAGAAGTCGGGAAGGAGCGCCCGACAGGTGGAGCAGCAGGAGGGAGGAACGTGAACTTTCTCTGGGTAACACCTGCAGCAGTAGACAGTTTAGACAGATGAGAGAAGGAGGGTGTTCCCCAAATCCCTCTGTGGCCAAGGGAAAAGTCAACACTAGATGCTTAGGGATCTGGAACTTTTTATCCGGAGAAGTCCAAGCTTGCCTAGAAAGGTCATCCTTTGAGTCAGGAAAGGCGACAATCATCCTCTTGTGTGACGAAGGACTGCTGTGTTTGTCTCTTCAGAAGGAAGGTGCTATACATCCCTAATGGCGACAATAGGAGGCCCTAGGCCAGGCATGTCCAAACTGTGGCCCTCCAGCTGTTGTGAAACTACACACCCCATCATGCCTTGCCATAGTTTTAGCATTCTGTAATAGCAAAACTGTTGCAAGGCATGATGGGACTTGTAGTTTCTCAACAGCTGGAGGGCTATAGTTTGGACATGCCTGCCCTAAGCCCTGTGTTGTAGCCTCCACCAAAACAGGCTCCAAATCCTCCCCTTCCTTCTGCAGTTCTGCACCTCACCATTCAGAGAGGACATCTAAAAGCCCACGCTTATGTGGTGTAGTTAAACTTGCGGAAGGAGCAACCTTTTTATTGGATTTCCTCAGATTCTCCACAGACACCTGTAGCTGTTGAGTCTGGTGCAGCGTAGCAGCTATCTGCTGAGACATTGTATCGTCATAGCTATCATAAAACCCAGCCATTGCAGTTCTGCAAGATCTCCCCAGATGCTTTAAGGCCCCCTTACATTATGCGATTTGGGCACGATTTTGCCCGTTTCGGATGAATCGGGCCGTGAAATCGTCCCAAATCGCATATGGTGACATCCCCTCCGACCCGATGCGCGGCCCCGTGCGCATCGGATCAGAGATGGGAGGTCGGACGAGCTGCACATAAGATTTGCTAAATCTTATGTGCTGCCCGGAGCCGTGCTCCCCCACAACAGGGGACCTACCAGAGTCAGGCGCAGGGAGCCGGGCAGCATCAGCGGGAGCAGGGGGGGCGGCGCAGAGTAGGGAGCCGGGCAGGAGAAGACGCTGCAGCACTTCAAAAAAAAAAAAAGGGCCATACAAACGCATAGGAAGCCATTCATTGGCTGAGACCTCTCTCAGCCAATCGCTCATTGGCTTAGAGTGGTCTCAGCCAATCAATGGCTTCCTATTTGTATGGGGTTTTTCTTTTTTTTTGGAAGTGCTGCTGCTGCATCGTGTTCTCCTGCCCGGCTCCCTGGTACTCTGCGCCGCCGCCCCCCCTGCTCCCTGCCCAGCGGCTTCCTGCCCGGCTCCCTGCACCCCGACCCCCCCCCCCCCTGCCCACTCTCTGTTTGCGGGCATATTCCTGCTGCTGTCCCCCGCTCCCATTGTCCCTGCAGCTCCCCGGGAGTGGCATGTGATAAATCTCATGCGATTTATCACATGCAAAACTTGGCACATGAAGTGCCATCGCATGTGATCCCTCCCGGGGAGCTGCTGGGACAATCGGGTCCGACTTGTCGTTATGACAAGTCGGACAAATGTAAGGGGGCCTTTACTTTGCTGTGAAAGCTGGCTACATCAGTGATTCCCAGACTGCGTGCCGTGGCTCCCTGGGGTGCCTTGGGTTGGTGGTCCAGGACCAATTCAAATTATTTATGGACAAAACTAGTGCTGATGGCTGCCAATCAATCATAAGTAAATCATGCCCTTTAACACATTACTGAACCTAAGAAGCACATATAAATACAATCTAATTTTATATATGTTTTGGGGGGCCTAAGGGTGCCATGGAAAAATTCTGATACTCTAGGTTGCCGGGATTTAAAAAAGATTGGGAACCCCTGGGCTACACTGATCACATATGAGTGTCAGCAGGGAAGGGTGAAAACTGGTGGCACACCATCCATCCACACACAGAGAGCAACACAGAAGGGATAAAAGCAAGTCGGCCCCAGCCCAGAGGGGAAGGAGCCAGCACACCAACCAAAACAGACCCAGCAGGGTAAAGGCGCCATCAGTGAAACATTTGCAGAAACTTAATTTCTACATACAAAGCCCTAAAAGAGCTCTTCAGTGACTCTTCCCCAAACACCCCTGTAGCAGTGAAATCCTGTGACTGGAATGTCTTGGAGGAGCCAGAACAAGCTGCTCCTCTGCTGAATAATGGTGCTGAGACATCACTGGTAGCTCTGCCCCATTCAAATCTTTATACTGGCAAGTCTCCTATATCTGGTAAATATGTGCTAGAGCCCTAATTACCCAACTGCTGTCAGTGTGCAAAGATGGGTTATGGGATCCCCCCAGAGGGTCTGTATGCCCACCTGCGCGTAAGCAATGCACCAAAAAACCTGAGTTGCCCCCTAGCAGGGTACCCGGGTTCTGCTCACTACTCTGATGATCTTCAGATAAGTTAGGGATGTTCAGAGTTTTGCAGGCGTGTGCGCAAAGGTGCCATGCCAAACAGTACACTAACCCTTCCAGAACAGACGTTCCATCAGCGGGGACAGGAGCACATGAAGTCGGTATCCACCACCACCCCCACCGCCCTAAGCTCCCACGTCTCAGGCATGCTGCTTGTCCAAACAGCATTCCAAAAGAAACAAGTTTAAAATACATTTAAAGAAAAAAATCTGAAACACCAAAGTATGCATGCTCTCTTGAGAGCTCATTTTTCTGTGGGAGGGGAATAGAGGGAAGGAGCTAGCACATCCTGTTTGAAGTTTATGTGCACTGGTTCCTTTGGACACCATCTATACACCATTGTACTAAGTAAAACCCCAGTATCCCTTCTGGAAAAAAGACAAATAGCTATATTTTATTTAATTTCAATTTTTTTTTCTTCTTTTTTTTTCTTATTTGAACACCACAAAAATACTATGTGACTCTGGCTTAAGATTTAATTAATTGTTCTAAAATAGCAAAACAAGTTTTTGACATGTAGATCCACAGTGCTGTGTGATAGTCTTTTGAACAAGGGTGCTTGTGCCATTATGGCAGTTAAAGGGCATGCGATGGCCTCATGGCCGTAAAAAGAAAATATTTTTTTTTTTTTTTTAATTCAATAGTTTTTATTGTTTATATATAACAAACATAACACAACACACACACCCCCCCCCCTCCCCCACAAGTAGATATACAGAAAACGGAATGAATAACATGCGGAAATGCACATCTCAATATGCATTGTATACAGTTGTAGAGACCGAAGATGTAGATCCAAGGCAGGATATTCTATAATGTTACACAGCTTCATATTTACACAAGATATATACATATACCCGAGGGCGCCTAGTCGGGCTAAAATCAAGGTGACAACATGTATGAAGCAGTCATGAAGATATGCATTAGAAGATGAGCAATATCGTCCAACATAGAAACAGTTTGAATTAGACAATATTTTGCCAACTATGGCTTTAGTAACTAAGCAAATCCGGCAATATCTGTTGCTGAAAGTCTAAAGTAAAACACCCACCCCAAACGCCCAAAGCAAAACCTCCCTATAACCCCCTACCCTGTACTACCCAGCCCCAACTAGGGTGCACTTGGATCCCTAAACTATACCCCCAACTATAGCCTACCAAACTTAGCTATCTATCTAATCCTACCCCCTCCCAACTTACTAACCCCCCCTCCCCCCTCCCCTTGTTGATTCAGAATATTATGCTAAATAAATGTGGTGGCTTGGGGGCAGATCCCCCAGACTCCGAAGACATCAATATAGTGTCCACTTCCCCACTAAATATACTGGCCAATTTGTATCTATGTTCCATTCCAAACAAGTATGTATAATAGTAAGCAATTTGTATAACGGATACATGAGAACAGTTAAAGCAAACATGGGGGAATAAGAAAAAAAAAAAAAAAAAAAAGGGTACAGAAGGAAATACCGGTGTGACGCTAGTATAGGTTGATAGTAATTACACTAAAGTCGTCCAAACCAAGAGAGATATAAAGACATTGTAAATTTTCAAGCAGCATGTGGGTCTAGTCGGGCCAGGTGTTAAGTCCCAGAGATTGTCTATATATAGTCATGCAAGTCTAATCGGGCCAGTTCTTTAGTCCCAGAAAGGATCTGTATATGGCATACAATAGGATATCAAGTATCCACACGCAGACTGGAGTAGGGTCGAAACTCTTGTAAGACACAGTCCAAGATCCCAAAGCTTGTCGGATAGGTGGCAGATATAGAGACGAATATGTAACTGTGGCAGCAGAGCCCATATCAGTGAAGCATGATATAGGAGCATGTCCAGCGAGGATTAACAAACAGTATTCTTTCAGGCTTTTGGGAGTCACAGGATCTGCACGTGTTAGTGCATGGCCGTGTGAGGACATAAAAATATCCACATGGACTGCTCCCAACACGTAATCCATCGCAGGGTATACAGAGGCTGTATCGGGATGAGCCCAGGACATAGGATCCTTGATCATGGAGCAGCCCCCAGGGGGATATGAAACCTCATCCTTAGTCGGATATGTATCAGGGGCATGGTCCTGGGGTGCAGAATCCATGCTTCCAATAGGAGTGTTCTCACGGGCAGATGGAGTGCCCAAAACACAGCCATGCAGCACAGACAACTCCTGACACAGCCTGTCAGCAGTGTCATTCAAGGCCTGCAATACACAATGCAGAAGGCTCACCATTTTTCCAGCAGGATTGCGGAGATCCCGGTTTGGATTAGGCACTCAGTCCACTTGCCAGATAAAAGGGACTTTTAGGTAGATTCACAGGCGCCAGGGAGATGGTGAGCGCACTTGGGTCCCGACGCGTAGTCGCGCCTCAGAGGCACCTCCAACCAGGGGCCCGACGAGTAGGGCCGCACCCGCGCCTCCGGCCAGCTAAGCAGCGCACTTCCTGCAAAGTGTCTCCCGCTCTCCGCTGTCAATTCACCGGAGGGGTGTCGGCTGCCACCCCCCGCAAGCACACCGGGTCAGAGACCTGCGTAGCCGGTATATGTGGACGCGCTCCAGGAGCCCCGGAACCAGCGAGGGATCAAATATGGCGCCCGCGTCAGGAGAGAAGGTCACCTATGTCGGAGCAGGCCCGCAAATCCACTCAGCTCTCCGCACACCGTCCAGACACGAAACAGGCAGCGCAAATGGCAGAGGAATCACTCAGGAGGCTGTGGGGGTAGGTTTGTGGGTTGTTGGGACCACAGGGAAGGATATTTAAGAAGGATCTGCTTGGAGCTCTATCTCCCTGCATCCGCTCACTTTGCTAGCCAAGCCACGCCCCCCAAAAAGAAAATATTTTTAGTAGCAAAACTTACTTTCTGTAGTACAAACTAGGGTGCGCCATCTTTCTATCTTACATGGTGGAGAAGATATAGGCCTGTATTAAATGCGGCCGGCGAGGGGGTTAATTGGCGGAGATTGACGAAAACAAGCAACCCTCGCTGTTTAACCGCCGCGCCGGCCGATCACCCTATTCAATGTTCCGGGGAACCCTCACTGTCAGATGACAGTGAGTATTCCCCCAAACAGCAAGGCTTGCGGCTAATGTTGGGCCACGAGCCTCGCTGTTTTAGCAGCGGCACATGCCGTTTCACCGTCGCTGCAAAAAAAAAAAAAAAAACCCAGCGAGGTGGAAATGGCATGTGCTGGGGTTCAGTTGAATACTGACAGTGCGGCCTGTCAAAGCTCGCAAAAGTAATTGACTATACCCCATAGAGGAATTGGAAGTAGCCCACTCTACGTTTTCTCATTAAAGCGTCGTCACTGAATTGGTAACCGAAAGCACATCAAAAGGAACGTCTCCAGGCTGATGGCATGTCCCCCATTATTCCAGACCATCAGGGATTCTATGCAGTTACCTTCTAATTTTTCTTTACTCCCCTCATCAGCAGTTTGACTGTACATGTGGACTGTGGCAGAACTTTTGAGTGGTGAAACCAGATGCGAAAATGTAAATTTGGGCTCCTCCATCCCAACCCAAGGTCACAAAATGCAACAAAGCATAGAGTGGGCAGGGAAAAACTAGTGTTACCTCCTAGGAATTTTTTGGGGCAGGGTGCCGCTCAACAGGGCAGCACAATGGGGGCGCACCGGGCCCACCGACGTCACAGTTGTGGGCGGCTGTCACTAAAGGGGGCAGGCCCGGCCTCACCGAAGTTCATGAGCTGCCGGGGAAGCGCCGGTCATCGCCGTTGCTGGGCTTCCCCGTGCAAACCGTCGGAGCCGGCACCAGGCTGTTTTAAATCGGGCAGGGCACAGCGCCCTGCTAAAACAGCCTAGCGGGAACACTAAAAAACAGTGGGTGACAGGGGCTGCAGTGGAAGCCTTAGTTCTCAGGGGCCTGGTGCACTGCACCTGCTACACCAATGGTAGTCCGCCTCTGCATGCGGATTAAGAAAAGGGATTTGTCCTCGCAGGGAAGGGAATAAACAAGAAAAATCTAAAATCACTGGTGTAGTATTGGGATGTATTGAATTAGCCTTTACTCAGCATCTAACTGAACAGCTTTTCCCCCAGTGTGTAATTACCACCATGGCTAATTGAATACAACATGTGTACAAGATGGCATTCTAGCATAGTACCTAAAAGCATTAAGAAAATGGTAAAGGAGCAGGGTCGATAACATTCAATGGCTAAACATTCAGATATAAAAAAAAATAACACTTCATATACTTACCGCTCCCAGCATCCATTATGAAAAACTCTTTTCTTCTACTGTTGCTATGATACCTAAGCAAAAAAAAAAGCCATTAACAAAGGAGTTTTTTTTGAATTGGCAAAAGTTATTTTATAAAATGATTAAGCTGGCCACAATCATGCAGGTCTATTGACAATATTTATATAATCATTAGTATGTGACCTCATGCACAGCACTAAGGCCAGTTACACATATAAAACAACCAGCAATCTCGCTGATGGTTGGGATGAACTCCCTTTGTCCCAGACCATGCAAGACTATCGATACACAATTTAATGATCAATGAAAGAATACATCATTCTATCCTTCATTACACTGCACAGCCTCTTGAGAGTACACATCAGAGCAGACCAATTTGCCATTCCAAAATGACAAATCGTACATATGTTACTGGCGATATGGTCGTAGTGTCAACAGCACTTTTTCACTTTTTTTTTTTTTAGTAGACAGGCAGTATTTCATGCCCTACCACCCACTAGCGCCAGAAGCGGGCGGCTGGAGGCTGACGTGGGATGCACAGCACAGCGAGGGTGGGGTGAGGGGGTGCCAGCTGCCACTGAGATGTGTTTGCCATCTTTCAGATGAGTAGGTGTCCAACTCCTGCTGATGCAATTATATATCACCCTCCAACGCGATCAGTGTGGGTAAACTTGCTCCCGTAATATGCAGAGCGGAGAAGGGCAGCGGTGGGAGCCCAAACATCTGTCTCCTGCAGGGGAATATACAGTGAAGGGAGGCAGTATGTGGTACATTCAGAGAAGATGGGCAGGCTGGGAGACATAGTAATTGGGGGCAGAGTGGGGAAACATACAGTGAAAGGGCCAGAGTGGGGGGACATACAGTGAGAGGGGGTCAGGCAGTGGAATATACAGTGAGAGGGGGTCAGGCAGTGGAATATACAGTGAGAGGGGGTCAGGCAGTGGAATATACAGTGAGGGGGGGGTCAGGCAGTGGAATATACAGTGAGAGGGGGTCAGGCAGTGGAATATACAGTGAGAGGGGGTCAGGCAGTGGAATATACAGTGAGAGGGGGTCAGGCAGTGGAATATACAGTGAGAGGGGGTCAGGCAGTGGAATATACAGTGAGAGGGGGTCAGGCAGTGGAACATACAGTGAGAGGGGGTCAGGCAGTGGAATATACAGTGAAAGGGGGGCAGAGTGGAATATACAGTGAAAGGGGGGCAGAGTGGGGGACATACTGAGAAGGGGGGGGGGTCAGGTTGGGAATACACAGTGAAAGGGCACGCTGGAGGACATACAGTGAATGGGGGCAGAGTGGGGGACCATTCTGATGTGATTAATGGTTCAAAGAATGTCAGGCTGAATGGTTGGCCCCCACACATTTTCACGTCACCATATCTGGCCCTCTTTGCAAAAAGTTTGGACACCCCTGCACTAGGGTGTGGGAGAATAAAATAGTGAACATTAGAACATTGACCTAAACCCATGACCTATACCCTTCTGGCGTGTACTCAGCATATGTTAATGTACAGGGATATTGCATCAAAGAATGAGCTCATTGCAATAACTAGGTTTGCTGAAGATTTTCTACAGTCCATTCAAAATTGACGGCGTCCTTGGAAGGGCCAGTGTTATTAGATTGTGAGGGCCTGAAACAAACATTTTCCACAACCAGCCTGATAAACCAGAGATGCCATATTGGTCAAATTGATACTATATTTGGTAGATATCAGAGAGCCACTCAGCAGGGTTGTACCCACCTCAACCCTTAAGAGCTAGTGGAAACAGCTCATGTGCAGGACTTTATACTGTCACTAAGAAATAGGCAGTACTCAATGCGGGGGCGAGTGGGTTAAACGGCGGGGATCACAGAAAACTGCCACGCCGGCTGCCTTCCTTCTGGGGGAATCCCCCAAACAGCGAGGCTTGCGGCTAATGCAGGGAGCCCGCTGAATTTAGCCACGAGTCTCACCGTTTCTGCGGCCGCATACGCCAATTTCCCCTTCGAGATCTAGACCTCTCAGCCAAGAATTGTGCTCTCCTCCTCCAAGTGTGAAGCAAGTAGCACAGGGTGAGAAGCTGCTTCAAACTCTCAATTGCTGAAAAGTACAGCACAAACTGCAACACAGCTACTCCGTCTGCCATCTTTGCTGCAATGCTGGGAGCAGAACCCACTCCCTCCCTTTTCCCTTTGTGACCTCATCTCAAACAGCCCAAAGGTCCATTTTTAATGACACCAGCAAGGAAAGACAGGGCTGATCCGTTTTCAGTGTGAAAGGGCCTTACCCGAGAATAACCCGGATTGAATTGCAGTGTAAATGGGGTCTGAGGCAGGGCATGCCCTGGCAATTTCCCGTGTTCGATTTCCCGGGTCCTACCCGGTATTCTGGTGTAAAAGTGGTATAAGATTACCCGTGAGATAGAACATCCGGAGAAGCAGCACCAACGTGCGGGACTTGGAGCACAGCACGGAGACAACACTGCCTGGCAGCTGCAACAGGAGAAAGTGACACCTGCGAAGCAGAGAAAGGAGTATGCCGGGAACGGGAAGAGGTGAGTAGCCAGGGTCCATCTGCAAGGACTCGGGACGGGGGGAGCACAGCAGCCAACTCCCGCTCGCGACCTCTGCCAGACACTCTACGCCCCCGACCGCGGCATTTGATTAGAAAGGCAGGCAGCGAACAGCTGAACACAGGACCTAGTCGAGCCAGCCTGAGAAGGGGGCACACGGAGCGCCCAGACCCAGGCAACCATGAACCCCTACCCAGGATACCCCTGAGCACACTGCACCCACCTACGTGTAACACCCGAGGACTGCGGGCCAGCACCCTCCGCACAGCATCCTCAATGAGGACCCTGAAAACCATCGCAGGGCAGCTCTATTACACAGGCAAGCGGGACGCCGCACCTGTGCCCACCGGTAACTTACCTTTTCAACCTCGGACCTATTACCCAGCAAACTTTTGGGATCCCCTGAACTGGAACAATCTTTTCTATCCCATTATTACTGTCAATTGTCTCCCTTATATGTGTATGTATACCTGTACCACTGTCTAATTTTTTAAACCCTTGTATTTTTGCACTGAAAGTTTATTTGAACACGGAAACCTGCCTATCAATTACATCACCGCACCCAACACCAAGGGGCTAATCGCTACATTCAGTCTACCTTAAATTGCATTAAATAAAACGGGTATGGATGAAAACCGGACTAGGACAAAACCGCCGGACCGGACATCAAACTCTGCATTTTGGAGCTTGTAGCCTCCGGTCCGGGGGGTGTCCTGTCCGGGGGGCTGCCTGTCACCAGGCAGAGGAGGAGGGGGAGAATAAAGCCTCCCTGTATGGTCCAGGCATGTAGTAAAAACCGGACGGTCCAGACCACACGGGGAGGCTGTAATCTCCCCTCCCCATGTCCCTGCCTGGTGATAGCTATCACAGGGACCCCCGACAAGACACCCCCCAGACAGGACACCCCCCGGACAGGACCCTACAAGTTCCGGACTGCAGATTTTGATGTCCTGTCCGGCGGTCCGGAGTGTAGTCCGGGTCCGGTTTTTACATACTAGTCCCAAATAAAACTGTTATGCCCTGTATGGCAGGCAGCCCCATTCACTCACAGGAAGGCACAATAGAAATATGGGTATGAGACTACAGAATTATTAGGAGTGATGTGGCTGCTCTTTTACTTGTTTAAAACCTGCAAACAATTTGTACGCTATTGCTCCGGTCAATAGCACGTAAAGCTGACCTAGATTACACCACACGTTTTCCAGGCTATTTATCCTTGTCCCGCGTTACACAGCTGCCAGCACCCGAGAAGCGCGCTGCCGGTAAGCTCGTGTGACACACCATTCAGGCCGGGCCAGGCTCTGTAACGGGCATTAGCCGGCTGTATCTGCATACGACCACAATAGCGTTGTCGGTAATACGGTACAGGGGGCAGACGGTTACTAACGCTGAGGTGAGACGTAGAACCAGGCGCCCGGCCATGTGACGGCTGCTCGGGGCCCCAGCTCCGGTCACTAACCTGTAGCAGCGACGCTCAACCGGTCCCAGGTACAGTACAAACGGCCTCACTCACACAGAAATTCAAATCTCCACCTGACTCCTAAGACACGCACGTGACGAGGGATGAGCAGCACTTATTGGTTGGTTTAAAGAACATCCCGAGCCTCGTATCCTGTACGTCACCGCGCTGCCTGCCGGGAAACGTAGTTTTATATTTCTTATATCGCATCCATCAAGGTAAATTATCATGGCCCTCCAGCTGTTGTTGAACTACAGATCCCAGCATGACCTGCTACAGTGTTTCTATTTGCCAATGCTAAACCTGTTGCGGGGCATGCGGGGATCTGTAGTTCAACAACAGCTGGAGGGCCAAAGGTTCCCCATCCCTGAAGTAGATTATAGTTCCCCTTCAGTTACAGTTACTGCAGTTACATAGATTATAGTTCCCCTTCAGTTAGTTACTGCATTGTATAATAGCACTTTTTAATTATCCCAGCTAGTTCCTCTTCTGCAAATGTAACTATTTCCCCCCTGAATTTGTTCCGCTGCACTCATCCCGGAGTGGGGGAGCAGAAGCTGCAGGTGTACTGGGGCGGTGATACCTAGAAAGCAGTAAAACCCCTAAAAATAGGTTTTGTATAGGGAGAGCTAGTCCCCTGCGCGTCTAGCTGGCTTCCTGGTCAAACCACGCCACCTATCTGCTCCACATGTCTTATTCGCTCCATAAGAAGCACACACTTTTTCCCCCACATTTTTAGGGAGAAAAAGTGCGTTTTATGGTCCGAAAAATACGGTAAGTTTTTTCCTAAAACTCAGAAATAAAATTACATAGTGCAAAGTATTGTTTGTGGAAAGTACAGTAATTTATATTCCTCTGAATGCACTCACATGCGATTAGAAAAAAACAGCTTTGAGATCCTCTTAATAGGACCAATGATGTTCTTCAGGTTCCTCGCATATATTCATATGTCAGCAACTCTGGGCAACTCAAAGTGAAAGAACATAGTGCAATTCCACCTTTATACCATTAAAAATGTATTATACAAATACACTCACAGTAAAATAAAGATAATTAGCATATCACCACAATGGGTAAAAAGTTTCCACTCCTTGTCCATATATTTGGTTCCCCTGGAAACGCCGGCAGTTCCGGAGGATTCAGTACTGAATCCCGGCGGTCGGGATCCAGGCGTTCAGAATCCCGACGCCGGAATCCCGACAGCCGAAATGCCGACAAGGGGGGGACGTGGATCGCCCCCCCTTGCGGGCTCGCTGCGCTCGCCACGCAGCGGGCCCGGTGCCTCGCTACGCTCGGCACACTAATTTATTCTCCCTCCAGGGGTGTCGTGGACACCCCAGGAGGGAGAATGTGTCGGCATTTCGGCGGTCGGGATTCCGGCGTCGGGATTCTGAACGCCGGGATCCCGACCGCCGGGATTTTAACTGCATCCCGTTCCGGACTCCGTCAGCCACCCACAGGAATCGGAGAATGGAGTGTCCAACACAAGGTGATAAGGTTGATGTTCCTGCTCCCCCCACATGCGCTGCTCTGCTCCCCACCTGTCAAGCCACGTGTCTCCCCACTTGCTGGGCCGCATTGCATTGGAAAATCAGTACAAAATAGAAAACTGGTTTAACCCCTTCCCGACATTTGACGTATATATACGTCATGGCCGGGATGTACTTCCCGACACATGACGTATATATACGTCATGACTTTAAACTGTCCCCGCGTCTATAGACGCGGTGACAGTTTAAACATGTCTGCTGTCCCTGACAGCAGACATGTCCCTGCATGCCCAGGGGGGGTGGTGATGCCTCCCCCCCGTCGGCGATCGCTGTGATTGGCTGTTCAATGTGAACAGCCAGTCGCAGCGTTTTCCTGTGTTACCGGCGAATCAGACGCTCGGTAACACAGGTGTCAATCACCGCCGGGTGTGAGGGGGCATGAGGGGGTCACCGGTGATGACCACACCTCACCCCACCTCACCCCACCTGCCCCCAAGGCTGTGATTGGTCCGTCGGACCGACGGACCAATCACAGCCAAGGCGCGTCATTTAAACTAACGGTGACTGCGCTGCAGACGCCATTCCGGTCTGGAATTGCGTGCAGAGCGGTCACCGGCCACTCTGTCGTGCTATACATACCTGAACCTTGCCTGATACTTACCTGATCACCGCTGATCAACGCTGGTAGCGTGCTGCCAGCAGCTGGATGCTTCCTGGATCTTGTGACTTCCTGTGTCCTGCTGCTGCAGTGTCATAGAGTCACAGATCGTGAGAGATAGTGACAGATAGTGACAGAGTGACAGAGAGTGATAGAGAGTGATAGAGAGTGCTATATTTTGTGTCTGCTGCACCCCTTTTGTGCTGATCAGTATATCTGTGCTGATCAGCAACTTTTTGGTGTTTTTTTTTTTATATATATACCGTCAGTTGCACCAAAGGTTGTGCTGCCTGTGCAACTGACTGCTGCCCCCCCTTTTGTGCTGATCAGTTTAAATTAATTAACTGATCAGCAACTTTTTGGGGGTCCAGGTTTTTTTTTTTTATATATACCCTGTCAGGTTGCACCCACAGTTGTCTGCCTGCTGCCCCTCACTGCTAATCAGTGTTGCATCACTGCATCACTGATCTGCAGTTTTTTTTTGGGGGGGGGGGGATTGCAGTGGGGTTTTGTTTTTACACCCACGTTGCTTTTGTGGGTGCTTTTGTGGGTGTCCTGTGGCCGCTGATCAGTGACGTACATCACTGAACAGCATTTTTGGCACAGGGTTGATATCATTTTTTTTCTGCAGTTTTTTTAAATTTTTTTTTTTTTTTGGAGAGTGCTGTGGTTTATTACACCCACGTTGCTTTTGTGGGTGTCCTGTGGCCGCTGATCAGTGACGTACATCACTGAACAGCATTTTTGGCACAGGGTTGATATAATTTTTTTTCTGCAGTTTTTTTAAATTGTTTTTTTTTTTGGAGAGTGCTGTGGTTTATTACACCCACGTTGCTTTTGTGGGTGTCCTGTGGCCGCTGATCAGTGACGTACATCACTGAACAGCATTTTTGGCACAGGGTTGATATAATTTTTTTTCTGCAGTTTTTTTAAATTGTTTTTTTTTTGGAGAGTGCTGTGGTATTTTTTTTTTTTAAATTGTTTTTACACCCACGTTGCTTTTGTGTTTTTGCTTTTCGCTGTTCAGTGACGGACGTTACTGACCAACATCTGTGCTCAATTTTTGGCGCAGGACCTTTTTTTTTTTTTTTTTTTTTAACCCCTTCAATTTTTATTTTTTTTATTGGGATCAAATTACTGTATAAAGTATTTTTTTTTCTGCACTACATACACACTACACACTACATACCCCCCGTGTTGAAATAAAGTTTGTACCCCCCCTACACTATACACGTGTTGAAACATTACACTTACAGAAACACAAAAATAAAAATGGCATCCCAAATGTCATCCCAAATGTCATCCCAGTCATCCAGAAGAATGTATTCAGCGGAGGAGGCATATGCCATGCTTGCCTCTGACTCTGACACAGCCAGTGATGCAAGCGGGGAATTTGAAGGATTCGTCTTAAGCTCCTCTTCCTCCTCTAGTGATGAGGGACCCCCTCAAAGACGCCCCCGTAGAGCAGCTGAGACCCCCCCCCCCCCAAATGATTGATCCCGTATGGACCCCACCACCAGACAATTTTGAGCCCCAGGTTCCTGAGTTTTTGGCCATCCCAGGAATCCAATTTGATTCAACAGGTCTCAGAGAAATTGACTTTTTCAAATTATTTTTCTCTGATGATTTTATAAATTTAATGGTGGACCAAAGTAATTTATATGCCCAGCAGTTTATTGCTCAAAACCCCACGTCATCATTTGCTAGGTGGACCCCTGTAGATGCAGTAGAGATGATGACGTTTTGGGGTCTGGTGTTACATATGGGCATAGTAAAAAAGCCAGAAATTAGGCAATATTGGAGTACAGATGTTCTGTACAGCACCCCATTTTACCGTATGGCTATGACTCGGACTCGTTTTGAGACAATCCTTAAATTTTTACATTACACCGATAATGCACAGTGCCCACCCAGAGATGATCCCACCTTTGACCGGCTATTCAAAGTCAGGCCGGTCATTGATCATTTCAGTGCCAAATTTGCAGAGATGTATATCCCTGAAAAATTTATTTGTATCGACGAGTCCCTTATACATTTTAAAGGAAGGGTTAAATTCCGCCAGTACCTTCCCAGTAAGAGGGCAAGGTATGGCATAAAAATGTATAAACTGTGTGAAAGCACCTCAGGGTACACCCACAGGTTTAGGGTATATGAAGGGAAGGATTCAAGAATTGAACCGCCAGAATGCCCCCCCTCCCTCGTAGGTGTTAGTGGAAAAATTGTCTGGGATTTAGTGCACCCCTTCCTGGATAAAGGTTATCACCTCTATGTGGATAACTTTTACACTAGCATCCCCCTGTTTAAGGCCCTTGGTTCAAGAGGTACAGCAGCTTGCGGTACTGTGCGCAAGAACCAAAGAGGCCTCCCAAAAACACACATTGCCCAAGTACTGAGAAGTGGTGAAAGCAGGGCACAATCCACCGAAAATATGTTGTTGGTCAAATATAAGGACAAGAGGGATGTCCTTATACTGACAACAATTCATGGAGACAGTACCACCTCCATCCCTGTACGAGGTACCAGTACCCACACCTCAAAACCTAATTGTATCCTAGATTACAATAAGTACATGGGCGGAGTGGATCTTTCAGATCAGGTACTGAAGCCGTACAGTCCCCTGCGGAAAACAAAAATCTGGTACAAGAAGCTGGCCGTGTATATCATCCAGATGGCACTGTATAACGCTTACGTGCTATTCCGTTCTACCAGCCAGAGGGGGACATTTATGCACTTTCAAGAGGAAGTCATAAAGGGCCTAATATTTGGGAACCAGCAGGCAGAGGGCCCCAGTACTTCTAGTACTGGCCCCCGTATTGTACCAGGGCAGCATTTTCCTAACGAAATCCCCTCCACTGCAAGAAAGGGCAGGACACAAAAAGGTGCAAAGTTTGCTATAAAAAGGGAATAAGAAAGGATACTATTTTCCACTGTGAAACTTGCCCCGACAAACCCGGCCTATGTATAAAGGAGTGTTTTAAAATATACCACACATCTATGGATTATTAGGTTCATCATTTCACCGTGCTTCGGGGGTCTTGCTAATGCCACATAGCACCCACCATTCATTCCACCAGAATCTGAGCTGCAAAATCCAAAAATCACTCCTTCCCTTCTGAGTCCTGCCATGCACCCAACTGGTATTTTTTGGTCACATATGAGGCATTGCCATACTCGGGAGAAATTGGGGCACAGATTTTGGGGTGCTTTGTCTCCTTCATTCCTTGTGAAAATGAAAAATTTTGAGCCAGAACTGCATTTTTGTGTAAAAAATGTAATTTTTCATTTGCACAGCCCAGTTGTATCAAAATTGGTGAAACCCCTGGGGGTTTGAAATGTACACTATACCCCTAGATGAATTCCCTGAGGGGTGTAGTTTGCAAAATGGGGTCACTTGTGGGGGGGGTTCCACTGTATTGGTGCTTCGGGGGTCTTGCTAATGCGACATAGCACCCACCAACATTCCACCAGAATCTGTGCTGCAAAATCCAAATATCACTCCTTCCCTTCTGAGTCCTGCCATTTTTTGGTCACATATGAGGCATTGCCGTACTCGGGAGAAATTGGGGCACAGATTTTGGGGTGCTTTGTCTCCTTCATTCCTTGTGAAAATGAAAAATTTTGAGCCAGAACTGCATTTTTGTGTAAAAAATGTAATTTTTCATTTGCACAGCCCAGTTGTATCAAAATTGGTGAAACCCCTGGGGGTTTGAAATGTACACTATACCCCTAGATGAATTCCCTGAGGGGTGTAGTTTGCAAAATGGGGTCACTTGTGAGGGGGTTCCACTGTATTGGTGCTTCGGGGGTCTTGCTAATGCGACATAGCACCCACCAACATTCCACCAGAATCTGAGCTGCAAAATCCAAAAATCACTCCTTCCCTTCTGAGTCCTGCCATGCACCCAACTGGTATTTTTTGGTCACATATGAGGCATTGCCATACTCGGGAGAAATTGGGGCACAGATTTTGGGGTGCTTTGTCTTCTTCATTCCTTGTGAAAATGAAAAATTTTGAGCCAGAACTGCATTTTTGTGTAAAAAATGTAATTTTTCATTTGCACAGCCCAGTTGTATCAAAATTGGTGAAACCCCTGGGGGTTTGAAATGTACACTATACCCCTAGATGAATTCCCTGAGGGGTGTAGTTTGCAAAATGGGGTCACTTGTGGGGGGGGTTCCACTGTATTGGTGCTTCGGGGGTCTTGCTAATGCGACATAGCACCCACCAACATTCCACCAGAATCTGTGCTGCAAAATCCAAATATCACTCCTTCCCTTCTGAGTCCTGCCATTTTTTGGTCACATATGAGGCATTGCCGTACTCGGGAGAAATTGGGGCACAGATTTTGGGGTGCTTTGTCTCCTTCATTCCTTGTGAAAATGAAAAATTTTGAGCCAGAACTGCATTTTTGTGTAAAAAATGTAATTTTTCATTTGCACAGCCCAGTTGTATCAAAATTGGTGAAACCCCTGGGGGTTTGAAATGTACACTATACCCCTAGATGAATTCCCTGAGGGGTGTAGTTTGCAAAATGGGGTCACTTGTGGGGGGGTTCCACTGTATTGGTGCTTCGGGGGTCTTGCTAATGCGACATAGCACCCACCAACATTCCACCAGAATCTGAGCTGCAAAATCCAAATATCACTCCTTCCCTTCTGAGTCCTGCCATGCACCCAAATGGTATTTTTTGGTCACATGTGAGGCAT
Organism: Crinia signifera; assembly: GCF_055691185.1. Taxonomy (NCBI): domain Eukaryota; kingdom Metazoa; phylum Chordata; class Amphibia; order Anura; family Myobatrachidae; genus Crinia; species Crinia signifera. The sequence continues at coordinate 167,478,386 of NC_139220.1, forward strand.
TGCCGTACTCGGGAGAAATTGGGGCACAGATTTTGGGGTGCTTTGTCTCCTTCATTCCTTGTGAAAATGAAAAATTTTGAGCCAGAACTGCATTTTTGTGTAAAAAATGTAATTTTTCATTTGCACAGCCCAGTTGTATCAAAATTGGTGAAACCCCTGGGGGTTTGAAATGTACACTATACCCCTAGATGAACTCCCTGAGGGGTGTAGTTTGCAAAATGGGGTCACTTGTGGGGGGGTTCCACTGTATTGGTGCTTCGGGGGTCTTGCTAATGCGACATAGCACCCACCAACATTCCACCAGAATCTGAGCTGCAAAATCCAAATATCACTCCTTCCCTTCTGAGTCCTGCCATTTTTTGGTCACATATGAGGCATTGCCGTACTCGGGAGAAATTGGGGCACAGATTTTGGGGTGCTTTGTCTCCTTCATTCCTTGTGAAAATGAAAAATTTTTAGCCAGAACTGCATTTTTGTGTAAAAAATGTAATTTTTCATTTGCACAGCCCAGTTGTATCAAAATTGGTGAAACCCCTGGGGGTTTGAAATGTACACTATACCCCTAGATGAATTCCCTGAGGGGTGTAGTTTGCAAAATGGGGTCACTTGTGAGGGGGTTCCACTGTATTGGTGCTTCGGGGGTCTTGCTAATGCGACATAGCACCCACCAACATTCCACCAGAATCTGAGCTGCAAAATCCAAAAATTACTCCTTCCCTTCTGAGTCCTGCCATGCACCCAACTGGTATTTTTTGGTCACATATGAGGCATTGCCATACTCGGGAGAAATTGGGGCACAGATTTTGGGGTGCTTTGTCTCCTTCATTCCTTGTGAAAATGAAAAATTTTGAGCCAGAACTGCATTTTTGTGTAAAAAATGTAATTTTTCATTTGCACAGCCCAGTTGTATCAAAATTGGTGAAACCCCTGGGGGTTTGAAATGTACACTATACCCCTAGATGAATTCCCTGAGGGGTGTAGTTTGCAAAATGGGGTCACTTGTGGGGGGGTTCCACTGTATTGGTGCTTCGGGGGTCTTGCTAATGCGACATAGCACCCACCAACATTCCACCAGAATCTGTGCTGCAAAATCCAAATATCACTCCTTCCCTTCTGAGTCCTGCCATTTTTTGGTCACATATGAGGCATTGCCGTACTCGGGAGAAATTGGGGCACAGATTTTGGGGTGCTTTGTCTCCTTCATTCCTTGTGAAAATGAAAAATTTTGAGCCAGAACTGCATTTTTGTGTAAAAAATGTAATTTTTCATTTGCACAGCCCAGTTGTATCAAAATTGGTGAAACCCCTGGGGGTTTGAAATGTACACTATACCTCTAGATGAATTCCCTGAGGGGTGTAGTTTGCAAAATGGGGTCACTTGTGGGGGGGTTCCACTGTATTGGTGCTTCGGGGGTCTTGCTAATGCGACATAGCACCCACCAACATTCCACCAGAATCTGAGCTGCAAAATCCAAAAATCACTCCTTCCCTTCTGAGTCCTGCCATGCACCCAAATGGTATTTTTTGGTCACATGTGAGGCATTGCCATACTCGGGAGAAATTGGGGCACAGATTTTGGGGTGCTTTGTCTCCTTCATTCCTTGTGAAAATGAAAAATTTGGAGCCAGAACTGCATTTTTGTGTAAAAAAATTAATTTTTCATTTTCACTGCCCAGTTGTACCACAATTAGTGAAACCCCTGGGGGTTTGAAATGTACACTATACCCCTAGATGAATTCCCTGAGGGGTGTAGTTTGCAAAATGGGGTCACTTGTGGGGGGGTTCCTAACTTTTAGCATCTTATGGTGCCTAAAACCTACATGGTGCCTAAAAAATAATCTCATAAAAAGGAGGCTCCAAAATCAAGTAGGTGCTCCTTCTATTATGAAGCCTGTGGTTTGGTCAACGTGCACACTAGGGCCACATATAGGATATTTATGAAAACAAAAGAATTGGGGGAATCAATTTTTAGTCACATTTCTCTAGTAAAATCTACTGTGTTCCTTAGAAAAATGTATTAAAATTGCAAATCTGCAAAAAAAATGAAATTTTGAAATTTCACCTACACTTTGTTTTAATTCCTGTGAAACACCTAAAGGGTTAACAAACTTCCAAAATGCTGTTTTGAATACTGTGAGGGGTGCAGTTTTTGAAATGGCATCATTTATGGAGGTGTCTCACATACAAGTCCCTCAAAGTCACATCAGAACTGAACTGGTCCCTAAAAAAATCAGTGTTTGAAATTTTCTTGAAAATTTGAGAATTTGCTATTCATATTTTAAGCCTCCTAGTGTCCAAAAAAATTAAAAGGAGGCTGAAATAATGATGGAAACATAAAGTAGACATATGGTCTATGTTAGTTATTAACTATTTTGAGTGGTATGATTATTTGTCTCACAAGCAGAAAATTTAACATTTTGAAAATTGCTAAATTTTCCATTTTTTTACGACATTTTGGTATTTTTCACAAAAAAACACAGACTGTATCGACCCAAATTTACCACTAACTTGAAGTACAATGTGTCACGAGAAAACAATCTCAAAATCACTGGGATAAGTAAAAGCAAAAAAAAGTTATCCCCACTTAAGTGATACATGTCAGATTTGAAAAAAAGGGCTCTGTCAGGAAGGCAAAAACATGCTGCGTCAGGAAGGGGTTAAGCCATGATAAAACGGAACTGTACCGGCTAAAATGGTACAGTTGGAGGGTCTGCATGTGCAATGTATATTGAAATATTTTTATTTACTATGGTTCTGTACTTTTTTTTTTATTATGCTATTTATTCTCTCTCTATTATGTAAATTTCTCCATTGTGAGACAAATAAAGGAATTCTATTCTGTCTGCAGCGTCATCAGTGTCTCCTCTTGCTCCCCTGGGAGTTACCCGCACTGCCCTCAGACATCAGCGATCATCTGCCCTGCGATGTGGATTGTGTGTCCCTTTATCCCGCAACATGCTGCACAGTGCACTTTATATGGCGCTGATGGGAAGTCTGCCGGCAGACTCTCTGCCCACGATCAATTCATTGGGTGAGCTATCATTATCATTTGAACTAACCAATGAACTGACACCTGCAATTATAAGACAGTTGTCACAAAACGGAGGTTGTCAGTGCTCCCCAGCTGCAAACAGAGATGTATCTGTCTAAAGTCATACAGCATTTTTATCATTATGCCTAGACTACTGCAATGCCCTCTATCTTGGTCTCCAAGCAATAGAGCTACACCACTTGCAGATGGTACAAAATGCAGCTACGAGGCTACCGTGTTTCCCCGATAATAAGACACTGTCTTATTTTTTTTTCCCCAACAAAAAACATCATAGGCCTTATTTTCGGGGTAGGGCTTATTTTAAAGTATCATGCCCCCAGTCCTTACACAGCCCCCATTCCTCCTTTTAAAGTAACATGCCCAAGTCCTTCTTACACAGCCCCCATTCCTCCTTTTAAAGTAACATGCCCGAGTCCTTCTTACACAGCCCCCATTCCTCCTTTTAAAGTAACATGCCCGAGTCCTTCTTACACAGCCCCCATTCCTTCTTTTAAAGTAACATGCCCGAGTCCTTCTTACACATCCCCCATTCCTTCTTTTAAAGTAACATGCCCGAGTCCTTCTTACACAGCCCCCATTCCTTCTTTTAAAGTAACATGCCCCAAGTCCTGCTCCTCACCAACAATACAGCACTTTTCAGTTCTTCTTCTTCTTGTTTTCCGCCTGCGCCACTGCTCCCTCCGTGTACAGCAGCCGTGTGATGTGCACAGTGACGTCACGCGCTGGGCGCAGTGCATCCCTGGGACCGGGAGCTGCAACAGCTTCTACGGTACAGTAGAAGCCTGTACAAGCAAGGCGTCGGTGAAGGGGGTTAGTGGGGGTGGAGATGGGGTTACAGAAGTTAGTGCACCCACTCAGCTTAGGGAAATTTTGATAGGGCTTATTTTCGGGGGAGGTCTTATTTTGGACCAGTGTCCAAAATCTGGGGTAGGGCTTATTTTCGGGGAGGTCTTATTATCGGGGAAACACGGTAGTAACCAACCAGCCCCATTCCAGACACAGAACAACCATTCTCTACTCACTTAACTGGCTTCCTGAAGATGGCAAATCACTTTCAAGATTGGCTTACTTACTTTCAAATCAAAGCCCTTTATGACCAGGGCCAAAGGTACTTGAAGCATTTTCTGATTCCTGATTGTGATCTGCAAAAGATGGAGTGTTAATTGTACCTAAAATCTCCCTGAATCCATCTGTGGGGTTGAGCTTTCAGCATTGTGGATCAGACTCTATAAAACTCTTTTCCTACACAGATAATGAGGCCTCTACTCAAGAATCCTTCAAAAATAGACAAAATCCTTACCTAATAACTCAAGCTGTTAACTAATATCCACAGTTATTGTAAGCTTGATTTGTATTGTAAGCTTGTTTTGTATTTTGTGCTAAGTCCTATTAAGAGAAAAGTTCTAAATAAATATAATATAATTATCATCTGATCACCAAGTATGTGACCAGTCTGATACAGTAGCATGGATGGCTGCAAGAAGAGAATTTTCCTGCAGCTGTAGTGGGACCAGTATTTTTTGCTTCCCAGAGAAAATAAACAAACCATTTGGCCCCTACATGAAAAAAAAACCACATTGGTCCCCACAGAAAACAAATAACAAATCAATCAATAACACTGTCCACCATAGAACACAAAAATAAAACACTTTGGCCCCAAAATTAACAGCACAGTACAGTCTGCTTGGAGAACACATGAGGTCTGTTATGCCAATGCCAGATGTTTTCAATGTGGAGTGCCCCAGGAAGTAGAGTTAATAAAGCACTCGAGTCACTGCCCAGCTGCCATCTTATGCTCTTAGAGAGCAAGTAAGGACCTTAAAAGGTTGAACTTGATGGACATAAATCTTCTTTCAACCTAAACTACTATGTCGCTATGACAGTATAACAGCAGGACACCCGACTAGCTTACTCCCTGTCACTTTTTTTTCTCTAAATCTGATTTGTGGCCTATGTGGTCTCCGAGCCGCACCCTGAGCAATGAGCCATGATTACAGTCACTAGGACTAACACTGTGGCACTTTGGGCCTTATTCTGGTTCACTTCATCTGGCAAATTCCTTCTTAGATGGACAAAACCATGTGCACTGCAGGTGGAGTGGATGTTACTTGTGCAGAAATAATTAGATTTGGGTGGGGTTTTACTTCAAAGTGAGATCTATATTGCAGTGTCAAAATAAAGCAGCCAGTATTTACCCTGTACAGAAAATAACTCACACAAATCTATTTCTCTCTGCACATGTTACATCTGCCCCCCCTGCAGTGCACATGGTTTTGTCCATCTAAGAAGGAATTTGCCAGAAGGAGTGAACCAGAATAGTTGAAATACCTGTGCTTCACCTAATTCACTCATTCAAAATAGCTCCTTAAAATTTCTGAGCAGTTTTTAGAGAAAAAAAAAGATTGCCAGTTAAGTGGGTAATGGTATAATATAGCCTCAACCATCAGCATTTACTTACATATTGTTTGAAATACATTATATAGCCATAATCATGCGGTGGATGACACTTCTTAACTTGGGACAAATATATGAGCAAGTGTGTTGGCATTGTTATAACATCATCGTTTGCTCATTAAGGAAACATTACTTGGTAGCAGCTGCACATATGACAGCATCTGTCATATCTCTATGGGCACTAATTCCAGTGAGCACATGCTGGTGGGAGTGTCTGCACTGCAGTAACTCAGGGCTGCTGTTTATATAAGGTGCTGGACCAGATAAAACTTAAGCTTGTGTATCACAGGACTGGGAGTAAAGACCCTTCTGGATATCAACCATAACAGACTACACATCGCAAGCAACGGCACAATAAGATGGTTATAACAATTTCTATGAAATTAAAGTCCTTGAAATATTTATATACACAGAACTCTGAGAAGTGAAATCCTGCATGAGTGATGAATTCCTCAAGACGGTAAGATGTCTCAATAATTCAGTTATTACTGTTTAGTAACATGAACAAACTAAATGGAAGTTCTAAGCTGGAATTTTGTTACACATATTTAGCATTTTGTTTTAACACCAATAGAATTAGAAAATACAGATTCAATGGCATATATTATACAGTCACAGTATAGTATAACAGTAATTTGTTTAGTGCACTTTGTCAGCCTGCATTAATAAGCAATTTACATTTATTTTATTATAACAGGTTTTTGTATTAGAACATAATAAAGCATCCAAACAATGTATCTTCACAATCATTCATTTTAACAGGTTTGGGTTTATGGTACATATCAATACACACACACACACACACACACACGGATACACACACAAAGGGGCTGTTGCTAACAAGGTACTTAATAATATTTAGAGGGATATCTATTAAATGGAATACATATATATGGCTGGCAGTCAGGGTACCCCGGGTGAGAACACCGACAGTTGCATCTGGTTGCATCTCCACCTACCTCCTAACACTCTACTTGATGCCTAACGCTAACGCTGCCTCCCCGCAGCCTAACCTTAAAACTCTCCATTTGGGCCAATCACTAATCCTTGACCCCTCCCCCCAACCCTAACTCCCCCAACTCTAACACCTTCCTAATGCTAAGGGGTAAATTACTAAGATGGGAGTTCTATTTAAGATGAATCTACTTCTTATTTATTTAGCATCTTGTAGAATATAATAAATACAATTTAATTGGTTGTTACGGGCAACATCCCATCTTCAGTAGCACTCCTATATAATTTACCACTAAGAATCCCCCGCATATTTACGAATGAGATATCAGCTGTCTGGATTTCTGGTGTAGGCATTTCCACTGATGTTGGGACTCTGGCGCCGGTGTTGTGGCCACCGGTCGGGATTATAGTGCTGGGATTTCAACTGTCGGCATTATGATCGTTGTCATGGTGAATGCATCCCCTATCAAAGCTTGGAGAGAAATAACGTGTAGAGTGATAAAGTAACAATCAACCTGCCATTTTTCAAACCCAGCTGCAAAATGGCAGCAATAATCTGATTGGTTAGTCTCTCACTGAAGTAAATGAAAATCCTTTTAAAGAGATTTATCCAAGCTTGAAGAGAGATAACGTGGAGAGAAAAGTACCAATTAATCAATGCTTGTGATTTGATAGGATGTATTAAAAAAATTACTGCAGCAAATTGGTTGGGACTTTATCTATCTCTGATATATAAAAATGGAAGAAAATAACATGATATACGGGAGTAAGATTATTATGAAGCAATTTAACCCTTTGAGTGCCAACCTCTCTTTGGGGTTTATTCTAGTTCATTCTTTCTGACAAAATCCTTCTTAGATGGACAAAACCATGTGCACTGCAGGGGGGCAGATGTAACATGTGCAGATAGAATTAGATTTGGGTGAGTTATTTTGTTTCTGTGCAGGGAAAATACTGACTGCTTTATTTTACACTGCAATATAGATCTCACTTTGAAGAAAAACCCCACCCAAATCTAATTCTCTCTGCACAAGTAACACCTGCCCCCCTGCAGTACACATGGTTTTGTCCATCTAAGAAGGATTTTGTCAGAAAGAATGAACTAGAATAAACCCCCTTGAGAGATTTTACAAATATCCACTAAAAATGCCAGAGTTGGTTTTATTGGCTATATAAATTCACATAAATAATTATATTTCCTATATAAAGGCAAACATTACAGGTCATTATGATGAATACAAAATGTTTGCTTGGCAGTTTTCACACCTATTTTTACAAATGAACTTGCCACTCAAAGGGTTAAAAACCCAACCTAATAGGATCATAAGAAAACAATGTGTAGTATTTAATATTCTTATAGTAGTTGCATTGAATTAATATAATTTCTCATAACTTTCTCCTTTTAATATGCACATTTACTCATTGTCCACATACATTTTGATCCTTTACAAGTTCTGTTTAGATCAGTATATTTGAAGCATCACTTCTTTGCCAGTAAACAATTGTTATGATAGGCAACAACTGGCAATTCTGACCTCCTATTAAGGAGATAATGTTTCTTTTGGCAGCAAACTGATTTGGTCGCTCACCAATTCTGTGAGTCATCCTAGGGAGCAGTATTCACACTGTGGCCTGAGAATGTTTGTGGGCATGAAATGGACTTACTATAATAGAAGCAATAGAATAAAAGCAATAAAATGTGATTTATTTTACATGTTTCTGCATGCGCTGCATATTGACCCATGTATGCACATGGGGATTGTGCAGTGCACTTTTCTGAAATCTCTGAATCTAACGTTCCCATACATTCACCATAGTGTGCATTTGATTGCAATTTACCACTGCACATTGTGCTAGTAAGATGAGTGATTTATAGTGTTAAATAAAGCTTATTCTACCATACAACCTGAAAAACTGTTATTGCATCATTTTAGCATATACGTGTCACATTGCAAAAACACACTGGCACATGACTAAAATGTACCCATTTATTTTAGGGAATTTAAATTGGAAACACCTTTGTACAGTGCTACATGATTGGTGGTGCTATATAAACTAGATTATGGCATCCTGTGTCATGAAGGGACAAAGTGAAGAGAGAAAAAGTACAATCCAATCAGCTCCTAACTGCAATGTTACAGATTGTGTTTGAAAGATGAGTTAGGAACTAATTGGTTGGTTCTTTAGCTCTCTCCACTTTATCACTCTCTAAGGCTTAGCACATTTGTCCCATTAGTCACCTAATGCTTGAATTAAATTGAGGTATAGTTAACAATATCGTGGGTACACACTAGACAATATGTTTTAGTATCCCCTTTCAATATAAAGCAGGACATGCCTGCTTTATATCCCCTTTCAATATAAAGGTTGTAAAATAAATGATGTACTATAACGGTGTGTGAGTAGTATGAATATATGTATACCTCTCTACATGAAACACAAAAAATGTGTTTAACCACAGGTGACGCCAATCATGAATTAAGAGGTAGTCCAAGCATTTTGTCCCTCCTAGAATGGATCATGTTGGGAGGTATAATATACTCGATGTAATGATTATAGACCCACACTGCATGAAGCCTCTTGTGATCGAGTCCATTCCCAGACAAACTGATCTGTTAAATTTAGCCTTTCATAAATGTGTTCAAATTGATCACATGTTGCTCAGTTATCAGAACCCATAACTGCATACCTCCTAACATGACATTTTTCTGGATGGACAAACGTCTCTGTTCCTGGACTTCCCTCTTAATTTATGGTTACGATAACTTGTGTAGAACTAGTTAATTGATGAGAAAGGTGTTTCAAGGCCGATGATGGCAATCATTCATTAAGAAGGAAGTCCAGGAACAGGACATTCTGTCCCTCCTGGAATGGGTCCTGTTGGGAGGTATTGATTATGGATGTTGGTTAAATAGACTGATATTTTGTACAACAATAACATTTTATTTTTACTTTCCTTCACCAGAATACACTCTCTCCGGGCACACAGACAGAGGATACCTGTTACTTATGTGGACACCTGGCAAAATCAGTCGTGCAGCTGTGCAGACCAATGGTGCATTGATGAACTAGCCACATACGTTTTAATTACTGTGATTATTTTCATTGCAATATTGGGGGCCTGGGCAAAAAAGGATGTATACGTGTAGCTTTTTCATGGATTTAACACAAGTATCAGAACAACTATGAGAAAGAAAGATCCTTGCAACATCTCTCTCTGCTGGAAAGGGCGACTGACTGTTTGGATATTCTGGCTGACGAAAATTCTATCGTGTTAACTTCAAAGTTTTATTTGAAGGTTATTTATAATTAGAAACAAATGACAATAAGAATGACAACTTGAAGCAAATAAATATTTAATGGTGACCTGTTAATGATTAGTGAATGTTTACAATGTTTCTGTATGTCTGGATAAATGGAAATACATATTTGTATTTTGCACAATCTTCCCAAGTGATTGCTGGAGGTTTTGAGAAACAAAACACAATGCCTTAGATTAAGATAGTTATGAAACCGGCTTTCCGCTTCTGCTAAAAATAACGGTCAGCCAATTACGTGTGACAATTGCATTGTTTACACTATATACAATTATTGTCACCGAGTATGAGCAGACATGACATTGTGAACCCTTGGGACAAAGCAATGCCAAAATGGTGTTTTTTACATTCTTGATGAATTCAAAATTTACATAAAATGATTCTGAAAGCCAAATAAGTTGATATAATAGACATTTCCCCCTCCTGGTAAAGCAAGGTACAGTAGAGAACTCTACTGGTGTGTACGCACGTTGAGATTCCTTTGCTATTCAAATAATGCTGTGTACACACAGTACAATTTGACATTCGATTTTGACTATATAAGCAAAATCAAATCGGTATCGCACATAGACAATGAGATAGAACATGTTTTTAAGCTTACTATCCCGATTCGATGCGCGTTCCCGTTCAGCTGAAATCGACAAGCCAAATAGACAGTGCAGCAATGACTATATAGTACATATTGAATGCAGATAGTATGAATTGTACAACAATAACATTTTATTTTTACTTTCCTTCACCAGAATACACTCTCTTCGGGCACACAGACAGAGGATACTTATTACTTACTTAGCACAGAGTTAGCAAAGATTGCATAGCAATAGAATCTTATGGTGTGTACACACGGTGCAATTTAGCATTTGATTTTGACTATGTTTGTATGAGTCTGTAAAATGTGACTCGTGCTGAAGGTGGAAAAACTCCTTCTTAAACAAAGAGTGCGCCCATTTTAGAAACAATGCATATACTAGTGAATTATATATATATATGTATATATATATATATATATATATATATATATATATATATATATATAGAGAGATGGGGACAGCGGCACTCACAGGACGTGTAACAAGAAATAAGTTCCACACATGGTATCTCGTTCAACGTTTCAGTCTAATCGACTTTTCTCAAGAACAGTATGCCACTGTTCTTGAGAAAAGTTGATTAGACTGAAACGTTGAACAATAAACCCTATGTGGAACTTATTTCTTGTTACACGTCCTGTGAGTGTGGAGTGCCAGTGCCATTGTATGTATATATATATATATATATATATATATATATATATATATATATGTAGTAGAATGCTAGCACTCTGTTCCTCAGGTTTGTAATGTAGCCTGGTGCCTTCACAAGGTGTCCAGATGGCACTGGTCGCGTGATATGTGTGTAGGTGGAAGCGCGGCACTCGGGACGGTAAGAAATGAATCAACACGTAGCCATGCTATCTAGGTTGACGTTTCAGATGTTTTGATAAAAGCTGTTTTGATAAAAGTCGCAAGGCTGAAACGTCAACCTAGATAGCATTGATTAATTTCTTACCGTCCCGAGTGCACGCTTCAACCTACACACATATATATATATATTTAATTTTTTTTAACTCAATTGATCATAATTTATGAAGAACAATATAATAAATGTTTTTATTTTCTCTCAATGATGTAGGAAATATGGGATACCATTATATGCTCCATCGGCAAAGGTATCTTACAGATATTTAAGTCTCAAGCAGTGCTTTATGTTTACCACTGCACTATGCACCTACTTCCACATCATGGTTAAATTGGAAATAAGTGGGCATAAAGATGGCAGTGGGAGTATAAATATAATATATATATAAAAACATTTAGGAAATTTTGGCATGGCCTCCCTTTTGGATGATATTTGTACACTTTTTATATGGTATGAAACTATTACCCCTCTCACCCTACATGCCGGGAATTTACAGGGTCTAGCAAGACAGAAAATTACTAGGTTTCAGTGCTGACCCTGGTAAAGAGCAGTGTCGGGAACCTGGGACTAGTGTAGTATGAATCAACCAGACAAGTCCCAAGTAATGCACATTCACATGCAAAAACCCATGATTTAGAAGAATGTGTCGAAGGGGCATACTATATGATGCAGGGTATGTGTTATTTTATTTACAGTTTCTTATGTAGCGCAGCAGATTCCGTTGCGCTTTACAATAGTAGACAGTGATAAAAAAAACTGGGTAACAACAGACAAACTTGTAGGTAGGAGGGCCCTGCTGCAAGCTTACAATCTATAGGGACATAGGAGGGAAACACAAGGACAGGCACCAGTAATAGTATAGCAGTCCCACCAGTTATTAAAGTGTTGCACAGGAAATACAAACATTTTATATTGTACAAAAGGTATACACACGTCCAAGGCTTTTGTTGATTAATTTAAATAACTTTAATATATTTGTGTCTAAAATATATAGAATTTTTTAGTAATTTTGGCAGATGAGTACATGGTTTGATGAAACACTATTTCTTATACACGTAACCTTGTATTAAATGTAGGTGACATTAGCGGTCACATCCTTGCGGCAAGAGAGATCTAATTTAAACAATCACTACCCCAGCATAGGATTCCCATTTATAAAAAAATAATGGTGACATCACCAGTTTTCCTAGCACACGCAGTACTGTTTTCAGTGGAGCGGCTCCTGCTTTTTTAAGTTTGTTTATTGAAGGCACTGACAGATATAAGCCAGTTCCAATAAGCTTGACATACATTCAGGAGATTTACATAAAATATCATCCAGACACAGCTTTCTCAATTCAAAAGTAATGAGGCCTACACATGGGGCGATTTGAGGACATTTTCTAAGTGAAAATGTAGAGAATTCCTTACTCGCTGAGAGTGGTTACACAGCCAGATCTCAGTTTTGTAAGGTCCCCGGCGCTCTATATAGGGTTTAATATAATCACACCATGGTGTATAGTTAAGTAATTGTCAGCTGCTGCATACAACACCTGTGGGATTGCCTTAACCCACAACAAAGAGTAGCAAAAATGGATCTGGGGGGTTGGTGTGTAATTGAGCTGTTGACAATTTAAAAATTAACACTCATATTGCAAGACAATTGTGCAGATCAATGAATGGAGGACACACTGCTTATATGGTATAAATGTTTATATATAGAAAAGTATAAAAAAGTTTATGATATACAATACATGGAAAAAAAATTTACACATATGAAAATAAACAAAAATAAAGAAATAAAATCAAAATTATTAGGTTATAAAATATATATAACATATAATATGGAATTAAAAATTGGACTGGACGTATGGTTTGGGAGCTCCGCTTTTAGAATATGCTTCAAATCGATTTATAGCAGCAACTGTAAGTATCCATAGGTTTTTGTTAATAGCTGATTAGTGGAAAGATGTCCAAAGAAAGTTATTGTTAATAATATGAAGGGTTAATAGGCTGGATGGATGGTCAAATAAGCATGTGGATTACACGCATCCAGAGATTATTAGCCAAGTAATACGTGTACTTGCGTTGGTGCAAAAAATGCAGAGCGGGGCTCTGGTTGTATCTCACCCCTTAGTGCCAAGTCGTCAGCTGGTTGCTCCTGATAGAGGGGGCGGCTGGAGTAGATCTTATGTAGGGCGCTTCAATGCACCAACAGCCAGCGCTGTCTCCTCCGGCAGCAGGAGCGTCCAAATATTGCAGACGCTGTGGATGATGTCTGGGCGTGAGCCCTGCGGGATAAACGAGCGCTGGAGGATGCACAGCAGGCTCGTGAAGCGGCAGCGTGTAGCCCAGGTACGTCCCAATTCTGATTACGTCAACGCGTTTCGTCTCCTGAATCACCTGGAGACTTTCTCAAGACGGATAATTACTGTCAGTCCGGATTCTTATTTATAGGCTGAAGCCTAGATTTATTGGTCCAATAATTCCATTTGCCCAATTAATTAGGTAAAAGTATAAATAGACTTATATAAAAAATATAATAATAATACCGATATATATATCTAAAGCTTGTGATAGTATTATCTTTCAGTTTATATAACTAAAAAGCAGTGTGTCCAAAATCTTATCTTATATATAGTCTAAAGATATATTTCCAGAGACTAATAATCAGTTAATTGATAGATTAATCAAGCAGCTAAAAGGTATTCTCTTATTCAAATGGCTATATTCCTCACTATTCCAGAGGATTTTATCTGATACCTATCGCACAAGGATAAAAATCTAGCTATCTACTCGCTTATATCACTAGACAATCTTAAATAGCTATATAATTACGCATAAAAGAAAAGGAACGAGACATATAACAATATCCATATATAGTACTTTATAAATTGGAGTAGGGAAAATATAGTATAGATTGGTAGAAAATAGTTTAATTTACAATTTATCTATTCCCAGACTCCGATAGGTGTGACCTTTCATCATACTAAGACTAATCTCAAAATATATCAACATCCCATGTCGGCAGAATTACTTGTGTAGACCCAAAAAATAATCAATTAAAAGTAAATACAGACAAAAAATAACAATAAATAAGTAAATAAATAGGAACAAAAATATATACACAGAGAGCATAGATATCTAAGGAGATTTTTAATATAAATCTGCATAGATCTAAATTGTACCCACAAAACCCATTAGTCTGGAGGTCATTCAAAAAAACTTTTTTGTGTATAGTAGACGGTTTAGTGCTTTATCCATACATAAAAGGAATCTACATAAAGGAGCTTATTTATATAGCAACCCATTCGAACAGCCATTTCAGGTTGCATAAAGTCCACATTCTCATTAGAGATGGTTTCCAGGAAAAGGGTACTCGTGGTGGAGAGAGGGAGGTCTGCAAACCCATCCCGTCACACACTGCGCAGAATGGGTAGATCTCTGTCACCCCAGCCCGGGTACCCAAGGAAGCCCACACCCATGTTTTAATTGTTTATACCCCTTTGACCAGCTCAATATTTTATTCTATTATATTTTATCTATTCTAATACCTTGTGGGCAATAAAGTCCTCTACTCAATCTAGACCAGCAAAGTCCAGAGCCTCGTTTAGACCCTTAGGGCTGAGTGTGTCCAACTTAAATATCCAGGCTGACTCAGCTATGCAGAGTCGTCTGAACCTATCCCCCCCTCTTTTTGTGTTCATGATGTGTTCAACCCCCATTAAAGTCAAACTACTTGGATCACTTGTATGTTTCTCTAGGAAGTGGCGTGGAATACTGTGGTTCACCAATTTCTTTATAATATTGTTTCGATGTTCCCTGAATCTCGCTTTAATTGGCCTGGTTGTGCGTTCCACGTATTGGAGCTTGCATGAGCACTCCAATCATAGGCGTGCGCACGGGGGGTGCCGGGGGTGCACAGGCACCTTCTAATGACCGGCACCCACCTACGATTGCAGCACATCCTAATCAGAGCCCTCCGGCTCAGGGTAGCAGCGAGGACAAGTAAACTGGGACGCAATTTACACTGTGACTGGCAGCAGCAGGTCTGAGGACCGGGGCTGCCTGTCAACTGTGGTCACGCCCCTCAGTGCATTACTGGTCCCGCTGCCTTGAATGACAGCTAGGCAGTGGCACATCAGTATGGCCGCAGATAATGGAACAAGAAGAGCGGGAGCGCGTCCAGCCCTTGACCCTGTCTGCGCCGCGCTGCGCTCCCCTGGCCAGACAATTTAATGCTGCGCTGTGCACAGAGTGCAGGACTCGGTGGGGAGACAGACTGGAGCCAATGCCAGCACCAGCTGTGAGTTTAAAAAAAGTTTTCCAGTGTGTGTGTATATGTCGAGGGGGAAAGGGGGTGGGGGTTATTCTGTACTGGGGGGAGATGATCTGTCTGTGGGGGAGGAGGACTATTTAGTGCTAAGGGGCAATTGTATTACTAAATGTAATAAATATGTCTGAATGGGAGGGGACTATTCTATGCTAAGGGGAGATGATGACTAGTCATTAGTTGTTGCAGATAACTATCCAGCTTCCCCATCATAATGCAACCACCCCCCCCCCCCCCTGCAGCTTACCCAAACCTTCCCTGCTAATTACTAACCTCTTAATACTGTCTCACTACTGCCTAACACTTCCTCCCTGTAGCCTATACCTACTGCCTAACCCTATCCCCCCCCCCCCTTCCCCTGTTTTATTGTCCCTAATTCACAAAAAAAGCCCTGGCATAATGTGTAATGAGCATTGAGGTGTTTGGCATTATGTGGAATGGGTATTAAGGTGTTTGGCATTATGTGGAATGGGCATTAAGGTGTTTGGCATTATGTGAAATGGGCATTATGTTGGGAGGCATTATATGGAATTAGCATTACTGTGTGCGGCATTATGTGTAATAGGCACTATGGTGTGTGGCATTATGTGTAATGGGCATTACTGTGCGTGGCATTATGTGTAAAGGGCCTTACAGTGTATGGCATTATGTGTAATGGGCATTTACAGTGTAAAACTTTGTAGCGCACCTATGGTGCGCACTGCCCTAGTTTCCTAGATGTGTGGTGGGGAATGATAAATTCTGAAGTGCATATACATAAATAAATCACCTTATATTTAGTTTGCATTGATGCCCAGTAGGCAATGATGGACACACCCAGTAGGCGGCGATGAACGTGCCCCTCCAATGGTGCACCCCCTAAGAAAATGGGCTGCGCACGCCTATGACTCCAATACGTACACGCAATATGATGTATCGCAGTTCATAAACTGCTTAATATTGAATGATTTATTATTTGAGGATGATGTTATTACATTTCTTTTGTTGACCATATGTTTACAGGTTAAACATATGTTCTTGTTACATCTAAAGGAACCTTTAGGTTTGGACTGCAGCCAAGATGACTGCAGCTCAGTTTTTAGGGGTGGTAGCATACTTGGTGCAATTGAGTCTTTTATATTTCTGTTTCTTCTGAATGTGATTTTTGGTGTGGTAAGTATCCCTTGTAAAACTTTATCATGTTGTAAAATTTCAAAATTATTGAGTAGAATTTTCTTTATTTGGTGTGATTTATTATTAAATTTAGAGATAAATGCTAAGCTGTTTGTCTCACTATCAGAATCTTTATTTATTGTTTTTTTAGGCAGCAAGAGAGTACTTCTTTTGATTTTATCGACCTGACAACATGCCTCCTGTAATAATTTGTCGGGATAATCACGTCTTTTAAAGTTTTTGAGCATATATTGGGCCTGAGATTTATAATCTGTTTCTAGGGTGCAATTTCGACGCAATCTCGTCAGCTGATTTTTTGGAATATTATCAATCCATACGTCCAGTCCAATTTTTAATTCCATATTATATGTTATATATTTTATAACCTAATAATTTTGATTTTATTTCTTTATTTTTGTTTATTTTCATATGTGTAAATTTTTTTTCCATGTATTGTATATCATGAGCTTTTTTATACTTTTCTATATATAAACATTTATACCATATAAGCAGTGTGTCCTCCATTCATTGATCTGCACAATTGTCTTGCAATATGAGTGTTAATTTTTAAATTGTCAACAGCGCAATTACACACCAACCCCCCAGATCCATTTTTGCGACATTTTCTAAGTGATCTTACTAGATCGCTTATAAAATGCCCCTACATCACTCCATTTGTAGGGGCCATAGTGATAGCTATGTCGCTATCGCCCGGCTATTAATATTCAGCATGCTGGATAAATCTATAATCGCCGGTGTTAGGGCGAGTGTTTTCACCAAGGAACACTGGCCCTGACAGATCACTCAGCTCACAGTGCTGACACCAGTGCTGGATTTAGTGGTCAGGCCGCCCTTAGGCACAACAGGCATGTGGAGTGATGACATCACACACATTAGTCTAGACTGGACCCGGCTCAGCTGTCCCCACCCCTGCACGCCCATTCTATATACAGCAGCCAATAGGCTGTGTGTATAGTATATCCAATGGGCGGCAGTGGCTCAGCTCAGTCTGAGCCAGTGAGCCTCGGGGACGCAGGACTGTGATTCATGTGAATCTTTTATTATGTGCATGGCTGAGGTGAGTGCTGACGACATAAATCATGTTGGCGGCGGTGCTGCTTGTCACTCATTATTGCAAGCTCAGCCATACACATAATACAAAAGTCAGTGACTCTGACTGACAGCTACCGTTCATATCAGGTGCCGCCCCTAGGCCCGTGCCTCACGGGTCAAGTGACAAATCTTTGCTTTGTGCTGAGCGATCTTGCTGAAGTGTTCTGAATGATCTAGCATCGTTCAGAATACTTTAGCATCTCCCCGTGTGTAGACCCCATAAGACTAAAGCTCTGTACACAAAGAGCAATATGATTGATGGCAATATACTGCCAGGGAAAGCCGGAGAGGGTCACAGCTGTTTGCCGGGAAGCCGCTGGTTGCGGGAGCTCCCGGCGACAGTCGCCCAGCATGCAGGGGGATATGGTTGCTCAGTTTACTATCCACGTTGGCATGGAGTTGATTTTATAAAGTGTGGCAAGGGCAGTGATCCACAAAGCCCAAAGTGTGGCAAGCGCAATGAGCCCCGCGAGGGGACGCGTAAGATGAGGCCAAAGCGTGTGGAGCCCTTCGAGGGGACACGGATTAATTGACGTGTATTCCGCGTCTGCTCGCCACGCTTCAGGCTCGTTTTACACGTCCCCTTGCGGGGCACGCTGCGCTCGACATGCTCTAGAAAATCAACTCCAGACCGACGTGGATGGTGGGGGTATGAACAGGTTGGAAGGACGCGTACCGCTTCCGTTCGCCATGCTTTGGGCTGACGTGGATATTGGGGGTATGAAATGGAGGCATTCGACAGTATGGAATATGGAGCACTGGCAAATGCGTCCTTTATTGTGCATGAGACGCACTTGCGCCCGCACCCCCCCCCCTTTGTGCATGAGACGCACGTGCTACCGAACCCCTAACCCTGACTGTCTCCCTGAAGCGGACATGGGCAGAGTTGCTGTACCCTGCCGCACAAATTACTGAGACGCACAAGCGTATGAGACCTTAGGACAAGTCGGACTAATGTATGGGAGCCTTAAGGGGCCCTTTAGCTTATAAGACATTGTCATAACCCTGACTTAATTTATTTTTGTTCTAGTAGTTTGTTAAGGTGGCCATACATCAGAAAGATATTGCACCCAATCATACAATCTCAATGGATTGTAAAATGGATTGTATGCAGATTGTGTGCACATTGAAACCCGGGAGATGCAGGATTTGTCCTCGTGCTGCACGTCAGATCAGTTGGGATTGGGAGCAGATTGCATGTGCTTTTAAGCACATGCAATCTGTCTTTAGATGGCTCATACAAACACAGTCATGTGACACTCCCTCCCTGACTAGCAGAGAAGAGAGGTGCAGCTTCCGGGCACCCCGTGGCAGTGAAGATGCGGGGAGCCACAGATGTATCCAAGCGGCAGACAGACGGGCGGCTGAAGAGAGTGGTGTTTGTCCTTTTGCACAATTCTGTCACTACTCTGAAAACAGTTTTCAGATGATTGCTTCATTAGGGCTATTTGATAATGGCATAACACAGCAGATGTGAGCAGATTGGTAGTTGTGGCAACCTGTAAATTAAAAAAAAAATAGACTTTTGGTACTCCTATCCTTTTGATCCTAGTAGGCCAGCGCCCTATTTAAATGAAGCTGCAATCATACATTCATGCAACAGATGATTATTTGAAAGTATTATTTGAAAGATATATTTGAAAGTTTCTATTATGTCCCCACTTTCCCTTCTCTGCTCTAAAATGTATACTTTAGAGCAGAGAAGGGAAAGGGGGGACATGATAGAAACTTTCAAATATATCAAGGGTTTTAACAAGGTACAGGTGGGAGACATTCTTCACAGTAAGAGGAGCAACAGAACACGAGGAAATGCACTGAAACTAGAGGGAGGAAGAATTACTTCACAGAAAGAGTAGTAGATAAGTGGAATAGCCTACCATCAGAGGTGGTAGACGCAAATACAGTAGTACAATTTAAACAAGCTTGGGATAAGCATATTGATATCCTTATAAAAAAATAAGGATCAAATATGGTTTGAGGTAACATGTTTAAAAAAGGGGCAGACTAGATGGGCCAAGTGGTTCTTATCTGCCGTCAAATTCTATGTTTCTATGGATTGTATGACAAATTGTGAGTACATTGTGTGTCCAAAACCACCAAGGACTGCCGGGGAATTGAATGGAAATTGGACACAATCATGATTGTAATGCTGCCCATACACATGTGCGATTCCATTCGATGCGATCTCGGGTGCGATTTCTCTGGATGCTCACCATTTGATAAATCGCATGAAAAATGCATTTGATCATGCCATTTATCTACTGCACTATTCGCTAAAATTTTTGGGGCGGGATCGCAATATCGAATACATTAAAAAAACACACCAGATTATCGAACAGATCTTGAAAGATTTAAATAGAGGGCTGGCCTATCTGGGGGGATATATATAACCAGGCAGCCATTTTAACTCCATGCACTCTAGTTTGCTTTGTGACTACAGAAGTTTGGTTTATACCTGCTGCTCGTTCCACATTGCGAACTACCGTGCACTGCTTTGTTCTGCCTGGTATTACACAGTGCTTCTATCCTGCTCTATCTAGAGATGGATTCTGCAAGATTCCAAGCTCAGATGAGCTTCACTGTGCTAAAGATGAGAGTAGACAGGGAGAGGGCCCATCAAAGGAAAATAGAGATCATGCTGGACGAGGGCCTGGTTACTGCAAAGGCCTGATCGCTCCTACATGCCCCTCCTGGCTCATATCCGAGAAAATAATACCGATGATTTCAGAAATTTTCTGCGGATGGATGACGACACCTTCCAGGAATTGCTAGATCTGGTGACCCCCTATATTGAGAAGCGGGAGACCAGATGGAGGGTTCCAATCTCGCCTCAGGAGAGGCTCGTGGCTACCCTGCGGCTCCTGGTGACTGGGCAGTCCTTTGAGGACCTGAAGTATGGGACACACATCTCTGCACAGGCTTTTGGACTTATCATCCCTGAATCCTGCAAGGCCATTATCAAAGTTCTACAGTCCAAGTATTGTAAGGTAAAAAAAATCACACCACACATTACTTGCCATTTTAGCAAAAAGTTTCAATGTAAAACTGAATGTGAAAGTTACCATCTACCTTCCCCATGCTGTATGTGTGCATTGTCTGCCTGAAAGCGATGTCACTCAAATGCCATATCACAGTCCAGCAGAACTATCGCAATCTACTTAAAGTGCAACATCAAATATAAATACCAACAGATGTGGTACAGCCTGCGGCTCTGGTGTTGAGGGACTTCGCTTTCAGGGGTGCATTGCACACATGCAGCATGGGTCAGGAAGATGGTTCCCCACTACCATCTACCTTCCCCAAGCTGCATGTGTGCATTGTCCACCTGAAAGCAATGTCACTCAAATGCCTGAGCTGCAGAATGCACCAAATCTGCTGGAAAATAGCTGCTACATGCCTAGAACTTTGTATGTTTTTGCTAAAAACACATGTTTAATATACGGCCAAAGAGGTCCAATTTTTTTAAACTACAAAAATATAATGTGTACATTATGGTGCTATGGAATATTTTTTAATCAACCAAACTTAAATAGACGGCTCCTCCACCTCATCCTGATCTGCCAACATAGATGTGTATATTGCTGAGGTGACGGTGGATGTGTGGCTAATTTGGGGTAGGTAGCAGGTTTGGGGGGGAGATTGGGTTTGAGGAGAAGACTGCAAAGTGGTGGAAGGGTGGGTGGATGGCGGTGGGTGATGGCGGAAACGAATAGGGTGGTTGATTTGAGGAGGGGTGTGAGGAGGTGGTTGGTAAGCGGAGGCCATTGATTGGGCATAACCCAAATGGTACATGGGCTGTTGCTGTGGATGAGTACCAGTGGAAGAGTAGGCAGCGGGTGGCATGGTGTAAGTGAAAGGGACATGCGGAGCAGGTGCTTGGGGTGGTGGCCCATTGAGGTTCCATTCTGGTGTCACTTGGCCTGTGAGTGTCTTGTACAAAACCTTGTCCATCAAGAGCTGGTACTCTACTTGCTGCTGTGGTGTGAGTTTGCGCATGGTTTTCACTACGTACTATGCAAAGTCATCAAATTTGTCGTGTTTACGGAGCAGGTGACACCGTACCTCCTGTAGTAGTGGGTCTTCGGCAAATTCCTGGTACCTTGTTGCGGTGGTGTCGTTGTCTCCTCAACAGATAGCTCATTAAGGTCAGGGGTACAGCCAAGGGCTTCAGGTGATTGAAATAGATCTTGTGACTGTAGTGGAAATGTTTTTTCTTTTATTTAAAACACGTTTTTCTTTGTTTTACAGTTCCCTACAACCGCTGAAGAATGGCATGCCATCGCAGAGGAATTTGACAGGCGCTGGAATTTCCCAAACTGCGGTGGTGCCATAGATGGGAAACATGTGCGCATTACCAAACCCACCAACAGCGGCTCTGACTACTTCAATTATAAGGGCTATTACAGCATTGTTCTCATGGCGGTGGTCAACGCTAACTATGAATTTATTTTCCTGGATGTGGGGAAAAATGGCAGATGCTCAGATGGCGTGTCCCTTAGGAATACCCGCTTCTACGATTGGCTGACCACAAACTCCATTCACCTGCCGCCTCCCGAGCAAACAAAGAATGGCCTGGGATTTGTGTTCGTGGCAGATGATACAAAAAATACAGTTAAGAAATCCCACACAATAGCAACACATAATGCAAACAATAAGAGCAGGGCACTCCGGATTCATTCTTATTCACCCACTTAAAATCCCATTCTTTTATACCTTCTTCAAAACTTAGAACATAATCAGCAAACTAACAAAGAGGTATTTATAACATATAATTGCTCTTGCATAGGTGTCAGCTGAATTGGATCTGGCGACAATTGTCTCCTACATACCCTCCAACATGACCCATTCCATTAGGTACAAAATGCTCTGCTTAAGGTGCCCATACACGTACCGATTACCCAGTACATGTATGGGCACCTTTCTTCCTTAATTTAGGATTGCCTTCACCTTTGCTGGAACACAGTTATCGTCACTGAACTAGTTTAACACAGGTGACTGGAATTATCAATTAAGAAAGAAGTCCAGAAACAGTCCATTTTGTACCTAATGGAATGGGTCATGTTGGAGGGTATGCTCCTGTATAGTACAGTCTTATCTGGAGTCCTGCTTATATATTATGAGGCCATTCCTACTGAGCATCCTTAAGGCCCCCATACACTAGGGCGACTTGTCCTTAGGACAAGTCGCCCCCGACTTCCCCCTGAGCTTCCCCGGCTGCTCCCCGGGGGAGCTTGATTAGATTGGCACTTGATGTGCCATTTTTTACATGTGATAAATCGTCTCGATTTATCACATGTAAAAAACCCGGGGAGCAGGGGGGGGGGGGGGGGCTACAGAGGTGGGAGCAGGGGGGCTGGGGACGCTGCGGGGACAGCGTCTGTGTCCCCCGCTGCTGGGGACGCTGCGGGGACAGCGTCTGTGTCCCCCGCTGCTGGTAACGCTGCGGGGACAGCGTCTGTGTCCCCCGCTGCTGGGGACACAGGCGGCATAGAGCCGGGCAGGGGGAGCCGTCGGGAGCTGTCAGTGCTAGAAAAAAAAAAGCCTATACAATGAATGGGCAGCCTGTGATTGGCTGAGCGCTCTCTCAGCCAATTGCTGACTGGCTGAGAGAGCGCTCAGCCAATCACAGACCGCCCATGCATTGTATGGGCTTTTTTTTTTATTCAATACTGACAGCTCCCGCCGGCTCCCTCTGCGCGGCTCTATGCCGCCTGTGTCCCCCGCAGCGTCCCCAGCCCCCCCTGCTCCCTCTACCGCCTCGCCGCCCCACTAGGTCCCAAGTCGGGTGGTCGGACGTGCAGCAGGTCCGACCACCCGACGCAGATCCGATGCGCACAGGACCGCGCATCGGATCTGAGGGGACATCAAAACTAGCCGATTTTGGTCCGATTTCGGCCAGATCCGACTGATCTGGCTGAAATCTGACCAAAATCGGCTAGTGTATGGGGGCCTTAAGGCTAGGGTATGTGCAGGATAACCTGCTCCTTGCTCCCAGTAACACCCATGTAGAACTGCTTTATGAACAGACACCTGTGTGTACTCAATTGGATTTCAACTCCTGGAACTACACCCAGTGGTGTAGCTACGTGCCACGGTGCCCGGAGCAAGGGCATGTTTCGCGCCCCCCCCCCGATTTGTAGTAGGCAGGCTCTTGGGCATATAACCCCCCTCCCCCACTGGGTATATAAATCCTCTTGAAAGGGGCCCCCCACACTCAACCTTTTGGCATGACAGGTTAAAAAAAATACATAATGGTCCCCACATGAAAAAAAAACATACCCAGAACTCTAGACTATCAGCACCACATTGTAGTGCAGTGATCAGTATAGTTATGTAGATATATATATATATATATATATGACACTAGTGTCACATACATGAGGGAAGTGGGGCCTAACTTAAGGAAGGGAGAGATGATAGGAGAAGACATAGTGGGAGGGAGAGCAGGGGCAAACTCAGGGTTGTGGGGTGGGTTTGGGGGGTAGTTTCCACACATGTTACATGGAACACATACACTGTACACACTAACAAATAGAAGATAACACTTACAGATGTATTGTAAGTGCAGTACTGGTCCTGTAGCTGGATCACGTGCACTGTGCGCCAGGAGCTCAGAAGTCCGGCGTCGTTTGGAGGGGCTCACGTGTCAACCGCCTCTACCCCTAATTCACCACATTCCAACTCCCCCCTTCATTACTGCCTGCTCTACCCCCTAATCTGCCAAAAACACACATACAGTTCCATCAGCATCCCGGATCTCCCTTCATTCCAGCCTCCTCTGCCCCCTTATCTTACCAGCCTTTCCTCCCAGGGCCGGCCTTAGGCATAGGCACACTAGGCAATTGCCTAGGGCATTTGAAATTCCTAGGGGCATCAGCAGCTTCTGCTGATTAAAATGATATGCAGCATGCCTATATTCTGTGTGAGTGAGGCTGTATCTGCATATGAAATAGTGTATTCATGGAAATCACTGTAACATAGCATTCCGTATGCAGGTACAGCCACAGTCGCACACAAAATATAGGCATGCCGCATATCATTTTAATCATCGGAAGCTCCTTGTGTGTGCTGGTCATAACAATGCAAATAAGACGAATTTTCAGCAAAAAAGGCACCCAACGTTAGCAGAAGGGCCAGGAGCTGCATGGCCTATTGAGACAAGATGTATGAGGAAACATCTGAATCCAAGCAGAGGTCACAGTATTAGCGGCTGTGCGAGTGCGGTCTGCGGGTGGGTTGGTTGTGCAATAGTGTTCGGCATATGTGTAAGGGGCATTATGTGTGTCATGTATAAATGCATTAATAATGTGCGACATATGTGTAACAAGCATTATGTGTGTCATGTGTATAAGGGTATTAATAATGTGCGACATGTGTAATGGGCATTTTGTGTGTCATGTGTATAAGGGCATTAATAATGTGAAACATATGTGTAAGGGGCATTATGTGTGTCATGTGTATGAAGGGCATTAATAAAGGTTGGCATAATGTGTAAGGGGCATTACGGTTATAAGGACATAAATAATGTGTGTCATGTGTAAGGGGCATTACTGTGTGGTATTATCAGGGGTGCAGAGAGAAAGGGGTAGGGGGTACAAATTACCCAGGCCAAAGCCTGATGGGAGGGCCCAGTGGGGGCCCTGGGCCCCCTCCCCTTAAGTGACAGCAGCAGCTGCAGCTCTTCTCCTCTGCCCAGCACACACTGCTTTGTGCTGGGTTGCAGTGTGGCCATGGAGGTGGTTAAAATACAATATTTTCTCAGGATTTTTTTCTAAGGGTATAATTTGATGAGTAATGTATATAAGGTAAAGTGGTACTACAATGTGATGTAACATGAATAAGGGACACTCTCACATGATATAATGTGAATAAAGTTGCACTACTGTGTGGCATAATTTGAATTTGGGGTAAAATTGTGTGGCCATGCCCCTTCCCAGCAAGAACGCACCCCTATTTGGGCTGCGCACCAAATGTGTGCACTGTTTCTATTTAAAATATTGCAGGTAGGAGCACCAAAATGATGACTGCTATGATGAGGGTTGATGGTGCTGGGAAAGGGGAGCAGTGTCAGAGGCGGAACTAGTGGCGGTGCTAGGGGGCACCAGCCAAAATCTTGCCTAGGGCATCATTTAGGCTAGGGCCGGCTCTGCCTTCCTCACCCACTCGCTCCCCTCAGGCTCCTTTCCCTGGGCTACAGCCTGTGAGTACTCTCCTCCCTCTCCAGGATCACCACACAGCTCCTCACTTCCATCTTGCTTAAAACCTATCTGGCTGGAACAGTTGGCGGGACCAGTGCGTAGCTCCCCGGGTGTCTCCCTCCTCCCGTGCTGTCAGTGTAGTGATTGCTGTCGGCTCCTCCACACCGACTGCTCAGCATTGCATGTGTACATGCAGACAATCACAGAGTAAGCCCATCCTGCCTTAGCGGCACACAGGAGGTGGTCACCAGCAGCTGCTGTACAGGGGAGGGTGACACTGGGGGGCACCTGGAAGAGCTGACAGATACTGTAAGCATATAGTTCAGAGTCTATCAGCGCGACATGGTTCAGGAGGTCCCAAAGAGCATGTGGGCGGACACTGTCCTAACTTTACTGACAGCCGGCAGATAGAGGAGGATGCGCAGCCGCAAGCCCGGAAGAAGCGGTCAGCGACAGACACAGCAGGGAGTCCGTGGGGGGTAGTGTCTGGGCGGGAGAGCCTGCGAGCAGGGCGGGGGAGCCGGTGGCAGAGCGCACGGCTCCGACGCCAGATGACACCTCGGCGCCTGGAGCGTGTGCTCCACCGGCTCCGCCGTAGCTACGCCTCTGACCACACCTACTTAACCCTTTATAGAGTAGGTTGTGTGCATTGGATTCTGCCTGTTTCCTTAACTTCCATCTGCCTTCTTGGAGAAAGAAACCCTGTAAATTGTTAAGCAATCATGGTTACATTGCTCATTTATATTGTATTGTATTTCTCCACATGTTGGCTCTTTACTTGAGTTCGAGTTATCTCATAATATCTTGTTACAAGCTTTTACAGTTCTTAAAGGTACAACCGTTTGATATTATTGTGATCAACTATAAACGCTATAATTATTCTGCTACAAAAACATAAATAAAATATTTAAAAAGGAAAAGAAAAAAAAAAGAGAAGAAATGAAACCATTTTATACTCTCACTTACCTACCTGACTCTCTCTATGAGGGAGAAAATGCTCTGTTTCTAGACTTCCCTGGTAATGTATGATTGCCATCACCTGTGGGGAGCTAGGTAAAGGTGTTTCACCACAGGTGATGGCAATCATACATTACCAGGGAAGTCCAGAAACGGAGCATTTTCTCCTGCATGGAGAGGGTCAGGTAGGCAAGTATGTTTATACCTTGCTGGTTGGGGAGGAGCATGGCAGACACAGTATGTGAACAAAAAGCACAGCCTGTCTCCATTGCTTAATCAGTAAGCAAACATCAGTGTTTGAAAGCTGAAAGCTATTATTTGAATATAAAGCACCGTGTAAGGTAAATACAGTACATGATTAGGTTTTTGCAAGTATTCCTACACAGGTTTCACAGAGAGAGATCTATAGCAGAATAAAATAAACCAAGACAAGGATCACTCAGTTTATACCATTGCAATTGGATGGGATTAATACAGTAGACAACTAAGGTAATACAATTAAAACTTTTACAGTATTCATTTAAAAACTAATCTTACATCTGTTCATATTGTAAATGTGGTGCTAGTTCTCCATGTAGGAATGTACTATACAAACTAAAATAACAGTGTGCTCATTGCACCTGCAAAGATCAGGGGAGTGAGCTAATGCGAACGTATTCATGCAAACCTTATGGCAGTTTTACGCAGTACATTTTCCTTACTAATACGTTATGTTTATATTAAACATCCAAATTTGTGAACATGTTCAAAAAAGAATGTGAACTGAAGACGCATACTATTGCAGGCTACCAAAACAGTGTCAAGCACTGTGCCAATATATTTCATGACATATTCCATGCTCTGTTTTGTCAGTGAAGCTAAACATACCTTTCATTTTCCGTGGTATAGAGCCAACAATACAACAAGGAATGGTTAGCCTCAGACACGAAAACACTGTTTGCAACAATTCAGCGTGTTCTTGCAGGTATGTGGCCCCTGGGTTGACAATGTCTAGGTCGACAGTAACTAGGTCAACCATTAATGGTTGACAATGACTAAGTCGGCACCTAACATGGTCAACATACCCTGGGTCGACATTGACAGAAGGTTGACACAAGCTAATTGTCGACATGACTGAGGTCAACATTCGTTTTTCACGTTGTTTTGGAAAAAAGGTGGTTTGTTTAATACTTTACTATCCAAGTGGGCATAGAGTGAGAATAAAATAGTGTGCCGAGCACAGCGAATCACTGTGTTCAGAGCCTGGTGAGGGGACCATTAGTGGTCGACCTAGACATTGTCTACCATCTGTAACTGTTCTTGCAGGTAGTTCAAAAACTTGCCAACAAGATATTAAGATATTCCCAGATATGTGACCTGCAGCAGCAAAATATTTCCAAGAAACGTAATATCTTATTTTAGCATACAAAAATACAAGATAAGTAAGAATAAAATAATTAAAAATACCCCGGGATTTTGTAAAGCCGTGCAGGTGACATCATCGGGAGGCGGGGCCGGTGCTGGGAGATCAGAGCATCTCATATATATTTCTGGTCACTTGGCACCCTTCTAATATATTCAAACACAATATGGTATTCAAAAGCAAGATTTTTATAAATATCTCCAACTTTGTCACTCTTCAGGATCACAGAACAAACCACCTTTTCTTAAGGTGATCTGCTCTCGTTTACTTACTTCCCATGGTAGAAGATGTAGGTCTTGGTGGTATCAATATATTGTTTTAGAGTAGACAATAAAAAAGGGAAACTACCAGCTCACCTTAAATGGGAGAAAGACCTCTCTCAATCTCTGTCGGAGGAAAGTTGGGACTTTAGCCCTCATTCTGGTGGACTCGGTAAGCTGCAAAACTCGCAGATTACCCAGTCCCAGAGTGCCCGCCCCATCACCGCCCCCCCCCTGCAACCATGTGAGGGTAAGTGTAATGAAGACAGATCCCCTCGCAAGTCCCGCTGCTGGATAAATCATTCCAGGGCTCTCAAATATAAGTCTGTGGAGAAGGACTTTTATTTGTGGGTGTTTCCGGCAAAAGATAAGATGGGTGGCTGATGTTGTGTGATGTCAGCTGCCCGCCCCGGGAACGCGTGTCATGCGCGCATGGGAATGCCCATCAAAAGCTTGGCATTCCCATGCCCCATCCCCCCCCCACCTTGTGCGAACACCACACCGGCAGTGCAGGTCGGTGGCACTTCTGCATAACTGATTATGTGCAGGGCAAAACCATCGGTCCCCCATGCGAATGCGCAGGGTACCGAATGAATCAAAATCAGGACCTTTATCTCCAGCACATGTTTTAAAATAAAGTTATAACTATGGGGGTTATTCAATGTGAACAGGCGGAAATATCAGCCCACACCTATTCAATCTCTTTACCTTATGCAAATTCAACTTTTTAAGAAGGTGAATCTGCATAGTGGAACAGGACGCTATCATGAGTTTTTCACAGATCCACATGTTTTCCAACTATTAGAACGTTTCCTACAGTCAGATATTGAATACTAAGCTCCGAAGGGGAAACCACTTACATTCTGTTTCATTACTTGTTTATTTGGAGGTGTGGGAACACCTTATTGGTGGTGTAGATCTTTCATTGGAGATTGAATAGCTTTGGTTGAATTGGATATTTCCGACTGTTCCCAGTGGCACTATTGTATCGGAAGTATAGTGAGAATCAGGTACACCTCAATACAGTTTAACAATCTTTTATATACAAAATCATTAACAAACAAGAAATTATACTTAGTGTATACCACATTCCTCAAAGGCAGTTACAAGAGATAGCCAGAGTCCAAACATAGGGTGCATTTCCAGGGATCTGTGGCCAGTCACAAGCACCCTGTCCTCATCTTACGTCCAATTGAAGCTGAAATCAGTCTGCAGTGATTCTGTATTTAAACTACAATTCTGGGTGGTGGTCAAGGGATCATATCCCTATATACATTAATGTGGAACCCTTAAATAGTGAATGCATATTGAGAAACCTATTGTTGCATAGAATTTTAATTTAGGTCAAATATTCGTTCATATCTGAGTACTCTGAATTGTAGTAAATCTTGTGAAATGCTAGTATATTTGGGACTTTGACAAGATTCTACAGTACTTGATCTCAGTAAACATGTATTAGTTTACAACAAATGGCTCTATTGTCTATCTTCTACTGTAACACAATGGGAGGCCAAATTCTGATTAACATACTATACAGCTATATGACACACATATACATAGAAGACAAACAGTTTTACCTAGGCTAAAAATCAACACTGACCCAGCGACTATCGGAAATGTTTCGACAGTTGGAAAAAGAGATTGAATATCTCTATTGTCTGCCAAACTCCCACAGAGTCTTGTCCGTAAAACTGACTCTCTAACCTTAGATACTTTTGATTATAACACCTAAATACACATCAATGCACATGTTTAAAAGTATGATGCAGCAAAAAACAAGTAGGGAGAAAAACAGCCAGTGCATGAGAGTCAAAGGAAATTGTATGCTGGGGTTCAAAAGTTCCCAGGGACTCTGATCAGAAAGGAAAGCTATATTATATTAAGGTGCGTACACACACAGGGGCGATTTTGTGCAAAATCATGGGAAATATGGTCGCTGAGCGACCATATTGCCTGCAATGGGAGTGTGCACCGGGTGTGCGCTCCCATTTTTGCCCCTGTGGTGATCGCTGGTCGCAGGAACATGCTCCTGCGACCAGCTGATTACCACTGCCGAGCTCCCCCCGGCAGTTTCTTTTTCATCAGCGACCATTTCTGGTCGCTGATGTAAAGTAGAAACTGAGCAATATATTGCTCAGCCATATATGGCTGAGCAATATATCTCACCCGTGTGTACACAGCATTAGAAACAGGCCAAACTTCTGGGCCAGACCATGAGATTTAAATAACTCTGCACTCCCATTTTCTGCAGCAGTGGGTAATAGGAATAACGCTGGGGGTTTCAGTAATAATGGTTCACTGTGGATGAACGCCGATAAAAGGGGAGAAGTGAGCAGCTCTAAAACGTGGCCATACTAGATACCCCTCCCACTGCAAGTCCAATACATTATTACTTTAACAGCAACATGCCAAACATTTATTTATTCACAGCAATGTGCCAGATCAGTACTTGTATCATCTACCAAAGTGGCAATTAGTGTGCTGTTTTTACCACTGAACTGTTGTGATCAGGCTGGCTGTCATGAGCACGTCTAGATATGAATCATTGTGACACCTGTTTAGCTCCAGCAAGCTATTAATTACGAATGAATAAACAAAAGTATTCTAGCTTGACATAAAAAAGATTACCTTTGTTTACAATGATGGCACATTGTGTTTGCTAAAAGGGCATGAGACAAAGTGCCAGTTTCAACAGTGTATGACATTGTGTTTTTGTTGCCATGACTATCAACATGTGAATCGCATTACTTCCCAAGTGTCTCCAGTCCTCATTGTTATAAGAGCAAAAAAAGCAAAGATAGAATTTCAATAAATATAACATTAAAGGCTGCATGAACTGGATTATGAGGGTTATTCAGACCTGATCGCAAAGCTGCTTTTTTTTCGTAAATGGACAAAACCAGGTTACACTGCAGATGGGACAAATGTAGCATGTGCAGAGAAGGTAAAGCAGGGTACACATTATTAGATATATCTGCAGATGGATTGGGCATCCTTTTTTCCATACACATTGCCCGATATGTTGTGATTGACATCAAAACTGGGTGCATTGAGCTGTCAACCACTGGCGGCTCCTGCAGCGGCTGTATGTGCGTTCGGCGGATCGCCCATACACACAGACCGATGCCCCGATATATCTTTAGATATATTGGACATTGGCTGTGCTGCACAGTCAACGTGATATATCGGTGAAAGCAGTTCAGATATATTGATGATACACATTGTCCGATGGTCCATTGATATATTAGCCGGACGATATGTTGGCCAGTGTGTATGCACCTTCAGATTTGGGGGAGTTATTTTGTTTCTGTGCAGGGTAAATTTTGTCTGCTTTTACTTTTACACTGTTATTTAGATTTCAGTTTGAACAACCCCCACCCAAATCTAATGGCCCCCATCCACGAGTATGATATGGACACTTTTTGTCTAATTCCGAGCTTCCGTAACAAGCGATCGGATGAAAAGTGGCCATATCCAATGCATTTCCTCCAACCCCGATCCAAGCCGCGTTCCTTTGATCCTCGGATTAGAGACGCAGATCATTGTGGCTGCCATGAATATTTATCGTATTTGCTGGCATTGCATACAATAACTGTGGTCATGCCGGCCAGGAGCTGCTGGGTGGGTTATTGGCGTATTGTATGCCTTGCGTTAGTGGATGGGGCCCTTAACTCTCACTGCACATGTTACATTTGCCCGACATGCAGTGCAACATGGTATTGTCCATTTGAAAAAAAAAAAAGCGGCTTTGCGATCAGGTCTGAAACACACAAGAAGAAAAAAGAAGAGAATGATTAAAAGAAAATACCCCGGTCTTGCTATCAGGATGAAACTGCAGGAGCTGGATTAATCAGACAAGACAATGATTTGCGGCATGTGATTTGGGGCCCCTTTATTCAAAAGATTATTGTGTATTTATACCCCACAGTGTTGCTCATCCCAATAACTTCATTGTGACATACACACAGAACTTAATGAAGTACAGCATCATATGTGTAACCAAAGGTACCAAAAGCCAATTACAAGGAAGGCAGGGATCCATAAAAAGTTGCAGTGTATTGTTCATCAGCTGCACAGCTAATTAGTGACCTCTGACTTCTACAAACATGGAACACCAACTGACCAGTATGAAGTTGAAGGAAGAAACTGACAAAATACCAGACCTAAAGGTGCCCATACATGGTGCAACAAGGCAGCCAGATGAGATGCGCGCTCCCGTGCACATCCCATCGCACAGCACATAAAGGGGGTTCTTCTGATTCACTCGGAAAGGCACAATCACTCTCTAATGGAAAAACCATGTGCACTGCAGGTGGGGCTGATTTAACATCTGCAGAGAGAATTAAGGTGCCCACACACTAGAACGATTTTTGGGCCGATTGGCTGATTTCCAATATATCGTCCAATGTTTACTGATAATCGGTCGAAAATCGTCCGATTTCGGTCCGATGAGCGCTCCCGTGGATCTTTAGCTGAATCTTCTGATCTTACGTGCTGCACAAAAGATCAGAAGATTTAACAAAAGATCCATAGGAACGCACACGGGATCTTAAGAAAAATCTTTGGTAAAGATGTGCGCTTGCCTGAAATCTTTTGTCCAGGACGGACAAAAGATTCCAATGCTAATTTATGCGCACATCTTACGATCGCAGATCTTTCTAGTGTGTGGGCACCTTTAGATTTGGGTGGGGGTGTACTTCAAACTAATATCTATATTGCAGTGTAAAAATAAAGCAGCCAGTATTTACCCTGCACAGAAACAATAAAACATCCCAACATGACCCTCTCCAGGAAGGACACAATGCTCTGTTTCTGGAGTTTCCTCTGAATGTGTGATTACTATCACCTGTGCCAAACAGGGTCATTGATAAGAAAGGCATTCATTCATTCATTCAGAGGGAAGTCCAGAAACAGAGCATTGTGTTGTGTCCCTCCTGGAGAGGGTCATGTTGGGAGGTATTCAAAAAGCACGGTGCTGTAGCACATTGTTTGCTTTTTGGGTACTTGTTTTCTAGCACGGCGCTCATCGCATGCCTTAATTAGTGGTATGCGATGGACCCGATTTTCAGGTCCTAAGAGCCGCACTGTACAATTTTAAAATCGCATGCCATTAAAATGGCATGCAATGCGATCAAAATGATGATTTAATTGTACATGCACCCTTATGGGTGATTAGTATGTTATATGCACCCCCATCGTTAACGCCACCGCCACTATTAACGCCAACCCAAAGCGTGGCGAGCGCAAGCCCGTGAGGGGCGGCGGTACGCGTCCTCCAACCTTTTCATACCCCCACCATCTACGTCGGCGTGGAGTTGATTTTATATAGTGTAGCGAGCGCAGCGAGGGGACGCGTAATACATGTGAAGTTATCCACGTCCGCTCGCTGCTCAAAGGATATAACCCCTTTGATACCAATGCCACATTGAACTGTACCTTTGCAGTACTTTATATAAATCCACAGCCTGACCCGCCCGGCGTTGCCTGGGAAAACCTTGGGTTTTTTTTCATTTCCAAAATCGCTGTAAAATTTTATCTTATGCTGTGCCAAAGGCCGAAGATTGTAATTTGTTTAAACCTCCGGCATAATGTTAGAGTGTGTTTGGACAGCAATGAAATCAGGTGTGGTGTTGGTGTTTGAAACACACCACTCCTGTGTTTATAGGGGATGCAGTTACAATCCCGGCGGTCGGGATCCCGGCTTTCAGAATCCCGACGCCGGAATCCCGACCGCCGAAATGCCGACACATTCTCCCTCCGTGGGTGTCCACGACACCCCTGGAGGGAGAATAAATTAGTGTGCCGAGCGTAGCGAGGCACCGGGCCCGCTGCGTGGCGAGCGCAGCAAGCCCGCAAGGGGGGGCGATCCACGTCCCCCCCTTGTCGGCATTTCGGCTGTCGGGATTCCGGCGTCGGAATTCTGAACGCCGGGATCCCGACCGCCGGGATTCAATACTGAATCCGTTTATAGCTTGTCTGTGTTGATGAATTCCACATCCACTCCTGAGATTTAGCACCTACTGTATGATGCATTTACTTTTTGTATGTTCTGTGTGTTGTACTGTTTTTGTGTATGTGTGTGTGTGTGTCTGTCCAATGTGTAAGTGTGAGATGCGCTAGGCATATGTGTGTATAGTGTGCTGTGTATAATTGGCAATTTTTAAGTGTGTGTGTGTTCTACTGTTTTGGGGTGTGTGTTGTAGTGTATGTGGGTGTCTGTTGTACTGCATGTGGTGTGTTATGTATTGTGTATATCTGTCCAATATGTAAGTGTGTTAGGTGCGCTACGTATATATGTGTGTGTAGTGTGCATGTATGGGGTGTACTGTGTACGCATACCTCCCAACACGACCCTCTCCAGGAGAGACCCAATGCTCTGTTTCTGCACTTCCCCCTGAATGCATGATTGCCATCACCTGTGTTGAAGCACCTTTCTTATTACTTGACCCTGTTCAACATAGGTGATGGCAATCATGCATTCAGGGGGAAGTCCAGAATCAGAGCATTGTGTCCCTCCTGGAGAGGGTCATGTTGGGAGGTATGTGTACGTGTGTGTGATATATGTACATCCCAAATTATTCCTAATTGTTGAAAGCCTCCACCGTAATGTGTTTGCATTCATACTCAATGAAAGC
Organism: Crinia signifera; assembly: GCF_055691185.1. Lineage (NCBI taxonomy): Eukaryota > Metazoa > Chordata > Amphibia > Anura > Myobatrachidae > Crinia > Crinia signifera. The sequence goes on from NC_139220.1 coordinate 167,513,646, forward strand.
AATGAAATCACAGAGGTGTCTCAGATCTGTAAGCGCTGTACAAATCAATCGATGGTCGCCGACCATCAAATGATTTCTCCCCCACACCCAAGGCTGCGAATGGATGGATCGCGGGTGCAAGGGGGTGGGGAGCAGGTGGCACTGCAATATTTAGTCCACGTTGCGTGTGCACCAGAATGGTCCCAAGTACGCAGTTTTTAGGATAATTGGCTATCTGTAGTGTTCCCGCTAGGCTGTTTTAGTGAGGTGCTGCACCCTGCCCCTCTAGCAGCGCCCCGCTAAAACAGCCTGCTGCCTGTCCCGCCGGAGTGCACCGGTGAAGCCCAGCGCCGCCGTAGATTGCGGTGCACGGCGCTTTGCCGGCAGCTCGGGGACGTAGTCACGGCCGGGCACGCCCCCTTCATCGATGCGGCGGCCGGGCACGCCCCCCTTCAGTGATGCAGCGGCCCAAGCACACCCCCATTTGTGACGCGGCGACTCGGGCACGCCCCCATTTGTGATGCAGCGGCCCATGCACGCCCCCATATGTGACACGGCGACCCGGGCACGCCCCCTTAAGTGACTTTGGTGTGCCCGGTCCGCCCCTCCAGCGTCCTGCCCCATTTGGTTCCTAGAAGGAACACTATATCTGGCTCATAGGACTGTTCTTTAAAGGTATTATGTACAAAAGGAAACATATATATATATATATATATATATATATATATATATACACACATATATACAGGGGCGGATTGGCCCACCGGGACAGCGGGCAATATCCCGGTGGGCCGGACCAAAGCCACCTCTGTCGGGCCGTTTTTCCGGCCGGCGGCTGGACCATTCTGCCTGAAGATCAGTGGCCATGCCCCCTCCGCCAGAGCACACTGATTGACACCTGCTGTGACCCAGCAGGCCTGTGTGGCAGCGGCTAGAAGCAGGGTGAAAGCTCCAGTCCGTAGTCAGGACAGCATGCATCGGGAACCTGGCCTGCAGTGGATCATCTGTCTCCTCCTGCCAGCACCTTCCTCCTCCAGTGGCTGCCGGTCTGGGAACATCAACAGTGAGTACTTGAGTACCACTGCTAAAAGGTGGCCGCATTTTTTTTGGGGGGGGGGGGGGGGAGTCCGCTAATTTCGAGGGGGGGGGGTCACGGGTGGGGGAGGGGTGCCCGCGAATTTTGGGGGGGGGGGGGGGTGCCCGTGAATGATTTTTATTTCTCTCTCTCTCTGTGATCTCTCTCTCAAACCCCCCCTCTCTCTTTCTGTGATCCCTCCCTCTCTGCGTTCCCTCTCTCTCTATCTCGCTCTGCGTTCCCTCTCTCTCTCTGAAACCCCCCCTCTCTCTCTCTCTGATACCCCCCCTCTCTCTCTCTCTGAAACCCACCCCCCCTCTCTCTTTCTGTGATCCCTCCCGCTCTGCGTTCCCTCTCTCTCAATCTCGCTCTGCGTTCCCTCTCTCTCTATCTCGCTCTGCGTTCCCTCTCTATCTCGCTCTGCGTTCCCTCTCTATCTCGCTCTGCGTTCCCTCTCTATCTCGCTCTGCGTTCCCTCTCTATCTCGCTCTGCGTTCCCTCTCTATCTCGCTCTGCGTTCCCTCTCTATCTCGCTCTGCGTTCCCTCTCTCTCTCGCTCTGCGTTCCCTCTCTCTCTATCTCTCTCTGCGATCCCTCTCTCTATCTCTCTCTGCGATCCCTCTCTATCTCTCTCTGTTATCCCTCTCTCTCTGCGATCCCTCTCTATCTATCTCGCTCTGCGTTCCCTCTCTCTCTATCTCTCTCTGTTATCCCTCTCTCTCTGCGATCCCTCTCTCTCTATCTCTCTCTGCGATCCCTCTCTCTCTGCGATCCCTCTCTCTCTCTGCGATCCCTCTCTCTCTCTCTCTCTGCGATCCCTCTCTCTCTGCGATCCCTCGCTCTATCTCTCTCTGCGATCCCCCTCTCTCTCTCTGCGATCCCCCTCTCTCTCTCTCAGCGATCCCCCCCTCTCTCTCAGCGATCCCCCCCTCTCTCTGCGATCCCCCCCCCTCTCTCTGCGATCCCCCCTCTCTCTCTCTGCGATCCCCCCTCTCTCTCTCTGCGATCCCCCTCTCTCTCTGCGATCCCCCTCTCTCTCTGCGATCCCCCCTCTCTCTCTCTCTGCGATCCCCCCCTTTCTCTCTCTGCGATTCCCCCCTCTCTCTCTCTCTGCGATCCCCCCTCTCTCTCTGCGATCCCCCTCTCTCTCTGCGATATCCCCTCTCTCTCTCTCTGCGATCCCTCCTCTCTCTCTGCGATCCCTCCTCTCTCTCTCTGCGATCCCCCCTCTCTCTCTGTAACCCCCCCCTCTCTCTCTGTAATCCACCTCTCTCTCTGTAACCCCCCCTCTCTCTATCTCGCTCCGCGATCCCTCTCTCTATCTCGCTCCGCGTTCCCTCTCTCTCTATCTCTCTCTGCGATCCCTCTCTATCTGCGATCCCTCTCTCTAACTCTCTCTGCGATCCCTCTCTCTATCTCTCTCTGCGATCCCTCTCTCTATCTCTCTCTGCGATCCCTCTCTCTCTGCGATCCCTCTCTCTCTGCGATCCCTCTCTCTCTCTCTGCGATCCCTCTCTCTCTCTCTGCGATCCCTCTCTCTCTCTCTGCGATCCCTCTCTCTCTCTCTGCGATCCCTCTCTCTCTCTCTGCGATCCCTCTCTCTCTCTCTGCGATCCCTCTCTCTCTCTCTGCGATCCCTCTCTCTCTCTCTGCGATCCCTCTCTCTCTGCGATCCCTCTCTCTCTATCTCTCTCTGCGATCCCTCTCTCTCTCTCTGCGATCCCTCTCTCTATCTCTCTCTGCGATCCCTCTCTCTCTATCTCTCTCTGCGATCCCTCTCTCTCTATCTCTCTCTGCGATCCCTCTCTCTCTATCTCTCTCTGCGATCCCTCTCTCTCTATCTCTCTCTGCGATCCCTCTCTCTCTATCTCTCTCTGCGATCCCTCTCTGCGATCCCTCTCTCTCTATCTCTCTCTGCGATCCCTCTCTCTCTCTCTGCGATCCCTCTCTCTATCTCTCTGCGATCCCTCTCTCTATCTCTCTGCGATCCCTCTCTATCTCTCTCTGCGATCCCTCTCTCTATCTCTCTCTGCAATCCCTCTCTCTATCTCTCTCTGCAATCCCTCTCTCTATCTATCTCTCTCTGCGATCCCTCTCTCTCTATCTCTCTGCGATCCCTCTCTCTCTGCGATCCTTCTCTCTCTCTCTGCGATCCCTCTCTCTCTATCTCTCTCTGCGATCCCTCTCTATCTCTGCGATCCCTCTCTCTCTCTGCGATCCCTCTCTCTATCTCTCTCTGCGATCCCTCTCTCTATCTCTCTCTGCGATCCCTCTCTATCTCTCTCTGCGATCCCTCTCTATCTCTCTCTGCAATCCCTCTCTCTCTATCTCTCTCTGCGATCCCTCTCTCTCTATCTCTCTCTGCGATCCCTCTCTCTCTGCGATCCCTCTCTCTCTGCGATCCCTCTCTCTCTATCTCTCTCTGCGATCCCTCTCTCTCTGCGATCCCTCTCTCTCTGCGATCCCTCTCTCTCTCTCTGCGATCCCTCTCTCTCTCTCTGCGATCCCTCTCTCTCTCTCTGCGATCCCTCTCTCTCTCTCTGCGATCCCTCTCTCTCTGCGATCCCTCTCTCTCTGCGATCCCTCTCTCTCTATCTCTCTCTGCGATCCCTCTCTCTCTCTCTCTGCGATCCCTCTCTCTCTATCTCTCTCTGCGATCCCTCTCTCTCTATCTCTCTCTGCGATCCCTCTCTCTCTATCTCTCTCTGCGATCCCTCTCTCTCTATCTCTCTCTGCGATCCCTCTCTCTCTCTCTGCGATCCCTCTCTCTATCTCTCTGCGATCCCTCTCTCTATCTCTCTGCGATCCCTCTCTCTATCTCTCTGCGATCCCTCTCTATCTCTCTCTGCGATCCCTCTCTCTATCTCTCTCTGCGATCCCTCTCTCTATCTCTCTCTGCAATCCCTCTCTCTATCTCTCTCTGCAATCCCTCTCTCTATCTATCTCTCTCTGCGATCCCTCTCTCTCTATCTCTCTGCGATCCCTCTCTCTCTGCGATCCTTCTCTCTCTCTCTGCGATCCCTCTCTCTCTATCTCTCTCTGCGATCCCTCTCTATCTCTGCGATCCCTCTCTCTCTCTGCGATCCCTCTCTCTCTCTGCGATCCCTCTCTCTCTATCTCTCTCTGCGATCCCTCTCTATCTCTCTCTGCGATCCCTCTCTATCTCTCTCTGCAACCCCTCTCTCTATCTCTCTCTGCAATCCCTCTCTCTCTATCTCTCTCTGCGATCCCTCTCTCTCTCTCTCTGCGATCCCTCTCTCTCTCTGCGATCCCTCTCTCTCTCTATCTCTCTCTGCGATCCTTCTCTCTCTATCTCTCTCTGCGATCCCTCTCTCTCCATGATCCCTCTCTCTCTCTCTGCGATCCCTCTCTCTCTCTATCTCTCTCTGCGATCCCTCTCTCTCTCTGCGATTCCTCTCTCTCTCTGCGATCCCCCCTCTCTCTCTGCGATCCCCCCTCTCTCTCTCTGCGATCCCCCCCTCTCTCTCTCTGCGATCCCCTCTCTCTCTCTCTGCGATCCCCCCCTCTCTCTCTCTGCGATCCCCCCCTCTCTCTCTCTGCGATCCCCCCTCTCTCTCTCTCTGCGATCCCCCCTCTCTCTCTCTCTGCGATCCCCCCTCTCTCTCTCTGCGATCCCCCTCTCTATCTCTCTCTGCGATCCCCCTCTCTATCTCTCTCTGCGATCCCCCTCTCTCTGCGATCCCTCTCTATCTCTCTCTGCAACCCCTCTCTCTATCTCTCTCTGCAATCCCTCTCTCTCTATCTCTCTCTGCGATCCCTCTCTCTCTCTCTCTGCGATCCCTCTCTCTCTCTGCGATCCCTCTCTCTCTATCTCTCTCTGCGATCCCTCTCTCTCCATGATCCCTCTCTCTCTCTATCTCTCTCTGCGATCCCTCTCTCTCTCTATCTCTCTCTGCGATCCCTCTCTCTCTCTGCGATTCCTCTCTCTCTCTGCGATCCCCCCTCTCTCTCTGCGATCCCCCCTCTCTCTCTCTGCGATCCCCCCCTCTCTCTCTCTCTGCGATCCCCTCTCTCTCTCTCTGCGATCCCCCCCTCTCTCTCTCTGCGATCCCCCCCTCTCTCTCTCTGCGATCCCCCCCTCTCTCTCTCTGCGATCCCCCCTCTCTCTCTCTCTGCGATCCCCCCTCTCTCTCTCTCTGCGATCCCCCCTCTCTCTCTCTCTGCGATCCCCCTCTCTATCTCTCTCTGCGATCCCCCTCTCTATCTCTCTCTGCGATCCCCCTCTCTCTGCGATCCCTCTCTCTCTCTGCGATATCTCTCTCTCTCTGCGATATCTCTCTCTCTCTCTGCGATCTCTCTCTCTCTGCGATCTCTCTCTCTCTGCGATCTCTCTCTCTCTGCGATCTCTCTCTCTCTTTCTGCGATCTCTCTCTCTCTTTCTGCGATCTCTCTCTCTCTTTCTGCGATCTCTCTCTCTCTTTCTGCGATCTCTCTCTCTCTTTCTGCGATCTCTCTCTCTCTCTTTCTGCGATCTCTCTCTCTCTCTTTCTGCGATCTCTCTCTCTCTCTCTGCGATCTCTCTCTCTCTCTCTGCGATCTCTCTCTCTCTCTCTGCGATCTCTCTCTCTCTTTCTGCGATCTCTCTCTCTCTCTCTGCGATCTCTCTCTCTCTCTCTGCGATTTCTCACTCTCTCTGCGATTTCTCACTCTCTCTGTGATTTCTCACTCTCTCTTTCTCTGCAAAGGCAAAAGGGGGTTACAGCTTTTAAGAAGGGCTCCCCTACCTTCCTTCCCCCCTACACGGCCCTCAAAAGACTCCACCCCCTTTTTTGGCTCCACCCCTTTATAGGGCTGCTTTCCCAGATTTCCCGGGCTGGTTTT